>NC_080169.1:39763232-40106060 GCF_950295315.1 Erinaceus europaeus
ATGAAATGTGAAAACTGAAATTGACAGCTGGAAAGGGTTGGCTTTCTATTTGATTTACTCTAGTTGCATATGAATAGGCTCTTGCTGAGAATATTCAAATAGCTTGCACAAAACACAGTGTCCTTTGATTAGTCTCTTACCCAGAAATAATAGCTGTTTTATTTGTTACATATGCTTCTAGACTTTCCCCTGTATTTAGCATATATATTATTTTGGTTATCATCATCATCATCACCATCATTATTTACCAGAGCACTGCTCAGTTTGGGCATAAGGTAGTGTGGGGTATTGAACCTGGGACTTTGGAGCCTCAGGTATGAGAGTCTTTTTGCATAAAAATTTTGCTATCTACTCTGCCCTTGGTTAATTTATTATTTTTTTAGACTTGTTTATTTGTGCTGGCAAGGCAACTTACTTAGGTAGTATGCTTGCTTTGTAATGAGAGTGACGTAGGTTCTTCCCTGGCCCCATTACACTGAAGGAAGCTATGATTTCTTTCTTTCGTTCTTACTTTCTCTCTCTCTCTCTCTCTCTTTCTTCCTTCTTTCCTTCCTTCCTTCCTTTTTTTTTTTTTTTTTTTTAATAGAGCACTGCTCAGCTCTGGTTTATGGTGGTGGTGGGACTTTGGAGCCTCAGGCATGAGAATCCCTTGCATAACCATTATGCTATCTATCCCCCTTCCCTTCTTTCTTTCTTTCTTTCTTTCTGTCTTCCTTTCTGTCTCTGTCTTTCTCTTTATTATTATTTTTTCTTTATTGGGGGATTAATAGTTTACAATTGACAGAAAAATATAGTAGTTTGTACATGTGTAATATTTCTCAGTTTGCCACATAACAATTCAACCCCCACTAGGTCCTCTTCTACCATCATGTTCTAGGACCTTAACCTTCCCCCTCACTCTGGTCTTTTACTTTTGTGCAATATACCAACTCCAGTCCAAGATCTGCTTTGTGTTTTCCTTTCAGAAATATAGTTATTTTTAAATTTATTTATTTATTTTATTAGTGATTTAATACTGATTTACTAAATTATGAGATAACAGGGGTGTAATTCCATATGGTTCCCACCACCAGAGTTGTGTGTGTTACTGTTTCCTCATTTATAAACTGTAGTAGTTCTCCTGAGATCACAGATATAGGTTGACTATTATTTCTGTAACTGTATTTTTATATATATGCCCATTTTTTAAATGTTCCTGCCTTCTATACCTCTCTAAGTCACACCTATACCTATTGCTATTTCCAAATGTCCTTCCTTTTTCCCTCTTCTTTCTCTGGGTCATAATGGAATCAGAGTTCAGAGCCTTTTCTGGTCATCTTCCCCTAACATTTTTCCCACTCTGAGTGATGGACTATAATTTTTCATGGGGTGCAGAAGATGAAAGGTGTTGTTACTGTAACTGATTTTCCACTGGACATGAACACTGCCAGGTCAGTCCATACCCCCAGCATGTTTCTGTCTTTCCCTAGTGAGGCAAGGCTCAAGAGAAGTAACATCCCAGGGCACATTGGTGAGGTCATTTGCCTGAGGAAGTAAGGATGGAATCATAACATCTACAACTTGGTGGCTGAAAGATAGTAAGATATACCTCAGGACAGATGCTTAATAAAAAGGAATAAAAATTAGGAATAAAGTAGATGAGCAGAAATATCATTCTGATGATAGCCATATCCCCCCCCCCCCAACCATCTCCCCTTGCATAGGAGTGGAGTCCAGGGTGTGTGGAAGGACCCTGATCCTATTCTACCTACAAGAAAGTCCTGACTGACATTAAGATAATAATATCTGCCCTGTGCCATGATTTTCATTTCAGATTCCCAATTTAAGCCTGATTTTATGTTATATTTTCCTTCAATTAAATTAGGAGTGAGTCATCTAGGCAAAGAGGCATGATCAGGTGTTACTGAATAATTGTTCTAGGAGACCTAGTGGCAGCCCATATTTTTATCTTTCTGGTTGGTATGGTCTATAGGCAAGGCTTTTGGAAATGTAGCAATGACTATGCAGTTTTATAATTTCATAAGAAATTCAATGCAGGAATGAGAAGAGGAAAAGTCTTAATGATATCCTTGAATGGCTGGATCAACCCAGAATCTAAAGTCCTATCTACCTCTATATCATTCAAATACTGTAGGTAAACCAATTAGTTATCCTCTTAAATCAATTTCATTTTGGCTTACTTTTCATTAAAGTCTAGATTTTTTAGTGAGGTGAGGACTGATTTCCAGACATAGTATGGCCTGTTTCTTTCCTTTCTTTTTAAAAATATCTTAATATGAACATGAATTATTTTGCAGTCACTGAACCTATGTCATGGTATTCTTTCTTATCATTCAGTTTGGTAAAGAAGTTGATTAAGAAGATCTGAAAGGGAAACTAAAAGCAGGACCTGATCAAATTGTAAGTAGGGCACCAAAGTAAAAACCCAGTGGTGAGGGGTAGACATGCAGCTTCCTGGGCCAGTGGGGGGTGGGAGTGGGCGGGAGGGATGGGTCACAGTCCTTTGGTGGTGGGAATGGTGTTTATGTACACTCCTAGCAAAATGTAGACATATAAATCACTAGTTAATTAATGTGAGAGGGGGAAAATCAATTGTATGTCTCAAAGTTTCTCAAAACACAAACTGAATCCTTTTAATATATAGGCTGTGTATTTGATATGTGGACTCTCTCAAAAGCCTAGACCAAGTAGATTAGAAGCTTCCAATAGCACAGCTATATACAAGATACTGGATACTGTACAGCAAACCATAACAAAAGGACTTTTCAAAGTTAATCCAATTAACAAATAATGTGATGATAACATTAACTATCGATTGTCTTTTTGAGCCCTAAGACAGCAGGAACCTCACATCTCCACTATAGAGCCCCTACTTCCCCCAGTCCTGGAACCCTTGGATAGGGCCCACTCTCCCGTATGCATCTCCCAATCCAAACCAAATAATATTGCATCCGCCAATCACAACCTAACCAACGCAACGATTGCCACCTCAACATGCTTTAACTCAGACTGTGTCCAGAGACTTCACGTGTGGAATGACAACCCTTCAGCTTCATTACTCGGTGAGACCTTTCCTTTAATAGTACACTCTAATTTCATCTCAGGTAGTTCACTTTCTAACAAAGTCTCATAACCTAGATATACACCAGTTTCTGTGAGAGAGAGCTTATGTGCACACGTATCCATAAACTACTGCAAAATATATACCTGAAAGCAGTAGTACACTAGAGTTTGCAGTGAGTACCTCCCTAACACTTCCTCTCCACTATTCCAAGCTTGGGATCCATGATTGCTCAACAAATTGTTTGTCTTCGTATGTTAACTCTCTTTTCAATCACCAGGTTCCAGATGCCATCAGGATGCTGGCCAGGCTTCCCTGGATTGAAGACCCCACCAATGTGTCCTGGAGCTCAGCTTCCCCAGAGACACACCTTACTAGGGAAAGAGAGAGGCAGACTGAGAGTATGGATCGACCAGTCAATGCCCATGTTCAGCAGGGAAGCAATTACAGAAGCCAGACCTTCTACCTTCTGCAACCCTCAACGACCCTGGGTCCATGCTCCCAGAGGGCTAGAGAATGGGAAAGCTATCATGGGAGGGGGTGGGTTATGGAGATTGGGTGTTGGGAATTGTGTGGAGTTGTACCCCTCCCACCTTATGTTTTTGTTCATTAATCTTTTCTTAAATAAAAAATTTAAAAAAATTTTAAAAAAAGAATAGTAACTTTTGGTCTGTGCCATAATTCTAGTATTATGAAGCAGTGAAACAAATTGTGTTTTAACATATGGGTAAAAAAGTGATCATTATTTCTTGTCAGTTAGACCACAAAAAAGCTGAAGCAAACAAACAGAACTATACATTATAAATACTCTGATTTGTGGGAAAAGGACTATAAAATACTCAAAAGAATATGAATAACCTCAGTCTACCAATTATTTACACTGAAGACTAAAAATCAAATAAAAAACTACACATTTGTAAAGAGACAAATTTCCTGCAACACAATGACTTTTGTCTCACCTTGAACAGAAACTATTAATTCCCATTTCTTTGTGATTCTTTGAACTATATCATTCTCATTATGGGGAATGTCATGAAGAAAAGGCAGCAAGTCTCTGCATGAAAAGCTGTGAAATTCATTCGTGAGTAACAGCAATCAACTCTTTTATTTAGCACAGTTCTCACAAGAATGATGCAAAAATACAAAATTGGGGACAACATAAAAAAATAGATTCCATAAAGGAACCTGGATGAGATATGTTTTTCAACTTAGGCTGGTGGAAGAGAGGTCAGGGTGGTGTATCTGGCATAGTAACACCAGCGATGGTTTTAGTGGGAGATAATTTAGCCTGAGTCTTCATGTCTGGTGCCAGAAATTCAGCTGGCATAATGAAGGAAGTCTACTCTAATGAAGTAGGATAGGAGTTACAGTGCCATTTAGCACAGAAAGGTCTTGGTTTGCACTTTACTATGGAATGAATGTTATGTGGCACCAGCATGCTGTCTGGCACCCAAATGTTGGCTTCCTATTTAAAACAGCTCTCTTTTGTCCCTGTAAACAGAGAATTTCTGTGAGGAAAGCCAGAGAAAGTGGAGTGGAATAGCGACTTTGCAGAGGGAGTAAGATCTGATGCTTCTCTGACACATATGAAAACTTTATACAAGATAAAAGACTAACTTGAAAACATATTATAGATAACATTCAGTTGCCTAGAAAACTAGAGTAGTGTCTCCCATCTGGCTATACATTGTAGTGGTTCACTGGAAATCATGGTTTTAGCCATACAGCCAGATGATTGTACTGTCTTTTTCTATGTTCTCCTTCACTGCTCTTTCAGAGATGGTAGTTTCAGGTATAGAAAAAAACTGCAATACTCACACACTATATTTTTATGCTAAAAGTGGAATTTTAAAAGCTCTCTATAGAATGTATATAAGTCCAATATATACCCTGAATATTTTTTTCAAAAGCCAAAGAAAGAAATAACAGAGTTTATAAGTATAAGCAATCCTCAAACTATTATGTGTACCTGTTGGTTAAATGAGTATCTTATTTGGAAAAAGTATTCAGTTCCTCTATCAATGTTTACTTGGATTATTATTATAAGTTTTGTTTTCTAGTTGTATGAATTCTTTATATACTTTATGTTAATTCCTTGCCATATATACAGTTTGTAAATTTGTATTTCTCCTTCTTCACTGTGTAGAAGCTTTCTAGTTTGATGCGATTTTATATATTTATTTTTACATTTGTTGTTGTGTTTCACATGTCTTATCAATAAAACCCTAATTTAGATGCCAAAGATATTTTCCAAATACTACTTTCCTCTAGAAAATCTATGGTTTTATGTTTTATGTTTAAGTCCTTAGTCAACTTTGTGAACAATTTCTGTGAACAATTTAAGGTAGAGGTCCAATTTTATTTCTTTAAAAAATTTTTTTTATTTATAAAAGGAAGTATTGACTAAATCATAGGATAAGAGGGGTACAACTCCACACAATTCCCACCACCAGAACTCTGTATCCCATCCCCACCCTTGATAGCTTTCCTATTCTTTAACCCTCTGGGAGCGTGGATCCAGGGTCATTATGGGGTGCAGAAGTTTTGAAGGTCTGACTTCTGTAATTGCTTCCCTGTTGAACATAGGCGTTGACAGGTAGATCCATACTCCCAGCATGCCTCTCTCTTTCCCTAGTGGGGAAGAGCTCTGGGGAAGAGGAGCTCCAGGACACATTGGTGGGGTTGTCTGTCCAGGGAAGTCTTGTTGGCATCATTTATTACATACTGTATCTTTTCCTCATTGAGTATTCTCTTTTTGATGAGTTTCTGGGTTTAATTTTTAATTTTTTACTTTATATATTTTTTTTCTTTCTTTCTTTCTTTCTTTCTTTCTTTCTTTCTTTGCCTCCAGGGTTATTGCTGGGGCTCAGTGCCTGTACTATGAATCCACTGCTCCTGGAGGCCATTTTTTTCCCCTTTTTGTTGTCCTTCTTGTTATTATTATTGTTGTTGTCATTGCTGTCATTGTTGTTGGATAAGACAGAGAAGAATTGAGAGAGGAGTGTCGTATGCTTTACATTGGTTTGTTCTAGCCCTCCCCCGCCAAGAGAATTGGATCAGTCCAGTTAATTTCGCGGGCCGCTTGGCCCCGCCCCAAGGAACCCCAAGAGAGGGTTCCTGAGTTCGAGAGTGTGAGAGTTTCAGAGGGTTCCCCAGTAAGAGAGTTCCAGAGTTCCAGAGTTGGAGAGTTCCTGAGTTCGAGATTAAGAGGGAGTGTTTGTGCCGCCGCAAAAAGACAGCAGAGTTCTGTTTGGTGATTAGTTTGTCTTAGTTTATGAATCGTTGTTCGTGAATAAAGAAATACAGCTTCCCTGCCCAGCCGTTGTCTCCGCGTCTCTGTTACCCGCCCGTGAAGCTAGCCCGGCCAGCAGAGCCTCCGAAATTTAACAACAGAGGAGGGGAAGACAGAGAGGAGGAGAGAAAGACACCTGTAAACCTGCTTTACTGCTTGTGAAGCGACCCCCCACCCTGCAGGTGGGAGCCAGGGGCTCAAACCTTGGCGTCATGTGTGCTTAACTTGCTGTGCTACCATCCGGATCCCTAACTTTTTACTTCATATATATTTATTTACGTATATACTTACATGTATACAGATATATGAACAAAGAGAAAGAATTAGAGACAGAGAATAAGGGAGGTACTATAAGGGATAATAAAGGAGATAACATAGGAAATTTTACTAATGCTTTGATGTTTTTATGTAGTTCAGGGGCTCAAACCTGGACACAGTGCATGGCAAGGCACATACTATTCCAAGTTAACTATTTTCCCTCTCCATCATTGAGTATTTTCATGTCCTTGGAAACTAGTAGTCGACTGTATACATGTGATTTATTTCTTGAGTCTCAATTATTTTTGTGTATGAATGTATTATGTATGTGTAGCCTTTAGGCTAGTAATAAACTGTTTTGATTATTATAGTTCTGTAATATCTTTTGAATAAGGAAATATGAGATCTCCAGGTTTGATTTTGAATATGTAAGATATTTTGTGATTTCTTATCAATTTTTTTCAAATTTATTTTTTATTTAAGAAAGGATAAATGAACAAAACCATAGGGTAGAAGGGGTACAACTCCACACAATTCCCACCACCCAATCTCCATATCCCATCCCTTCCCCTGATAGCTTTCCCATTCTCTAGTCCTCTGGGAGAAGGTGGAAGGTCTGGCTTCTGTAATTGCTTCCCCGCTGAACATGGACATTGACTGGTCGGTCCATACTCCCAGCCTGCCTCTCTCTTTCCCTAGTAGGGTGTGTCTCTGGGGAAGGGGAGCTCCAGGACACATTGGTGGGGTCTTCAGTCCAGGGAAGCCTGGCCGGCATCCTGATGGCATCTGGAACCTGGTGACTGAAAAGAGAGTTAACATACAAAGCCAAACAAATTGTTGAGCAACCATGGACCCAAAGGTTGGAAGAGTGGAGAGGAAATATTAAGGTGGTACTCACTGCAAACTCTTGTGTACTTCTGCTTTCAGGTATATATTTTGCACTAGTTTATGGATATCTGTGAACATATGCTCTCTCTCACAGACAGAACCTGGTGTATATCTAGGTTTTGGGACTTTGTTAGAAAGTGATCCCCTTGGGATGGGATTAGAGAATACTATGAAAGGAAAGGTCTCACCTGAGTAATGAAGCTGAAGGGTTGTCATTCCACTCGTGAAGTCTCTGGACACAGGCTGAGCTGAAGCATGTTGAGGTGGTAATCGTTGCATTGATTAGGTTGCAATCAGCTAATGCAATATTATTTGATATGGATTGGGAGAGGCATGCGGGAAAGTGGGCCCTATCCTAAGGTTCCAGGACTGGGGGAAATATAGGCTCGCTAGTGGAGATGTGAGGTTCCTGCTGTCTTAGGGTTCAAAAAGACAATGGATAGTTAATGTTATCATCACATTATTTGGTAAGTGGGTTAACTTTGAAAAGTCCCTCTGCCAGGGTTTGCTGTATAGTACACAGTATTTTGTAAATAGCTGTGCCACTGGTTGCTTCTGATCTACTTGGTCTAGGCTTTTGAGAAAGTCTGCATATCAAATACACAGCCTATATATTAAAAAGACTCAGTCTGTGTTTTAAAAACTTCGAGACATACAATAAATTTTTCCCCTCTCATATTAATTAACTAGTGATTTATATGACTACACATTACTAGGAGTGTACATAAATACCATTCCCACCACCAAAGGACTGTGATCCATCCCTCACTGCAAAATCTAGTGTACTTCTGCTTTCAGGTATATATTTTGCAGTAGTTTATGGATACGTGTGAACATAAGCTCTCTCTCACAGAAACTGGTGTATATCTAGGTTATGGGACTTTGTTAGAAAGTGAACTACCTGAGATGAAATTAGAGTTTACTATAAAAGGAAAGGTCTCACCCAAGTAATGAAGCTGAAGGGCTGTCATTCCACACATGAAGTCTCTGGAACGTGAAGTCTGAGCTGAAGCATGTTGAGGTGGCAATCATTGTGTTGATTAGGTTGCGATCAGCTGATGCAATATTATTTGATATGGATTGGGAGAGGCATGTGGGAATGTGGGCCCTATCCAAAGGTTCAAGGACTGGGGGAAATATAGGCTCTCTAGTAGAGATGTGAGGTTCCTGCTGTCTTAGGGTTCAAAAAGACAATGGGTAGTTAATGTTATCATCACATTATTTGGTAAGTGGGTTAACTTTGAAAAGTCCCTCTACCAAGGTTTGCTGTATAGTACCTAGTATCTTGTAAATATCTGTGCCACTGGTTGCTTCTGATCTACTGGGTCTAGGCTTTTGAGAGAGTCTGCATATCAAATACACGTCCTATATATTAAAAAGAGTCAGTCTGTGTTTTTTTAATTAATTTTTTATTTAAGAAAGGATAAATTAATAAAACCAAAGGATAGGAGGGGTACAACTCCACACAATTCTCACCACCCAATCTCCATATCCCATCCCCTCCCATGATAGCTTTCCCATTCTCTAACCCTCTGGGAGCATGGACGCAGGGTCATTGTGGGTTGCAGAAGGTGGGAGGTCTGGCTTCTGTAATTGCTTCCCCGCTGAACATGGACTTTGACTGGTCGGTCCATACTCCCAGTCTGCCTCTCTCTTTCCCTAGTAGGGTGTGTCTCTGGGGAAGTGGAGCTCCAGGACACATTGGTGGGTTCTTCAGTCTAGGGAAGCCTGGCTGGCATCCTGATGGCCTCTGGAACCTGGTGACTGAAAAGAGAATTAACATACAAAGCCAAACAAATTGTTGAGCAATCATGGATCCAAAGGTTGGAAGAGTAGAGAGAAAGTGTTAGGGGGTACTCACTGCAAACTCTTGTGTACTTCTGCTTTCAGGTATATATTTTGCACTAGTTTATGGATATCTGTGAACATATGCTCTCTCTCACAGAACCTAGTCTATATCTAGGTGTTGGGACTTTGTTAGAAAGTGAACCACCTGGATGGAATTAGAGTATACTATGAAAGGAAAGGTCTCACCTGAGTAATGAAGCTGAAGGGTTGTCATTCCACACCTGAAGTCTCTGGAACATGAAGTCTGAGCTGAAGCATGTTGAGGTGGCAATCATTGCATTGCTTGGGTTGTGATCGGCAGATGCCATATTATTTGATATGGATTGGGAGAGGCATGCGGGAAAATGGGCCCTATCCAAAGGTCTAGGATTGGGGGAAATACAGGCTCTCTAGTAGAGATGTGAGGTTCCTGCTGTCTTAGGGTTCAAAAAGACAATGGATAGTTAATGTTATCATCACATTATTTGGTAATTGGGTTAACTTTGAAAAGTCCTTTTGTTAGAGTTTGTTGTATAGTACCCAGTATCTTATATGTAGCTGTGCCATTGGTTGCTTCTGATCTACTTGGTCTAGGCTTTTGAGAGAGTCAGCATATCAAATACACAGCCTATATATTAAAAAGACTCAGTCTGTGTTTTAAAACTTTGAGACATACTAGGAATACCAAAGGAGACCACCCGAACTGAAACAAGACAGGACTAGAATTACCACAGGAACCCAGTAAATCACCCGTGAGTACAAACACGCATGGCTGGTGACAGAGAGGAGAGAGGGGCCTAAGGAGAGATTAAGTGACTGCTAACAGTTCAACAGTTTGTCAGTGGAGACACCACCTCCAGTCTGCTCCACCAATAAGGGGACAGCTGAAGGGAGGAGAGGACTCCCCAGAGACTCACCAAGTGCAACTCTGAGTCTCCATTGCTACTACCCTCAGAATCTGGAGCAGCAACAGGGAGGGACACCAGGGGACAGAGATCTAACCGGGAAACTCACGAGAAGACCTATACCTCGGTGGCATAGCTGAGGGGCTGTGAAAGTCTCTTTGCATAACCACTGGATTATCTCTGCCACACCCTGCTTTATCTCTTGGTCAGGAGTCAGTGATTAAGCTAAGAAGCCTATTGATAGTTTAAAAGCCCTCAGGCTCCCATAGCCTACAGGGAAGAAAAAAAAAAGAGGCTTTTACACCACTGAGCTCCAACTCAGGGATTGAAAAAACTGTTAACTTCCACCACAGTAAACCCTTTAATTAAATTACTTAGACACAAATCAATCCAGGCAGTAGTGATCAATAATTTGAAAAGTACTGATAAAGGGAACTCAGAACATAATATATAAAATGGTTAAAACAACAAGAAAAAATATTGGAGACTCGAACCAAGACAAGAGTCCAGCTAAAAGTCCTCCAGAGGGTGAAGCACAAAACAACGAGTTCAACATCCAAACATTAGCTAAGGAAATAATAACAGGAGTGAGTAAAGAATTTGAAAAAATTGTAATCAGAAATGCAGGAACAACAAATGAGAATATGGAAGAAAATTCTAATTATCTCATGGTTATTAGAGAGCTGAAAGCTGAAATCGCTGAGCTAAGAAGGCAACTAGCTGAACAAGCTAAAACAGTATCACAGCAGGGCAACAAAATAGATGAACTCCAGAAAGCAGCAGAGGGCAGAGAGAATAGAATCTATGAGGCTGAAGACAGAATTGGCAAGATTGAGGATGAATTAGAGACAACTAAAAAAGAAGTAAGAGATCTCAAAAAGAGATTAAGAGATGCTGAAAACAACAACAGAGTCCTATGGGATGACTTCAAAAGAAACAATATACGCATTATTGGCTTACCAGAGGAAGAAAGAGAAGGAGAGGAAGAAAGCATTCTCCAGGCCATAATAGCTGAAAATTTCTCTAGTCTAGACAACCCCAAAGACATAAAGATTCAAGAAGCCCAGAGGGTCCCAAACAGAATTAACCCAGACCTAAAGACACCAAGACATGTCATACTTAGATTGGAAAGGAATAAGGATAAAGAAAGGATCCTCAAGGCTGCAAGAGAAAAACAAAGAGTCACCTACAAAGGAAAACCCATAAGATTAGCAGCAGACTTCTCCATACAAACACTACAGGCCAGAAGAGAATGGCAAGATATCTATCGAGTGCTCAATGAGAAAGGCTTTCAGCCAAGAATACTATATCCTGCTAGATTGTCATTCAGACTAGATGGAAGCATCAAAACCTTCTCAGACAAGCAACAGTTGAAGGAAGCAACCATCACCAAGCCTGCCCTGAAAGAAGTTCTGAAAGGTCTCCTATAAACAACCAGACCAGCACAAATAGGACATATATCAAAACACTCTAAAACTCTTCAAGAATGGCATTAAAATACCTTCAATCTTTGATGTCAATAAATGTCAATGGCCTGAATTCACCTATTAAAAGACACAGAGTAGGAAGATGGATCAGAAAACACAACCCAACAATATGTTGTCTACAGGAAACTCACCTAACTCAACAAGACAAACACAGACTTAAAGTGAAAGGATGGAAAACTATCATACAAGCCAATGGCCCACAAAAAAGGGTAGGAACAGCTATTCTCATATCTGACATGATAGACTTTAAAATAGATAATATTAAAAAAGATAGGAATGGACACTACAGATGACATGATAGTATACATGGAAAAACCTAAGGAATCTAGCAAGAAGCTTTTGGAAATCATCAGGCAATACAGTAAGGTGTCAGGCTACAAAATTAACATTCAAATGTCAGTGGCATTCCTCTATGCAAACACTAAGTTAGAAGAAATTGAAATCCAGAAATCAGTTCCTTTTTCTATAGCAACAAAAACAATAAAATATCTAGGAGTAAACCTAACCAAAGAAGTGAAAGACTTGTATACTGAAAATTATGAGTCACTACTCAAAGAAATTGAAAAAGACACAAAGAAGTGGAAAGATATTCCATGTTCATGGGTTGGAAGAATTAACATCATCAAAATGAATATATTACCCAGAGCCATCTACAAATTTAATGCTATCCCCATCAAGATCCCAAGCACATTTTTTAGGAGAATAGAACAAATGCTACAAATGTTTATCTGGAACCAGAAAAGACCTAGAATTGCCAAAACAATCTTGAGAAAAAAGAACAGAACTGGAGGCATCACACTCCCAGATCTCAAACTGTATTATAGGGCCATTGTCATCAAAACTGCTTGGTACTGGAACATGAACAGACACACTGACCAGTGGAATAGAATTGAGAGCCCAGAAATGAGCCCCCACACGTATGGACATCTAATCTTTGACAAAGGGGCCCAGACTATTACATGGGGAATGCAGAGTCTCTTCAATAAATGGTGTTGGAAACAGTGGGTTGAAACATGCAGAAGAATGAAACTGAATCACTGTATTTCACCAAATACAAAAGTAAATTCCAAGTGGATCAAGGACTTGGATGTTAGACCAGAAACTATCAGATACTTAGAGGAAAATATTGGCAGAACTTTTTTCCGCATAAATTTTAAAGACATTTTCAATGAAAAGAATCCAATTACAAAGAAGACTAAGGCAAGTATAAATCTATGGGACTACATCAAATTAAAAATCTTCTTCACAGTAAAAGAAACCACTACCCAAACCAAGAGACCACTCACAGAATGGGAGAAGATCTTTACATGCCATACATCAGATAAGAGTTTAATAACCAACATATATAAAGAGCTTGCCAGACTCAACAACAAGACAACAAATAACCCCATCAAAAAATGGGGGGAGGACTTGGACAGAATATTCACCACAGAAGAGATCCAAAAGGCCAAGAAACACATGAAAAAATGCTCCAAGTCTCTGATTGTCAGAGATATGCAAATCAAGACAACAATGAGATATCACTTCACTCCTGTGAGAATGTCATACATCAGAAAAGGTAACAGCAGCAAATGCTGGAGAGGGTTTTGGGTCAAAGGAACCCTCTTGCACTGCTGGTGGGAATGCAAATTCGTCCAACCTCTGTGGAGAACTCTCAGAAGGCTAGAAATGGACCTACCTATCCTATGACCCTGCAATTCCCCTCCTGGGGATATATCCTAAGGAACCCAGCACATCCATCCAAAAAGATCTGTGTACACATATGTTCTTGGCAGCACAATTTCTAATAGCCAAAACCTGGAAGCAACCCAGGTGTCCAACAACAGATGAGTGGCTGAGCAAGTTGTGGTATATATACACACTGGAATACTACTCAGCTGTAAAAAATGGTGACTTCACCGTTTTCAGCCGATCTTGGATGGACCTTGAAAAAATCATGTTGAGTGAAATGTCAGAAACTGAAGGAAGAATATGGGATGATCTCACTCTCAGGCCGAAGTTGAAAAACAAGATTAGAAAATAAAACACAAGTCGAACCTGAAATGGAATTGGAGTATTACACCAAAGTAAAAGACTCTGGGGTGGGTGGGTTGGTGGGGAAAATACAGGTCCATGAAAGATGATGAATGACATAGTGGGGGTTGTATTGTTAAATGGGAATCTGGGGAATGTTATGCATGTACAAACTATTGTATTTACTGTTGAATGTAAAGCATTAATTCCCCAATAAAGAAATAAATTATTTAAAAAAAAAACTTCGAGACATACAATTAATTTTCCCCCTCTCATATTAATTAACTAGTGATTTATATGACTGCACTTTACTAGAAGTGTACATAAACACCATTCCTACCACCAAAAGACTATGTCCCATCGCACCCAATCACCCCCATCCCACAGGCCCAGGAAGCTGCATGTCTACCCCTCACCACAGGGTTTTTACTTTGGTGCCCTACTATCAATTTAGTTAGATCCTGCTTTTAGTATCCTTTTCAGATTCTTTCTCAACTTCTGTTGATGAGTGGCGTCATCCCATACTCATCTTTATCTTTCTGACTTAACTCACTTAACATAATTCCTTCTAGCTCTGTCCAAGATGGGTCAGAGAAGGTGGGTACATTGTTCTTGATAGCTGTATAGTATTCCACTTTGTATATATACCACAGCATTCTCAGCCACTTATCTGTTGTTGGGGCACCTGGGTTGCTTCCAGATTTTAGTTATTATGAACTATGCTGCTATGAACATAGGAGTACACACCTCTTTTTGATTGGGTTTTATGGAGTTCTTGGGGTATAACACCAAGAGAGGAATTACTGGATCATATGGAAGGTCATGTCTAGCCTTGTGAGAGTTTTCCAGACTGCTTTCCACAGAGGCTGGACCAATTTGCATTCCCACCAGCAGTGCAGAAGGGTTCCTCTGTCCCCACAGCCTCTCCAGCATTTTTTGCTGCTGTCCTTTTTGATGTATGCCATTCTTACAGGAGTGAGGTGGTATCTCAATGTTGTCTTAATTCGCATTTCTCTGACAATCAGTGACCTAGAGCAGTTTTTCATATGTTTGTTAGCCTTTTGGATCTCCTCTGAGGTGAATGTTTTGTTCATATCCTCTGCCCATTTTTGGATGGGGTCATTCATTTTTTTTGGTGCTAAGTTTGCTGAGCTCTTTATATATTTTGGTGATTAGTTTCTTGTCTGATGTCTGGCATGTGAAGATCTTCTCCCATTCTGTGAGGGGTCTCTTTGTTAGTTTAATAGTTTCTTTGGCTGTGCAGAAGCTTTTTAATTTGATGTAGTCCCGTTGGTTTGTTTCTGCTTTAGTCTTTCTTACAATTGGTTTTGTTTCATCAAAGATGTCCTTGAGGTATAGATGGGAAAGTGTTTTATAAATGTTTTCCTCTAAGTATTTGATAGATTCTGGTCTAACATCCAGGTCTTTGATCCATTGGAGTTGATTTTTGTTTCTGGTGAGATAAAGTGGTTCAATTCCATTCTTCTGCATGTTTCAACCCAGTTTTCCCAGCACCATTTATTGAAGAGTCCCACCTTCATCCATTTAATGCTTTGGGCCTCCCTAGCAAAGATTAGATGTCCATAGGTGTGGGGATTTATTTCTGGGCTTTCAATTCTGTTCCACTGGTCTGTGTGCCTATTTTTGTTCCTGTACCATGCTGTTTTGATGATGATGGCTTTATAATATAGTTTAGTGTCTGGGAGTGTGATGCCACCATTTCTGTTTCTTTTCCTCAAGATGGTTTAGCCAATTATAGGTGTTTTCAGGTTCCAGGTAAATGATTGTAGTGTTTGTTCTATTCTCTTAAAGAAGCTTGGTGGAACTTTGATAGGTATTGCATTAAATTTGTATATGGCTCTGGGGAGAATATTCATTTTGATGATATTTATTCTTCCAATCCATGAGCATGGGCTATCTTTCCATTTCTTGGTATCAGTTTCTATCCTTGAATAGCGACTCATATTTTTCAGTATACAAGTCTTTCACTTCTTTGGTCAACTTTATTCCTAGGTATTTTATTGATTTTGCTGAAACAGTAAATGGGAGTGATTTCTGGATGTCTTCTTCTTCAGATTTAGTGTTTGCATATAGAAATGCCACTGATTTTTGTACATTGATTTTGTAGCCTGAAACCTCGATATATTGCCTAATAACTTCCAGTACTTTCCTGCTGGATTCTTTAGGTTTTTCTATGTATACTATCATATCATCTGCAAATAGTGAGAGCTTGACTTCTTCCCTTCCAATCTATATTCCTTTGTTTTCTTTCTCTTGCCTGATTGCTACTGCAAGAATTTACAATACTATGTTTAAGAGTAATGGTGAAGCAGGTCTGCAGGTGTCTATCTTTCTTTCCCTCCCTCTGTATCCCCTCCTCTCTCGATTTCTCTCCGTCCTATCCAACAACAACAACAACAATGACAACAACAATAATAATGACAACAATAAGGGTAACAACAAGGGCAACAAAGCCGGGAAAAAATGGCCTCCAGCAGCAATGGATTTGTAGTGCAGGCACAGAGCCCCAGCAATAACCCTGGAGACAAAAAAAAAGAAAAGAAAAAATGAAAAAGAAAAAAAAAAACTGACAGTTGTAAGGACAGTATAATGTTAGAACTTTTGTTGACCTCAACCATTTGTTCCTAGATAGTAAATTTTATGAAAAGAACAGTTATAGTTACTATTCTTATTATGGGAGTACTATGAAAATGAAATGATATTTTGTTTGTTTAACTTAGAGTATGTATATATTAAATGTTAGGTAAAACAGACACGAGAATATGAGGAATCTATTTTTATATTCCTAGAATTCTCTTGAAGTATGTTCATAGTTTTTATTCACTGTGAGGCAGATGCTGGTAATGTTTTTTAAAACTGACAATTGCTGTTACGTAAAATTACTATTTTAGATTAGTGGGATAGATTTCTGATATATAGCTCAGTTGTTCTCTGTTGTTCTAGAAGACAGGAGAAGTTTTTGACTCAAGTTCAGTAGTGACAATTCCACATGAGAGTTGCTATTTAAATAGTTATCTCAAGACACAAGGGCTATCATCACTAGAGGCACACTATTAGATATTTTTATATGACTTTGTTCAAGGATAGATGGAGGGCATCTGAAAGCAGACCATCCATCAAATGTAAATTCACTGATAAACTTTCTGTAATTTATATTCAATAACTGGTATCTGGAGTGAAAATACTGACCATGAGAATTTCTTGAGGATCTTGCAATTCATATGCTTGTTACTTATGAATATGTGTTTACAATGCTGTTTTTCTGATATCCTATCTAATTATTAGGAGCTATAAAATGCATCAGTAGTCATGTCAAAAATTCTTTGTCTTCTCTTGCTATTCCTGTTTCCAAACTCCAGGGATGTTTGGCCAACACAAAGGAAAACAAAGATAATTGTTCAAAAGTCCCAGCATAAAAAAGAGCCTTATCTGATACCACTGATCTAAGCCTACATCCTTGGGTGAAGTTAAGAGTTGCAGAGTTAGCATAGAATTTGATATAATAATTAGAGTTGGAGATAACAAGTCTGATAAAGTATAATTTACACATTAGAAGAGAGATATTCAAATGTGCACTCCCCCAAATTGTATAATTGACGTAGCTGTCTTAATGTAATAAATATTATTTCAATTACTATACTATTTAAAATGAGAAAGTATTTTAACACATTCTTAAAGAAATTCACATATTTGTAATATTTTCCATTACTATATTAATAGTAAGAATTTTCAGTGTTAATAGTTATCATTTGTTTTTAAAAAATGTGGGCTAGTGGAATAGCATAATGATTATGCAAAAGACCTTCATGCCTGTAGCTTAGCTGTCTCAGATTAATTACTAGTACAACCCATAAACTGTAACTGAGTAGTGCTCTGGATCTTCTCCCCCCCATATTAAAATAAAGAAAACATATAAAAAATAAATGTAACTGTAACAGTCTACTAGTATTAACATACGTATTTCAAATGCATATTATGAGAAAAATGTCAATGTGACCAGATATTTAAAATTATTGATCTTTAAAAATAGACTAACTAATATATTACATGGTTTTCACATTTTGTTTCTAACAAAATAAGATCCATTTGAAAAGCCTTCAAACAGCATAGTGTGTACAGTGGAGTTTTTATTTTTATTACTGAAAGTCATATTTAATATGCATGATATTGGTTTTTATTGCTTAAATTGATTTCTGAGGTATTAAATATACACAAGAATTTTGATCTGAAGAGAAAATTGAAGAAAATTTGCAGAAATATGCAAATTTTATGCTCCTAGTTTCCTTATTACATTTCAACATTAGTGTTCCATGTGTTTCCTGCCTTTAAGGAATGATTGACTATAGATACAAATTAAACTGCATTTTATTGAGAAGTCTAAAAAAGCAATGTGTTGTATAAAACTAATGTACTAGCTAAGTTTATCAACTGAGTTAGAAATTAAGTGACTAATTCATGAACCAGCACTTCTGACCTCTTCTAAGTATGAAGATAGTTAAACACATAGAGGGTTGGTGAAATAGCTCACTTGGATACTGTGCTACTTTGCTATGTGCACAGCCCAGGGTCAAGTCTGGACCCCACTATACTGAAGGAAACTTCTATGCTGTGATGATTCCTTTTATTCTCTCTCAACCTTTATGTCTCTATTTATCTAAAAATACAAAACAAAACAACACATTATGGATGTCTTAAAATACTTCTTTTTCAAGATGTGTTCCCTGAATATTAATTTAATTTTTGATTCAAGTAATATATATTTCAATAGGAATAAATACACAGTCCAAGTTCTACTTGTGTTTCCCTTTTCTATTTTAATTTCTCAGCTTCTGTCCATTAGTGAGTTCATTTCATATTCATCCATCTTTCTTTGGCTTATCTCACTTATATGATTCCCTCAGCTGGATCTAAGATAAGGTGAAAAAGGTCAATTACACTGAGCAGAACTTGGACTGGAGTTGGTGTATTGCACCAAAGTAAAAGACTATGGGGGCTGGGGTGGGGGTGGGGGCAGCGTTCAGGTCCTGGAACATGATGGCAGAGGAGAACCCAGTGGGGATTGTACTGTTATTGGAAATGTTATGCATGTACAATCTATTGTATTTCACTTTCAACTATAAACCATTAATCCAATAAAGAAATAAAAAGAAAGAAAAAAGATGAATTCATCATTCTGAATAGATGAGTAGTTTTCCATTGTTTACATATCACAACTTGTTGTAATTTTTTACTTGGAATTATGCCTCTTATAAAATGCATGATCTTCTGAGGAGTGAAGTTTTGGTTTTATTTCCAAATACTGAAGCATTATTATACATATACAATGTACTATGCATTACATGGACACATGGTAAAGCAATCTATCGACTCCAGTAGTTAAATGATACCAAAGTGGCAGAAAGTAGACATAACAGAGTAAATATTTATGTTACAATGCCTATGATTCTTACTTCCATGCCTGTAAATTCTCCATTTACTGGAGAATGTTACTCTCATTGATGGTATCATATGCAAGGGGACATGCTGTATTCTTAAACAAATTTAAAATTTAAAGCTCAAATTCAAA
This sequence comes from Erinaceus europaeus, assembly GCF_950295315.1. Lineage (NCBI taxonomy): Eukaryota > Metazoa > Chordata > Mammalia > Eulipotyphla > Erinaceidae > Erinaceus > Erinaceus europaeus. Next base: position 39,782,551 of record NC_080169.1, read on the forward strand.
GACTGGGACTGAAAAAAAATCTGTATGTGCACACACACTTGTGCACCCATCTACAAACATATCTACCCTTTACCTTCCTTTGACAACATTTGGAGATTGAGTTTGATTTTATGATGTGAACCCAGAATCAGTAATTAATACTATATAATATGGTTTCAGAAAGAAAAGTTAAATATTGTTTCACATTGCCATAGTTTTTTTTTTTTTTTTAGTATTATGGATTTTGTCAGATATCACCATATATAAGCTAAAGTATACTGAGTTTTCTCCACTGCCTCAGTCTCAGGAAATATTTGTAAAGCATTAAGAACAAATGGATCTTCTAAGCTTCTCTGTTCTCATTGACTTACCTAGACTTAACAGGAAGAATGATGACATTGAATTCATTATTGGAGTTTATGTTCTGTTGACTCTGGCTCCACATTCAGAAGAACTACAATTTTCAAGTCATGTGTCCAACAACAGTGTCCCAGGCAAGCTCTGTAAATGAAAATTGAACCATATACTTTTCCTCCTATGTATTTGTTTGTTTTGCAAATATTTATTCAGCTTCTGGCTTTGCCCTATATTATGTGCTAAGAATACAAAGATGGAAATTAAATACTGTATACTTGGTACTCAATAAGCATAGAGTTCAAAACCTTATAGAAAGAGAAATACAAATAAATAATTTAAATGGAAAAATAGAAAAATCTGTTCTTATGTAGGTATGTTTAAAAGGTCTGTCTGCATAGGAGTTAAATGGTGGCTCAGCCAGTAGAGATTACGTTGTCATGTACATGACCTAGTGTTCAATCCTGAAGTCTTTAGCTTCAAAGAGAGGGATGATTCATGAGCCCCAGAAATGCACTGATGGTCTATTTCTCTTTCTTCTTTCTTTCCATCTCTCATTCTCTCCAAAAAAAAAAAAAAAAGTTAAAGCATTTTGCAAGCACCAAGTCCCAGCAATAATCCTGGAGGCAAAAAGGTAGATATACATAGAGGATACTCATAGAAGTATTGGTGAAAATTTCTCAGAGATATGTGCGTCTGAATCAGTGCAATGAAGAATATGTTCTAGTCAAGAGGGAAAATATTTACAAAGGTATTATGCCTTAGAATAGTATGAAATTTTCAAGGAACTATAATTACTGAATTTTGGGGTAAGGTATAGAAAAGGAAATATGAAAAAATGAAGACTGATATTGTAGACAAAAGCTAGCATGACTCCTTCTCTGACTCCTTTTGAGTCAGAGAAGGGGTTTAAGTCTGTATTTTGTTAGCCAATGGAAAATTCTGAGCATAGTTAAAGTTCTTTCCTTCTCCTTGTCCTTCTCCTTGTCCTTCTCCTTGTCCTTCTCCTTGTCCTTCTCCTTCTCCTTCTCCTCTTCCTCCTCCTCCTCCTCCTCCTCCTCCTTCTTCTTCTTTCTGTAAGCAGTGAAAGGAATGGTTCAAAGTGGGTATTGAAATAAAAAATAGGAAATTTAATTTGGAAATAAAATTTAATAATAAATGAGGAATCTTTCACTCAAAACATATAGACAAATATTATAGTAAGAGCTAAGGAGCATAAGATAAATCACTGATAATTCATAAACTGAAAGTTCCTGCTGTGAAATGACAGTTTAGTCGTGATGAAATTGATTTCCCCAAGACACTAGCAATGGAGGAAGAGAAAAAAAATTATACGCAACAGATCTTTGAAAGTAGATGAAACTGTATTTGGGTTAATCCCTGGTACTGCCTTATAATAGAGAATGAGCAGTGCTCTTTCTTTCTTCTCATTACTTTCTCCTATATAATTAAATAATATTTTTTAAGAAGGTGGGCTTTGTGGCAGTCATATATGGAAATATAGAGTCATCTAGAATGTTGTTAGGGTTTGGATTATTGTCCCCGTAATTAAAATGTTCCTTTAAATGTAATTATATGGGGGCTGGGTAGTAGTAAACCCAGATGGGCTCATACCTTACCAAGTTCAAGCCCTAATTCCTCACCAGCATAGGAACACTTCAGTAGTGGTGAATTAGGTCTGAAGGTATAGATCTTTACCACCCCTCTCAGTTTATCTCTACCACCCCTCTCAGTTTATCTCTTTACTATTAAATAAAATAGAAACAAAAAATTAAAGAAAATAATTGATTCAAGGAGTTGTGGATTCATAGTGCTAGCACCCAGCCACAGTGATAACCCTGGTTATAGATAACCCTGCAATAGAAAATAAAAAAATTGGGAGTAGGGCGGTAGTGCAGCCAGTTAAGTGCATGTGGCACAAAGCTCAAGGACCGGCATAAGCATCCCGGTTAGAGCCTCCAGCTCCTCATGTGCAGGGAGTTGCTTCACAGGCAGTGAAGCAGGTCTGCAGGTATCTTTCTCTCCCCATCTCTGTCTTCCCCTCCTCTTTCCATTTAGCTCTGTCTTATCCAACAACAACAACATCAATCATAACTACAACAATAAAACAACAAGGGCAACAAAAGGGAATAAATAAATAAATAAAAAAGAAAGAAAAGAAAATGAAATATGTTATTTTATTTGGAAACAGAGACATTGGATATAATTATAACGAGGCCGTATGGGAGAAGGGTAATATCTAATCCAAAACAACTGCTATGATTTTTAAAAGGAGAAATTTAGAATCATTCACAGAGGAAACACTATGTAAACATCACAGCAATTACTGGTATAATGTGTCTGCAAGTCAAAGGTGGAAAAAGATTGGCAGCAAACTACCAAAAAAGAAAGAAAGGGGGCATGGGATGGATTCTCTATGATATAATTCAGCAGGAATCACTGTAGCAGATACTTTTATTTTTGGACAGCCAGCCTCCAAAACCATGAAAATATATATATATTTGGTTTAAATAACTCAGTTTATGGTATGCATTTTACAATAATCCCAGAAAACCAATAGAGATGCTTTTACAGTTTTGAGCTTGGGCACATTTATTTTATAATAAGAAACATGCTATGCATTTGATTTCTTCGCATTATGTACTACTACAAAGGAATGTCCCTTTCTTTTTTTGCCTTTCTCATAAGTTCTGAAACTGGTGATTGCTTAGTGAATTGTAATAGTCTTATCAATTGAATTTGAAATCAAGAAATATATTCATGATTTCTGGTCCTAATGCTCACTGCTAGTGAATGACTGCAGAGTTTCACTAAAAAAACTGAACAAAATGTAAGAAAAGTACTTTAGTATATTCTTTTGGATGGGCCACACAGTTCTGGAATTAAATAAATGTAGTGTATTCACTACTAATATATGAACAAACTATGTATAACATGCCAAACAACTTGATATATATACATATATATGTATATATAAATATTTACATATATATATATATTTATATATATATATATATATATTTACATATATATATATATATATATATATATGTTTTGCTTCACAATGTTTTAAACTCCACCTTCAGTAAAAGACTACCAAAACCTGTTAACACTTTTGCTTGATCTTTGCAGAAAACTATGAAAGTAATAATAATAAACATCAAGGTAGAATAAGCAATCTGTGTGTGACAATTGTTCAAATGCCTTTTGGCAAGTCTAGTCCTCTCCATTCTTTTTTTAAAGTTGCAAAGTGCAAATTACTTTGCAACAGTAATATATTCTGGTCAAAGTGAAGATAAAAGTACTAGTATCACTTAAAATTGCTGTTGGTGATGAAATCATCTAAACTTTTTCAGTGATTTTTATCACTGTTTTCTAGAGAAGTATTTTTTCTATAAAGTATTTCTATAAAGTATTTTTTCTATAAATATTTAATTTATTTATTTCTATAAATAAATATTTAATAATAAATAATAAATAAATATTTAATTTATTCTTGTCTTGTCTTTCTTTATATTATAATAATAAATAGAATTAGAGAAAATATGGTCACTTATAAGTTATGATTACTTTTTTAGAGAGTATACTTGTTCAGATCATAATGTGACTTCATAGCTATTACCGTTTTCCTTCAGAGCATGATGTGTTACCAAAATAAGCCTTGTGTAGTCTTTCATGTGGTGCAGGGGTGGGGAACACACCTGAAGGGCAAAATCATTTGGTCTGGCCCTGGCAAACAAACTATAGGGGGAATGAAAATTCAATAAAGCCAGCAGATTTTTTCATAGCAACATTACATGCTATTTTTTTTTTTTATTTCACTGCCGCTAAGGCATGGTGCCTGCATGCTCCCTGCAGCTATTTTTCTATTTGATTTTCTTTATTTTATAGGACAGAGAGAAACTGAGAGGAGAGGGAATGATAGATAGTGAGAAAGAGATACATGCACAGCACTTGCTTCTCTGCCCTGTGAAACTTACCTTCTGCAAGTGGGAACTGGGGGCCCAGTTCCTTTTGCATGCTAACATGTGCCCTTATCCTGGTGTGCCAAGGCCAGTCCCTAAGTCTTAATTTTTAGGTTGATAATATTGTGTAGCTTGAAAGTGATGCTATAAATATACAAATAACCCTTGGAAGAACAAAGGCTCTCTACCTCAGATGCAGTATATAAATGTGAAAGATTAATACAAATTGTAACTCTACGAGGATGTATAATTGCTTTCAAAAGACTCAAATAATAGTATGGTCACCCTCCACACCTCAATTTGACAGTTTTTACTATGATCATTTTTTTTTCTTTTTGTGTGCTACTTATACAAAGAGTTTCATCTGTATTCTAAATTGTTATCTCTCCTTCTTACAAAATTCATTTTCTTCTCAAATGTTTGCTAAGCAGAAAGTCATAGATTTTAAAAAATAACATAGTTCTTGGTCTCTGATTAAATAACTAGAAATAATGTCGCATTTCTTTTCATTAATGTTTGAGAACCTACCCATTTGTTTTGTCCAATGACAATAATCCATGTTCACTTCTTTTTTTTTGTCCTTGATATAATATAACATTTTTCCTTTTATCATTTTACTGGGGGGATAACAGTTGTAGTGCAGTTGTTAACACAGGGTACAATTTCTCATTTCCAGTGACAGTTATTTGCAAAACACTCTCATCCACAACTTAAGTCCTTTTACACAATCATGCAGCAGGACCCCATATTTTAAAAAATTTTCTTCATTGCTGACAGAAATTTTTCTTTATTATTATTTTTGTTTTGTTTTCTCTGCTATTATTATTAGTAGTATTACTTTTACCAGAGTCCTGCTTATCACTCTGGTTTATAGTGGTGCAGGGGATTGAACCTTAGGCATAAAAAGCTCTGCATAGCTATTATGCTATCTCTCCCCTCTTTTTTTGCCTCCAGGCTTATTTCTGGGGCTCAGTGACTGCACTACAAATTCACTGCTCCTGGAGGCCATTTTACCCCTTTTTTTGCCCTTGTTGTTTACTGTTGTTGTTGTTAGATACGACAGAGAGAAATCGAGAGAAGAGAGAAAGACAGAGAGGAGGAGAGAAAGATAGACACCTGCAGACCTGCTTCACCACCTGTGAAGTGACCACCCTGCAGGTGGGAGCTGTCTGAAACAGGATCCCTATGCCACAGGTCCTTGCACTTTGCACCATGTGTGCTTAACCCATTGAGCTATGCCTCCCCCCCCCATCTTTTCCCTCTATTGTCTATTCTATTGACTTATGTGGTTAGGCATTCGTCTTGGTCTCTTTTTCTGATTGCTTCTTCTTTGTCATATTATTCAACTCTTACCCCTCAGTTTCTTCTCTTTTTTTGTTTTTCTTTTTGCTTCTGTGGTTACTGCTAGGGCTGGGTGCCTGCACTATTAATCCACTGATCCTGCCAGCCCTGTTTTTTATCCCATTGTTGTTGTTGGATAGGACAGAGAGATGTCGAAAGAGGATGGGAAGACAGAGGACAAGAGAAAGATAGACACCTTCAGACCTGCTTCACCTCTTTTGATGTGACCCCCCCCCACCCCTGTTGGGCAGTAGGCCAGCTTCTCCCTACTTAACCCTGCTGTCTATTTACATAACCACTAGAACCACCCTGCCTGCAGGGCACTGGTTTAATCCCCAGTGGTTCATACTCCCTTTTTGCTCCTCCCGCTCTCCTAGATACACCCTGATTTCCACCACTCTCTTTTCCCTCCACATCCCTGTCACATCCTGTTTCCACCCTACTTGGTGAATATATATACAGCTGCTCTTCTGTTTGAACACAGTGGAATTGCCTTCCAACTCCGAGAGTCCCAGAGTCTCTCTCTCTCTCCTGTGAATCTAGATTGAACTGCATTCCCAGCTCAGTCATGAGTCCCTGGTCATCTCTCTCCCGCTCGCGAAGCTAGACCTGCACACCCCCACAATGCAGGTAGGGAGCCAAGGACTCAACCAGTCCTTATGCTTCCAACTATGTGCACTTAACCCAATGTACTACCGCCTGCCCCCCTCTCTTTGTATCTTTTATTCACTTACTTTCATCTTCCAAATTTAAATTAAAACTTCTTCTTAGCCATAAGTATACTTCAAGCCTCTTCTTAGCCATAAGTATCCCACCAATAAACCAGCAGCAGCTGTGTTTCTCCCTTTTCCTCTCTCAGGTCAACTAGGAATACCAAAGGAGAACACTTGGGACCACAAGACAGGACTAGAACAACTTCAGGAACCCACCAATTCACCAGTGAGTGCAAACACTTGTTGCTCTTGGACAGAGAGGAGCATAGGGAGAGATTAAGTTGCTGCTAATAGCCCAACAGTTTACCAACTGAGATACCACCTCCAGTCCTTTAACAAACAAAAAGACAGCAGAAGGGAGGAGAGTCTCCATTGCTACTGTCCTCAGAATCTGGAGCAGCGAGGGGGAGTCCCTGTGCTGACACCAGGGGACAGAAAACTAACCAGGAAACTCAGGAAAAGATCTCTATCTCCATGGCCTAGCTGTGGGGCTGTGAGAGTCTCTTTGCATAACAACTGGATTATCTCTGCCCCACCCTGATTTATCTCTTGGTCAGGAGTCAGTGATTAAGCTAAGAAGACTACTTATAGTTTAGAAGTCCTCAGGCTCCCATAGCCTACAGGGAAGAAAATGGACAAAGGAGGCTTTTAAGGCACTGAGCTCCAAGTCAGGGATTAAAATAATATTGAAACAACTGTCAACTTCCACAACTGTGAACCCTTAAAGTACCTTACTTAGACACAAGTCAATCCAGGCAAGGCTGATCAGTAATTTGAAAAGTACTGAGAGAGGGACCTCATTACATACTATATAAAATGGTTAAACCAACAAGAAGAAATATCGGAGAAATGAACCAGGACAAGAGTCCAGCTAGAAGCCTCCCAAAATTTGAACACAAAATAATGAGGTCAACATCCAAACACCACTTAAGGAAATAATCACAGGAGTGAGTAAAGAATTTGAAAGAATTGTCATCAGAAATTCAGAAATAACCAATAAGACTCTGGAAGAAAACACTAATTATATCAATGTTATTAGAGAACTGAAAGCTGAAATAGCTGAGCTAAGAACACAACTAGCTGAACAAGCTAAAACAGTATCAGAACAGGATAACAAATTAGATGAACTCCAGAAAGCAGTAGAGGGCAGAGAGAATAGAATCAATGAGGCTGAAGACAGAATAAACAAGATCGAGGATGAATTAGAGACAACTAAAAAAGAAGTAAAAGATGTCAAAAAGAGATTAAGAGATGCTGAAAACAACAACAGAGACCTATGGGATGACTTCAAAAGAAATAATATATGCATTATTGGCTTACCAGAGGGAGAAAGAGAGGGAGGGGAAGAAAACATTCCTCAGGCCATAATAGCTGAGAACTTCCCTAATCTATATAAAATAAAAGATATAAAGGTTCAAGAAGACCAGAGGGTCCCAAACAGAATAAACCCAGACTTAAAGACACCAAGACACATCATATTTAGAATGGAAAGGAATAAGGGTAAAGAAAAGATACTGAAGGCTGGAAGAGAAAAACAAAGGGTCCCCTACAGAGGAAAACCTATAAGATTAGCAGCAGATTTCTCCACACAAACACTATAGGGCAGAAGAGAATGGCAAGATGTCAATCGAGTGCTCAATGAGAAAGGCTTTCAATTAAGACTACTGTATCCTGCTAGACTGTCATTCAGACTACATGGAGGCATAACCTTCTCAGACAAGCAACAGTTGAAAGAATCAAATATCACCAAGCCTGCCCTGAAAGAAGTTCTGAAAGGTGTCCTAGAAAGTCATACCACCACAATCAGGCCATATATCATATATATCATATATCATATATCATATCATATCAGGCCATATTTAGAGAACACTCTAAAAATCTATAAGAATGTCATTAAAATACCATAAGTCCTTGATATTAATATATGTCAGTGGCCTGAATTCACCTATTAAATGTCACAGGGTAGGAAGATGGATCAGACAACACAGACAAACAATATCATGTCTACAGGAAACCCACCTAACTCAGCAAGACAAACACAGACTCAAAGTGAAAGGATGGAAAATTATCATATAAGCCAATGGCCCACAAAAAAGAGCAGGAACATCTATTCTCATACCTGACATGATAGACTTTAAAATAAATAAAATTAAAAGAGAGGGATGGACATTACTTAATGCTCAGAGGATCAGTCAATCAAGAGGACTTAACAATTATTAACATCTATGCACCCAATGAGAAGCCATCTAAATACATCAAACATCTACTGAAATAGCTACATTAGTATTAACAGTACATTGTACTAACAGCAACATAGTTATAATAGGGGAGTTCAACACCCCACTCTCTCAACTTGACAGATCTTCCAGGCATAAAATCTATAAAGAAGTGAGGGAACTAAATGAGGAGATAAATAAACTAGGACTATTGGACATTTTCAGAGTCATTTATCCCAAGAAACTGGAATACACATTCTACTTAAGTCCATATAGGTCATTCTTAAGGATAGACCATATATTAGGCCACAAAGACAGCATCAGCAAATCCAAGAGCATTGAAATCATCCCAAACACCTTCTCAGACCACAGTGGAAATAAACTAACACTTAACAATCAACAAAAGATTAGTAATAATCCCAAAATGTGGAAGCTCAACAGTACACTCTTTAACTACTACTGGGTCTAAGAGGAAATAAAGGAAGAAATCAAAATGTTTCAAGAGTTCAATGAAAAGGAAGACAGAAGCTATCAAAATATTTGGACACTTTTAAGTCAGTACTGAGAGGGACATTCATAGCCATACAAGCACACATTAGGAAACAGGAAAAAACACAAATAAACAGCGTGATTGCATATCTTAATGTCCTAGAAGAAGAAGAACAAAGGAACCCTAAAGCAACTAGATGGACAGAAATCACCAAAGTTAGGGCAGAAATCAATAACACTGAAAATAAGAAAACCATACAAAAGATCAATAAAAGTAAATGTTGGTTCTTCGAAAGAGTGAACAAAATCAACAAACCTTTAGCCAGACTCACAAAACAAAAAAGGGAGAAGACTCAAATAAATTGGATCATAAATGAAAGAGGACATATGACAACAGACATCAAAGAATTTCAACATTTTATGTGAGCCTTCTATGAACAACTATATGAAACCAAGTAGACAACCTGGCAGAAATGGAAGATTTCCTAGATACCTACAAACTGCCAAAATTAAATAATAAGGAACTAGGTAACATGAACAGGCTCATCACAGCTAATGAAATTGAAACAGTTATCAAAAATCTCCCCAAAAATAAAAGTCCTGAACCAGATGGTTTTACAAATGAATTCTACAAAACCTTCAAAGAAGAACTAATACCTCTACTTTTAATAGTCTTCCAGAAGACTGAAGACACTGGAATACTCCCAGCTTCTATGAAGCCAACATCACTTTGATAACAAAAACAGACAGGGACACAAACAAAAATTAAAACTACAGACCAATATCTCTGATGAACACAGATGCTAAAATATTGAACATAATTCTCGCCAACTGGATACAGCAGTATATTAAAAAGATTGTTCATCATAACCAAGTGGGGTTTATCCTAGGCATTCAAGGTTGGTTTAATATACATAAATCAATCAACATGATCCACCATCTCAATAAAAGCAAGACCAAAAACCACAAGGTCATATCAATAGATGCAGAGAAAGCCGTTTACAAAATGCAACATCCCTTTATGATCAAAACACTACAACCAATGGAAATAGATGGAAAATTCCTCAAAATAGTGGAGTCTAAATATAGCAAACATATAGCCAACATCATACTCAATGGTGAAAACTGGGAGCATTTCCCCTCAGATCAGGTATTAGACAGGGCTGCCCACTATCACCATTACTATTCAACATAGTGTTGGAAGTTCTTGCCATAGCAATCAGGCAGGAGCAAAGAATTAAAGGGAGACAGATTGGAAGAGAGGAAGTCAAACTCTCCCTATTTGTAGATAACATGATAGTATACATAGAAAAACCTAAGGAATCCAGCAAGGAGCTGTTGGAAATCATCAGGCAATAAATACAGTAAGGTGTCAGGCTACAAAATTAACATTCAAAAGTCAGTGGCATTCCTCTATGCAAACACTAAGTTAGAAGAAGTTGAAAGCAGAAATCAATTCCTTTTACTATAGCAACAAAAGCAATAAATTATCTAGGAGTAAACCTAACCAAGGAAGTAAAAGACTTGCACACTGAAAATTATGAGTCACTACTCAAGGAAATTGAAAAAGACAAAAAGAAGTGGAAAGATATTCCATGTTCATGGGTTGGAAGAATTAACATCATCAAAATGAATATACCACCCAGAACCATATACAAATTTAATGCTATCTCCATCAAGATCCCAACCACGTTTTTTATTAGAATAGAACAAATGCTACAATTGTTTATCTGGAACCAGAAAAGACCTAGAATTGCCAAAACAGTCTTGAGAAGAAAGAAAAGAACTGGAGGCATCACACTCCCAGATCTCAAATTGTATTACAGGGCCATTGTCATCAAAACTGCTTGGTATTGGAACATGAATAGACACACTGACCAGAAGAATAGAATTGAGAGCCCAGAAGTAAGCCCCCACACCTATGGACTTCTAATCTTTGACAAAGGGGCTCAGACTATTAGATGGGAAAAGCAAAGTCTCTTCAATAAATGTTGTTGGATTAGATGGGTTGAAACATGCAGAAGAATGAAACTGAAACACTATATTTCACCAAACACAAAAGTAAATTCCATGTGGATCAAGGACTTGGATGTGAGACCAGAATCTATCAGATATTTAGAGGAAAATATTGACAGAACTCTTATCTGCATAAATTTTAAAGACATCTTCAATGAAACAAATCCAATTACAAAGAAGACTAAGGCAAACATAAACCTATGGGACTACATCAAATTAAAACACTTCTGCACAGCTAAAGAAACCACTACCAAAACCAAGACACCCCTCACAGAATGGGAGAAGATCTTTACATGCCATATATCAGACAAGTGGCTAATAACCAAAATATATAAAGAGCTTGCCAAACTCAACAACAAGAAATCAAATAACCCCATCCAAAAATGTGGAGAGGACATGGACAAAATATTCACCACAGAAGAGTTCCAAAAGGTTGAGAAACATGAAAAAGTGCTCCAAGTCTTTGATTGTCAGAGAAATGCAAATAAAGACAACAGTGGGATACCACTTTACTCCTGTGAGAATGTCATACATCAGAAAATGTAGCAGCAATAAATGCTGGAGTGGTTGTGTGGTCAAAGGAACCCTCCTGCACTGCTGGTAGGAATGTAAATTGGTCCAACCTCTGTGGAGAACAGTCTGGAGAACTCTGAAGACTAGAAATGGACCTACCCTATGATCCTGCAATTCCTCTCCTGGGGATATATACTAAGGAACCCAACACACACATATGTTCTTAGCAGCACAATTTGTAATAGCCGAAACCTGGAAGCAAACCAGGTGTCCAACAACAGATGAGTGGCTGAGTATTTGTGGTCTATATACACAATGGAATACTACTCAGCTATAAAAAATGATGACTTTACCATTTTCAGCCGGTCTTGAATGGAGCTTGAAAATTTCATGTTAAGTGAAATAAGTCAGAAACAGAAGGATGAATATGGGATGATCTCACTCTCAGGCAGAAGTTTTAAATCAAGATCAGAAGAGAAAACACAAGCAGAACCTGAACTAGAATTGGCGTATTGCACCAAACTAAAAGACTCTGGGCTTTGGGGGGAGAACACAGGTCCAAAAAGGATGATAAAGGACCTAGTGGGGGTTGTATTTTTATATGGAAAACTGGGAAATGTTATGCATGTAGAAACTATTGTATTTGCTGTTGACTATAAAACCAATAAAGAAAAATAAATAATAAAACCAATAAAGAAAATAATAAAACCAATAAAGAAAAATAAATAATAAAAAAAATCCTATAGGAAGTTTACATGCAATATGTCAAAAGTTGTAGTTATCATTATTGCCATCATTGATGCCACTGTTAGGACAGAGAGAAATGAAGAGAGGAGGAGAAGACAGAGAGGGGTAGATTAAGATAGACACTTGCATACCTGCTTCACAGCCTGTGAAGGGACTCCCCTATAGGTAGGGAGCTGGGGACTTGAACCAGGATCCTTACATTGGTCCCTGTGCTTGGCGCCAACTCCCATATTGTTGATTTTTAAATCCCACTCTTATCTTTTCTAAATCATTTCAATGGCCATCACTTTTGTTCATGTCCTCATTTTCTTTTATCTAGCTGTTTGTTCTTTATTAGTTTCTTAATTAGTCACCTCTTCATACCAATAAAATTTATCTCCAACCCAACTGTTAGAATGGAAACTTCTTCAGATTTACATATTCAAACTGATAACCCACTCTCTGTAATGTCCTTCATCTATTCTTATGATTTAGGATATATATTCCATACTTCTTTTTTGATTGTCTTATTTGGGATGTAGTGATTTATAAGATAATTGTTGCATGGGTACAGTTATTATTCTTCTGCACACAAACTCCACCACCAACTTAAGTCATCCTCCACCATTGTACACTGAGTCCCCCATGCCAACTCAGTCCTCTTCCTCACCCCCCACATATATCTTTTGCATAATGCAATAGAACCAGTTCTAGTGCTTCTAATGCTTCAGAACGCAGAATCAGCATTATCCTGTACCTGCTTGCCTGCATTTTTCTTATGGCCACTAACCACCTATTATTTTTGTCAGATACCACTTGGCTCCTACACTCTCTACATTTGATTTCATTATTCATAAAATGTTCTCCTTTTCTACCACTGCACTAGTATATTCCTAACAATTAATGTAGGTGTCACTTCCTGCAGTAGCCTTTCATTGCAAACTCTCCAATTAGCCATACATGGTGTAGTAAGCATTCAATAAATATTTGTTGAATGAATTACTCCACTTCATTTGTTGACCCATCTGTTTGACAATCTGAAAACATATCAACATAAAATTAGAACCACTGATGCTAATTTTTAGGTTAATGTTAAGGTATTTTCTGCACTGATATATATCAATGGGGTTATGAAAACAGTGAGATATTTTCTCCATTTGAAATAACTTTATTTCAACTTCTGTGTAAAATTTGCTTTTTGTATCACTGGAATTTAACTTAATTTACTGTTGTCTTTTAAATAGAAAATATTTTTACAAGGTTTTACAAATTACAAATTCTATACAAAACTATAAATTCCTATAAAAATCTTTTTAAATTGGGAAATGAAAGGTTAATTTCTGACTGAAAACTACAATCTAAATTGCTCTTTAGTTTTGTTAAGCAGATTTTTACCATCACATTAGGCTTGATCTTTCTGCTGTTTTGTTATTGCCAAGACTTCATTGATCTGAACTAACTTTTCCAGGTAAAAAGAGAGAGAATAATAGATGAGAGAGAGAGAGAAAGAAAGAAAAAGAGAGAGAGAGAGAAAAAAGCACAGAAGCATGGAAGCTTTCCCCAGTGCAATAGAAACACAGCAGCATGGAAGCTTCCCCCAGTGCAATTAGGTGGAAGTGGGATCAAACCTGGATGATGTGTATGTAAAAGCAGATACACTATTTAGGTGAGCTGTCTTGTTGGTCTCTCAATTTAATCTTGACCTAAAATCATAAAGTGCCATTAGAAAGTGATAGAGATATCATTAGCATTTTTCACTCATCCCCAATTACATCAAAAGTTTCTATAATTAATTTTTGTTACTATAGAGTAGGGATGAGAAAAAAATGTGCCAAAGATAATTTGGTTGTAAATACAGCATCATTTGTGGGACATACACAATTATAAACTTAAAAATTAGCTACATTTGCTTAACTGAGTGCCACCTGCTGATACCTTAGCAAGCTCATACCAGTTGATTTTACAGGCTCACATGGTGCATAATATATGGCCCTCAGACTAGACATCTCCTATTCTTGCTAATGAAGATCAGTATGTTGATAAGTCATTTGAGCTATGATTTGTCTTATTTTGAAATTTTCTCGTTGGATTATACCCTTGAAGGCCTTGGGGTAGAAGACCTACCTTCAATTTTTTAGACTGTGATTCTTCTATAAACAAAAGTAATTAAATATTTTATTTCTTCTTCTCCTCCAGGGTTATTGCTGGAACTCTATGCCTTCATGACTCATGCATATTGGCAGGTGTTGGTATGCTTCTAAATTCTGCTTCTAAGACCCCTTCTGTTGCATTGCTTGACGTTGTAGTCTATTTACATAATCACTGTTTTCATTGGTTTAATCCCCACTGGTTTGAGTGCTATTTTCCTTCTCCCCACCCCCTATCCTATGTAATTCCTCTTCCTGACACTTCCACCTCAGGAGATAGAAAAGACAGGGCTTTCTAATGAAGAGAGAATAGAAGAGATTAGATTGCTGAACTGCATCCCCGCTCGTCAATAAAGACTGAACTACATTCCCAGCTCAGCCATGAGTCCCTGGTCGTCTGTCTCCCGCCCACGAAGCTAGTCCAGCAAATGGCGCCCTGAACAGGGACTGGCATATGGACTTTCTGGAATCCCTCTCCCACGTTTCCCAAGGAGAAGGACTGCATTTTGCTCCGGGCCACACTTTGGTTTCTTATGACTGTGATTGTAGAGCTTGGGAGATGCACGGAGATTTCTCCTTGGACTTTCTGGACTTCCTCTAGCATGTTTCCTTGAAGAAGGACTCCTCTAACTAGAAAAGCATTCTCCAGTACCCTGGCAGTCTCCAAGAATGGAGAAATGTGGTTAGTTCTACTCTCCTGACTCAATTCTTTCTTTGATGGGAAGATGTTTTTAAAAATGGGTGCCTGCAGCAATTCCATAGGAACAGTCAGAACCATCCTAGCTGCAATTTTGATATGCTTTTTGGATTAGGACGCCCTCCGGGGACTCATGATGCTACATGGTGAGATCTGGATTATCTGGTTCAAGGTGAAAGAAGTAAAAACTGCCTACTGCTTTTCTCTCGATTCCCCCCTCAGTGTTCTCTCTGAATATCTTAAGCTTGCTGTCTGCTTTTAGTTGCGTTTCATAAGAGAGTGATTTGAATGACTGAATTTTTGTATGACATTGACTTAAAAAAAAATGCTGGACACAGCCATGATTTCTAGAGACATCCAGAAACAATCCAAAAAATTGTTTTTTTCTCTTTTGATTTTTTTTTTTACATTTGACATAAATGTGAAATGTTTAATCCTGAAAACTGTATGAATATGGGTGGGGTAGATAGCACAATGGTTATGCTAATGATTCTCATGCTTGAGGCCTCTAACCATGGTTCTTCTATTGAGTTTATGCTGTTTAAACAACCTTAAAAAGTTTTGTTTCACAAGTAAGTGAATTACAGCTGTTGTCTTCACATGAAAAAGCATCTGCTCAAATGAAATCCCCGGAAAACCATTTGGACCCTTGTTCTCTGACATTGCCCACAAGATGGCATGACTATAGCAGCCCCACCCTCAAAACCAATGATGTGACCTGGCATGACCTGAAGAAACTGATTCATAGACTCCAAAGTTCACTCTCTCCAGAAAAGTGGAATTCCGGTGGTTGACCTAATCCATTGAGACAGACGTGCAGTGTTTCATCCCCTGACATTTCTTCTGTGGTCATCTGCTTTGGACTGATGCTTCTATTGGATTTACTGGTACACCTCTTGGACACCTTATACAACTTTACAGCAGTTTCCCTTTACGCTGCTGGGTTTCTCAAAGACTGACCGCAGCAGTGCATGGACTTTGCAGCCAGCAGCCTTGGGACTCTATAGGCCACTTACCCTTGCATGCAGGCCCTGTCCCCAGAGGTAGGAACCCTCCCCCCTCCTTACTAAGTCCTGCCCACAGAGGCAGGAAGCGCCCTTTGAGGCATAAACGCCCCCAGAAGCAAGAGATGCCCACAGAGGCAGAAAAATCCCTTTGAGGCATGAAATGCCCCCAGAGACAATAGATGCCCCCCAGAGGTAAGAAACGCCCTTTCGCCTGCTAGGAACCCTCCCCCCCCCTTACTAGGTCCTGCCCACAGAGGCAGGAAACGCCCTTTGAGGCATGAAATGCCCCCAGAGGCAAGAGATAACCACAGAGGCAGGAAAATCCCTTTGAGGCATGAAACGACCCCAGAGGCAATAGATACCCCCCAGAGGCAGGAAACGCCCCTTCAGGCCTCCCCTTGGCATCACACTGGTTCTTGCTGCTCTCTTACTTGTTCCTCCATGTCTTGTGCCAATTCTTTTGAAAATGCCTGTACGATATAGGTTTCTGTTCACCCCACATTCCTGATACTATGGCCATTAGTTAAAAAGAAAGGGGGAAATGTCGTCTGTCTCCCACCCATGAAGCTAGCCCAGCAGGCAGGTTGATGCATACCCCCACCTGTTTCTCTCTTTCCCTAATAGAGTAGGGCTCTTGAAAAGTGAGACTTCAGGATACATTTGTGAAGTCTTCTGCCCAAGGAAGTCAAGACAGCATCATAGTAGTGCCTGCAGCTTGGTGGCTGAAAGGCAGTAAGATATAAAGAAGGAAAAAAAAAGGCATCAAAAGGTAGAGCAAATGAAGCTAGAGGTTTTCATGTGGGAAGCAGAGAGAAAGTCTATTTTAGATATATTCCAAGGGGCCCATGACTTTAGTAATTTTTACCTGAGCCCTACAGCTAACATTCAGGTGGGCTAAAAGTATAGTCTGGGAAGATGGTGTTAGGATTGAGACTAGCACTACAAATAGCTGGATCAGGGCAGAGAGTAGCCCCTGAATATGGGGAAAGTATATAAATACTGCTAATTATAAACTTCATAGATTTGTCCCAGGGCCCATAACTATTCATATTTAGCACAGGAGCCTGTATAACTTTTGAATTTCTGTCAGTCTGAGCTTGTAGTCCATAATCACTGCAATTATTGTCAACACAACTCCCTTAGCACCAGTTTTACTTGCACAGATGCAGTAGAATAACCCATGTAAACTCTTGTGGGGCCCACTGTAAAAGCTTAAAGATAGCAACAAGGTGTTTTGCTATTTCTTCAGTCACCTTTGATGTTCTTGATATTTACCACAGATAAATGCTGGGTTAGAAGCAGGAAATGTATAATGTACCTAAACTTTTCTTTGACCTACTATAGTCTGTAAAATAAAACTGTCTTCAATATTTCCAGGTAATCAACAATTTGTCTACCAAAATATTCTTCTTTTGGGAGAAGTGATGTTAAGGTTGGTTAATAGAAACACTGGTTGTAAGCAAAGAAGATAGTAGTTTCATTATCAGTGCAATGCTAGAGAAGGATGAGGGGAAAAGTATTCCTATACCTTGTGATTTTCCCTCTGACACTGATTTAAAACAAAATAGTTAAAGTGCTGACCCACTTCAGAATGATGCACAATGGCAGATGGTGGGATTGTATTGGAACCAGATTGTTCATGCCCAATCTCATGCCCTTGTGCATTTCAGTTGCTATTTTTCATTTGTTACAAAAATGCCATTATCTTGACCAGTAATGCAGTTTCTTAGATATTTTACTATCCATATTCAGAGAGCCTGTGCTGGGACACCACCGACTGCCTCGTGTGCATCATATTAGGCTAATGTAGGGTGGAAATAGCAAATTGACTTTGATAACGGATTTTCAAGTGTGCTCTTTGTGGATGAAATGCTGTTTCACTTATTATGATTTTTTTCAGGCAGTAATTTATTTGTAAATGTCTTGACTGCACTTTAATGCTACTTTGTCTCTGGGGGTGAGTCTGTGTTACAACCAGTTACAGAGATAACGAGGTTAGGAATACATCTTCACATGGTATTTGTCTAAAACCTAAAAATTTTTGTTGTTGTTGTGACAGCATGGCAGGAACAAATGATTCAACAGGATTTAACTGCACTTGGTAAAGAAGATACAAATTAGCATAGCCTAAAACATGTGTGTGTGTGTGTGTGTGTGTGTGTGTGTAAGTTTCTTAATTTGTGAAAATATGAAGTTGACATTCAGGATGAAGAGTTTTGTGGAGTTATTTTACTTATTTACTTTTTTCCCCAGGTCATTACTCAGCTCAGGATTGAACCGGGAACCTGGGACTCTCAGGCATGAGAGTCTTTTTGCCTAATTATCATACTTTCTCGCCAGCCCAAAGGACCCATCTTAATGTCTTTTTTGCTAATCCCAATTTAAACTCTAATGGTGTTTAGTGATGCTAAGTGAAGTAGTCAGAGAAGGAAAAAATCCCCTTCAAGTGATAGAAAATTTATGCACATGGAAACCAATTTCTAAAAGATAAGGAAAATCAAATATTTAAGATGCTCTTATAATAGGTGTTTCCACTGACCTCTTTGATTTGGGAAAAAATTTTTGTCCATATATAGACTTGTAAGAGGGAAATGGATTCTATAGCATGACTCAGCATACTTCATTGAACACAGATAATAGGGATTTAAAAAAAAATTTCTTTATTAGGAAATGAATGTTTTACATTTTATAGTAAGTACAGTAGTTTGTACATGTATAATATTTCCCACTTTTTCACATAAAAATAGCAGGTATTTTTAAAAATATTTATTTTATGTATTTATTTCCTTTTGTTGCTCTTGTTTATTTATTTTTATTTTTTAAATATTTATTTATTTATTTATTCCCTTTTGTTGCCCTTATTGTTTTATTGTTGTCGTTATTACTGTTGTTGCTACTGATGTCATCGTTGTTTGATAGGACAGAGAGAAATGGAGAGAGGAGGGGAAGACAAAGGGGGAGAGAAAGACACCTGCAGACCTGCTTCACCGCCTATGAAGCGATTCCCCTGCAGGTGGGAAGCCAGGGCTCAAACCGGGATCCTTATGCCGGTTCTTGCGCTTCACGCCACTTGCACTTAGTCTGATGTGCTACTGCCTGACTGCCTCCCTTATTGTTTTATTGTTGTAGTTATTATTTTTGTCGTCGTTGTTGGATAAGACAGAGAGGAATGGAAAGAGGAGAGGAAGACAGAGAAAGATAGACACCTGCAGACCTGCTTCACCGTTTGTGAAGATAGACACCTGCAGATCTGCTTCACAGTTGGGAAAAGACTCCCCTGCAGGTGGGGAGCCCGGGTCTTGCACCCGGAACCTTCTACTGGTCGCGCTTAACCCCCTGCGCTACAGCCCGACACCCGACTCCCACAATAGCAGGGGTTTTTATGATTTATGGACCATGTTATCTCATTTTCACCAATGATCTTTGCTAATAATGTCTTGGAAAAACAGTCTTAGACAATAAATGGATGAGTATAGTTGTTTCACAATAAAACTGTCTAGAGGTAGGGGCCAGAATGAGCACATAGAGCATAATTTTCAAATTTCTTTGCAAGGCTAAGTGAAATGACTTTGCAGATGTTTGTGTGACTGCAAGCTATCCTTTTCTTTTTTTCTTTTCTTTTCTTTTCTTTCTTTTTCTTTTTTCTTTTCTGTCCTTTCCTCCTCCTTTTTTTTTTTTTTTTTTCCCCCTGGAGTAACAAATAGCTGTTTACCATGCACACATCAAAAAGACAATTCACTAATCAGAAACATTTAAATCAATCACGGAGTGAGAATTAGAAGTATAGTATTATGGAACAGTGCAGCACACTACATTTTACAGGGTGATTGGTTACAACATTAGCATTCTTTTATATAGCAGGGAATTGATTAGAGTGTACCTCATAAATCAGCTATAAAATACCTTAGATCATGCACTGCAAATTATTCTGTCTTACCTAAGTTCCTTCATCCAACCTTTGGTGAAGTCAAGATTTAATATTCTCATCACTCTTGTCTGTTATGCTTTAGAAGTGAATTGAATTTAAAATATTTTGGTGGATATCAAAACAGTATTTTAGTGTTGACAATAACCACATAATTAACATCCTTTGAATACAAAGTTGTTAATATCTTGGGAGTAAATATTTGGAGTATAAGTTTACTACATTTTCAAAAACTGGTCTCTAGTCACTGAAAGTTTTATTTATCAAGCAGGTTGACTCATTTCTCTCTCTCCTCTTTTTGTTTTATAATTTTATTCCCTCTTATTTTCTTTCTCTACTCCTTTTATCTTTGCCACTTGACTGTATCATACTGGGCTACTGGTTTCTGAGGTGCTGCGTCACCTTCTGTAATGTTGCTTGATCTTTGATTTCCTGTGAAGCACAATGAATCTTACATTAGGCTATTCTGAGTCAGGTGGTGCACCATCTGTTCCCAGGCCTACAAAATAGGAGTAACAGAGTAATAGAAAGCAATGGTACACTTGTTTTCATCAGAATATTCATATGTACAGAGTGAGAGAGGCAGACAATTCTGATTTTAGATGGTTTATGTTTTAACTTGTTCATAATCAACTACTAAATTTGACATAAACCTTTATTGAAATATTTTTATAAATAAGCTTACTCTTAGAATGGGACAGATTTTTTTTTTTGACCTGCTTGTCTTTGTTGTTCTGGGTTAAAGTTGAGTTGAGGTGGTTGGGTGTGTAATTATACATAATATCTGCATGGCATGAGCCTACCCAGAATATATTCAAACAGCTGGCAAACTTGGATATTGAAGCTGATAGCAGGTAGCATATAATAAGTTGAAAGAATAGAGGCCAACTAGAGATCTCATGGCTGCCAATTTGTGATAGCATTTAAAAGCCTGAATTAACCTTCTGTTAAGAAAATGAGCAGCTCATTTACCACATAGCTTTAAAACCTGGAGCTAAATAATTAACCACAGATAAAACTCTTTTAGCAATCTCTGGAAGGAATGTACTCAAATTAAAAGCAAATTGTTTTTATAATATACCCATCAGTTTAAAGGTATGACAGATATCAACTGAAGTTGCTAAGTCCTATAACAGTAGTGTTATAAATTTTCACTACCATTAAGATCACAGACTCCATCAAAATATAACAAGTTCTTCCTTAAATATTACATAGATTAAAGCAGCAATAGTATGGATTGTTTGAAGAGAGTCTGGGTCATCCTACTCTGCCACTTGAGGAAGACTGGTCCTGAAATGAGTGCAGCCTATAATGTCCCCAACTGTGACCATGGATTGTGTGCTCATACTGACAGGACTTGGAGGTAACACAGGCTCCTGAATATATATTTGTCATGGGACTAAGCAGTCAATTGTATTTATTTATTTATTCAGGTTTAGAAACTACTCTGCCTTAATCCAGCTATTTAGCCCTTTCTGACACCATATTCCCAGACAATATTTTTAGTCTTCCTGCATGCTAGTTATCAAGCTCAAACAAAAATTACTGAAGTCATGGAACCCTAGGAACATACCTAAAATAAACTTTGTAGCTTCTTTCTACCCTAACACCCATATTACTTTTTATTGATTTAATAATGACCAACAAGACTGTAAAATAAGAGGGGTACAATTCCACACAACTCCCACCACCAGAGTTCTGCATCCCATTCCCTCCATTGGAAGCTTTCTTATTCTTTATCCCTCTGGGAGTATAGACACAGGATCATTATAAGGTTCAGAAGATAGGAGGTCTGACTTCTGTAATTTCTTCTCTGATGGACATGGGCATTGGCAGATGGATCCATACTCCCAGCCTGTTTCTGTAGTGGAATGGGGATCTGGAGAGCTGTGGTTCCAGGACAAATTGAAGAGCTCCTACCTCAGGTTGGTGTCATGGTAGCATCTGCAACTTGGTAGCTGAAAAGCATTAAGATATAAAGTAGAACAAATTGTTTAGTAATCAGAAACCTAAACATAAGAATATAGTAGATGAGATTTGGGGTCTTCATTTTAGAAAAATCTAGGAAGTCTATTTTAGGTATATTCCAAGCGGCCTATGACTTTACAAATTTTACGTGAGCCTGACAGCTAACATGCAGGTGGGCTAAAGGTAATGTTTGGAGAGTTGAAAATAGGACTAGAAAGCTAGATCAGGACAGAGAATAGCTTTCAAATATAGGAAAACTGTATAAATACTACTAACTGTAAACCCCATTGATTTGATCTGGGGCCATATTCATCACAGGAGCCTGTGTCACCTCTGTATCCCTGTAGGTTTGAGCTCTCATTCCATAGTCATAGCTAGGAACATTCTAGGCTGCAGTCATTTCAGGACTCATCTTTCTCAAATAGCAGAGTATGTTGAACCAGCCTCCCTTCAGAGAATGGGTTTAGTTCCTACCATTGTTGTTTCATATTGAGGACAAGGTCCTGTAGAGATCCACACAATGATCCATGATGCTGTTCCTTTTTAAAATATTTATTTATTTTCCCTTTTGTTGCCCCCTTTTTTAAATTGCTATTGTAGTTATTGTTGTCGTTACTAATGTCGGAGCCCAGGGCTCGAACTGGTATCTTTACACTGGTCCTTGCGCTACATGCGCTTCACCCGCTGTGCTACTGCCTGACTCCTCATAATGCTGTTCCTAATGGAGTTGACCAGTAATAGTAGAGAGAGGGATCTGTTAGAGCTCTAGTCCCATCATATCTATGTGGGAATCCCAAGATTCCCTGACTAGGGCCCTAGATGATGTGGTGGTCTGTTAGTGACCAAGAGAGCCATCATTAAAGTATGCCAGTCTCTTGCCCTTATCCAGCCTTTGTAGTCCTTACTTTATCTAACAATGTTAACCTTAGAGTGACTGAGGGAAGTGAAATAGGCAGTAAGTGAGGAGGGTATCTACATCTAAGTAGAAAATATTTGATTAAGTACTTTATGATGTCTTTTTTTATGTCTTTCTACTTGCTTGCTACACGTATTGAGTCACTGTAAACTATTGTGTACTTTTATATTAAGGTATATATTTTCTCCTAACTTATGGATGGATACACATGCACATGTACTCTATCTCATGCGTTCTGGTCTATATCTAGGTTCTGTGGCTTTGTTAGGAAGTGTATTACCTGAAATGGAATTAAGGAGTCCTATGAACTTGGAAAGTTCTCATCAGAGTAGTGGAGCTGAAAGGTTGACATCCCAGGCGTGGTGTCTCTGCACACAATCTGAAGTGAAGCATGTCAAGGTGGTACTGGTTGTACCAGGTATTTTTCAGATCTGTAATTCACTAGAAATATAAAAAACTGAAAAAACATAAATATAAAACAAACTGCTAAAGAAAAAAAAGAAGCTGGGGATGGGTGTTGGTGCACCTGGTTGAGCACACATGTTATAATCACAAGGACCCAGGATCAAGCCCCCAGTCCCCATATGCAGGGGGAAAGCTTCACAAGTGGTTAAGCAGTGCTGTAGGTCTCTCTCTGTCTCTTTCCCTCTCTATCTCCCCTGTCCTCTCAATCTCTGGATGTTTATATGCAATAAATAAACAAATAATTTTTTAAAAAAATATAGCAAGGAAACTATAAAAAACAGACATAATTAGAAACTATATGCTTGTTCTCCTCAAAAGCTGAGGGAATTACTGCTATGGATTTGAAACTTCTGTGTTTTGTTGCTTATGGATTTTCCTTTCAGTACTGATCTGGTAAATCTAGTTTTATACTTTAATATAAAACTCCACACTTTTAGTTTCTACTGCATTTGGCATGAAGGTCTTATCCAATTGTAAGTAATGAGAGGGTGGACTTTGTTTTGGATGTAGAAAAGTAGATGTCTGTTTATCAGAAACTACTTTGAAGATTTTCTTGGTTTCATAAAAGAGATATTTGAGGTAAAATCACTTTTTGCACTAGTAGAAAGTAGAGATAAGATGCCACAGTATAGGAAAGAGGCATGAATACAGCAACACTAACTTCTTAAAACATATAATTCACTCACATAGATTATATTTTCTACTTTATCTGTTCATAACTAGAACTAATGTATAAGCCAAGCCCAAACCAAGCCCTCCCTGTAAAAGAATATATATATATGTATATATGTATATATACATATATATATATATGTGATTAAATATGCTTCTGGACCCCAAATATAATCTTGATGCTATTATAATCACCTTTAAGAAATACAAAGCAACTCACTGTTGCTTTAAACAGTAGGCTGTTCATTTAAGAGGTATAAGTTTGGTATGAAACTTTTAAAAAGCCATCCTGCTTGCACTGAATATATTTTTAGACTTGCAAAACTCACATTGCAATTTTATGTGATTTAAAAAAAAATCTGCTTTCATTTCCACCTTTTACTAATATGTGATTCTTCTGAGGACCTCTGAACTGAAGGCCTTTCACTTCTCTCTATACAACTTTTATGTAAGAATATATGTGGTTCTTGGATCAGGAGTTTTTCACAACATTAAAATAAAAATAGGCATTCCAACCTTTGATCTAAAACCTAGTCAACACAGCTGCATTTTCCATGGGTCCAAGATCCACACTGACAATTGGAACAGCTTGTCAGGCAGCTTAAACCATTTCAGAGAACACATTGCAGAATTCTCTTCATGGCTTCACTCCTGCTTCCTTTACTTGACTACTTAAGGATTCCAAAATGTATACAAACTCACAGAGGTGTGTGTACATTAAAAAAGAAAAAAAAAAACTGAATCAGTTATTCAAACAGATTAAACCCAGAGATCACTGTGATCTCAGAATTCATTTCCTGGTATATTTCAACATTATTTTTCTTTTTTTTTTCTGGTATGTTTATATTGGTTTTCCTAAATTTCTAGAAGTTTCAGTTTTAGAGTTGAAATGAGCGTTCACTATGTAGTTTAAATAAGTGCCTTGGTGAATATATTACCTAACTAGTATTTAACTAGTGTGCATTGTTTCTTAGTCTATCTTTTCACTGATATGTTTCTTTGAATGTCTAGTATTACACTGTGAAATCATCTCAGCATTGGTAGTTTATTGTAATCCTATTTTTTCACATGTAAAATTATTTTTAATTTTCTATATGTATTCTTTGAGGAACTTATTTCTATTACATATCATTAATTTAATACTGTAATTATTTTTGTTTCCATGGTTAAAATGTATCTGCTTAGATAACAATTAGGAAAAATAGAAAAAATTCTACATTAAAAGCAGAATAAATCTCTATACTACCCAGTCAGTAGTTCCATTATGTTGATGACTTTATCTCTCCATATTCATAACCCCATTCTTTCTTCATTAATATTTGAATTTTGTTCAGCTTGAATCTTGTGACCTTCTATTTTTTGAGCTCATTCAGCAGTATCTTTATCTTAATTTTAGCCTTATCTTCTCATTATATCCAGCCAAATCATAAACTGTGGTTGATTTTAATTGATCTCTTTATCTATGCCAGTACTAGGATAGTACAAAAAAGCTAAAGAAAACAACATGATAGCAGACTGACATGACATTTAATACTTCAGCAAAATACTTTTAGTATCCTGTTTATCAGCATGTCCTATCAGAATAACCTGGTAACTCTATCTTGAGTCCATTCATATTAATTCATGTGAACCATCACTAGTTAAAATAATCATTATTTCCTTCTATGCTTCTAAAATTGATGGGTACTCTAAGGTCTATTTATTTTGATACTTTCTCTTCAATTATCTTTTACAAATGCATGTCTGATTAAGTATCACCTCTGCTTATAGCCCTTGAAAATTTCTTATGGCTTCTAATGTAAAAAAAAAATAATGATCTTTTAAATATCTGTTTTATTCTGCACAATGTATCACTTGCCTGCCTGTCTGTACTATACTGCTCCTATCTTCTCATGATCATTGAACTCTTTAAATTCTTACCTTTTTGCCTCCAGGGTTATTGCTGGGGCTTGGTGCCTGCAGTACAAATCTACTGGTCCTGAAAGCCATTTTTCCCTTGTGTTGCCTCAGTTGTTTTTTATTGTTGTTGTAGTTATTATTGTTGTTGATACTGATATCATCATTGTTAGAAGAGAGAGAAATGGAGAAAGGAGGGGAAGACAAAGAGGGGGAGAGAAAGATAGACACCTGCAGACCTGCTTCACTGCCTGTGAAGTGATCTCTCTACTGGTGGGGAGCTGGAGGCTTGAACCTAGATCTTTATGCCTGCCCTTGTGCTTTGTGCCATGTACACTTAACCTGCTATGCCACCGCCCAGTCCCCCTCTTTAAATTCTTTACATAGTCTTGGTCCTTTTAATTTTCATTGTACATGTGATATAATTTTCAATCTAAGCTTAAATATCATCCTGAAAGAATTGTTCCTCTGCCACCACTACCACTCAGGGAGTTCTTATTCTATGACTGGCCAGGGTTACAAACAGTCTGTCTCTCATCTTTAATGTAAGACTAACTCAGTGGTGCAGTCATATTCCAGAGATCCCTGTGGTATCAACTTCAAGTAAGACTAGCTAAAAACCTGATTTGTTAAATTTCCTAACCTAATACACTTATTCTAGTTTTCCTAAGAAGTTCTTAATAAGTTACTTAAGTAGGAATCCTGATACTAATTGTTGCTATTCAACACAGTACTATAAGTCCTAGCCATAGCAACTAGGGAAAAGAAATAAAAATATTCAGATTTGAAAGGAAGAAGTTAAGCTGTCACTATTTGCAGATAATACAATTTTATATATAGTAAGCCCTAAAGAATCCAGTAGAAAACTTCACTCTTCAATGAAATAGAAAAAGACACAAGTAAATGGAAAGATAAGACTGAGGCTCTTGGATATGGATAATCACCATCATCAAAGTGACCATCCTACTAAGAACCACATACATACTTAGTACCATGCCCAGCAATTTACCACCAAATTCTTTAAAGGAATAGAACAAAAATAACAAAGACGTATCTGGAACAAAAAGTCCATAATATTGCCAAAACAATCTTGAGAAAAAGAACAAGACTGGAGGCATCACACTGCCTGATCTCAAACTATGCTACAGAGAAATTGTAATAAAAACTGGCTGGTACCGGAACCAAAAATAGACACATAGATGAAATAAATTGAAATTGAAAGCCGAGAAATAATCTTCCCACATCGTTCTACAACTTATTTTTGACAAGGGGACTCAAAACCATTAAATGGAAGGAGACTCTCAAACAAAGGGTGTTGGGAAAATTGCACTGAAACATGCAAATGAATGAAATTAGAACACCACATATCATCATGCATGAAAGTTAACTCCAAGTTGATCAAAGATATGGAAATTAGACCAGACACTGTTGAAGAAAACATTGGCAGAACACTTCCTGATCTATGCATAAATAATGGTCTTCAAAGACTCAAATCCAAAAGTAAAGAAATCAAACATAACAAACAAACAAAATAAGTCAATGGGGGAATATAAAACTGAAAAGCTTTTGCACAGCAAAGGGTACCACCACCCTAACAGAAAGACACCCTACAATGTGGGACAGGATTTTTATATAACACACATCAAATAAAAGACTAGCAACTAAAATACATAAAGATAAAGAGCTCAGTAAATTTAACACTAAAAAAAAAAAAAAAACAAACAAGCCCATTAGAAAATGGAGTGAGGACATAGAAACTTCACTGAAGACAAGATCCAGAGGGCCAACAAACACATGAAAAGGTACCTGGTTAAAATCACTGGTTATCAGAGAAGTTCAAACAAAAAGACAACAGTTAGATAACCACTTTATACTTGTGAGAATGCCATACATTAGAAAGGGCAGTAACAACAAATGTTGGAAAGAATGTGATATCAAGAGAAAAGGGACAATTCTACAGTGCTAGTGGGAGTGTACATTGGACAAATTTTGTGGAAAACATTCTGGAGTTTTCTCAGAACACTAGAAATGGACACCCTATGACCTAGCAATTTCTCTCCTGGAAACTTACCCAAAGGAAACTAAAGCATTTGTTGGAAGAGATTTATGTATATCTATGTTCATACCTCACAATTTGAATTAGGCAAAATCTGCAATAACAACACAGATGTCCAGTGACAAATGAATGGCAAAAAACAAACAAACAAAATAAAACAAAAAAAAACACCCAACTATAACTAGTTTGGGGATTTCTGGAGGCTTGTCTATGGAATAATAGCAGAATCAGTATGCTCTCTCTCATCAACTATAAATAGCAATGAAAATCACCTAAAAACCCAACAAATTATAACCAAGATTTCTTTGAAACTCACTAAGCCACAGGTGAGTACAGATATGTGTGGCCTGTGGACAGAAAAGAGGTGGAGAGATTCCCATATCCCCTAAGTAGTCATATTCAGGAATGACTGGCATCAAATTGAAAGAATAGCAGCTAAAGCACACCACTTCAAGGTTTGAGTTAAATCTACAACAAACTGGTAAAAAGAAAAATACCTAAAAACTCACCAATTTACAATTGTGATTTTTTATGTTTCTAATGCTGTTACCCCACAGAGGCTGGAACAGGAGACCCTGCTGATGACTCAGGATAAAAATCTCCCCTGTCCTACAACTGTGACTTCTTAAGTAACTCACCTACCACAAGTGGTTACAGGGAAGCTTGATCAAGAGTAAGGAGAAAAGGTCTCAAAATTTAAGAAGCCATGCTCAGTGGCAGTAGGTTCCATTTAAATATTTACAGAAAGAGCACATGTCTGGAGGAAGGAAAGCAGGGAATTTTGGGGACCATATATCTTACTTTTTTTTTTTTTTATCACTAAGGAAGGCTATACCCCTCGCACTCCCCACACACACTTACCCAGAAGCTAGCACAGCAGGGAGACCCTGTATTGACATCAAGGACACTAAACCAGCTTGGTGACACAGAATAAAAACCAGATTGGTTAAAGGAAACCAAATTTATCAATAATCATCCTACATGTGAATGGCTTAATTTGCCAGTCAAAAGATTCAGATGGATTAAAAAAGCAAGAACCATCTCCAGAAAGCACCCATATAAAAGAAACAAACAGAAGCTCTGGGTGATAGGCTTGAAAAAGGTATTCTGAGCCAATAATGCAAACTAAAGGGCAGGAACGGCTTATTCTAATATCAGATAAATTAAGACTTTTAGGCAAAGAAGGTGAAAAGAGACAGGGACACTACATATTGGTCAGAGGATCAACACAACAGGGAGACATAACCATTGTAAATGTATATACTGCAGATATACATGCACACAAATATACATAAAAATGCTCACTGACATTAAGAGAAACATCAGAAGCAGCACAGTAGTACTTGTAGACCCCAAAATACACTTATATCAAGAAACATATCATCAGGGCAAAAAAAACAACAAGGACATAGAGGATTTAAATGAAGTCACAGAATACATAAACTCAACAGATATATTCACAACCTTGCATTTATCAAAAAATAATATACATTCATTTCAAGTGCATATGGAATATTCTCAAGGATTAACCATGTGTTGAGAAACATAGACAGACTTAATAAATGCCTGAATACTGACAGCATTAAAAGGATATTTTTTGAGACATACAATCAATTTTCCCCTCTCATATTAATTAAATAGTGATTTATATGACTACAAATTTATAGGTATCATTTTAATCCATAGGCTAGTCTTTGATATGTTGACTCTCTCAAAAGCCTAGACTGGGGAGAACAGAAGCAACCAGTGGCACAGCTATATACAAATAATGTCAGAGGACATAAATTATGGTGATGCTGGGTATGATATAGCAAATCCTAACAAAGGGATTTTTCAAAGTTAACACAATTACTAAATAATATGATTACAGCAATAGCTATCTATTGTCTTCTTGAACCCTAGGATAGCAGAAACCTCACATTTCCTCTATAGAGCCTATATTTCCCCCAGTCCTGGAACCTCGTAAGGTGGGGCTCACTTTCCTGCATGCTTCTCTCAATTCATGTCAGATAATATTGCATCCACCCATCCCAACCTAATCAATGCAACAAGTACCACCTCAGTATGCTTCACTTCAGACTGTGTCCAGAGACTTCAGGTGGGGAATATCAGCCCTTCAGCTTCATTACTCATGTGAGACCTTTCCTTTCATAGTATTCCATTCCAGGCGGTTCACTTTCTAACAAAGTCCCAAAACCTAGATAAATACCAGGTCCATAAGATAGAGTATATGTTCACATTTATCCATAAATTAAGGTGAAATATATACCTGAAAGCAAAAGTTCACAATAGTCTGCAGTGAGTCAGTATAAAGTTCCTAATGGAATAGTATCTAATTAGACTTAGATACCCTTCTCACCTACTTCCTATTAAAGTTCTCTCACTTATTCCAAAACTAACCTCATCAAAGCGAGGACTGCAAAAGCTGAATAAAGGCAAGAGACTGGCATACTTTAAGGATGACTCTTTAGTCACTATCAGGCCACCCCATCAGCTGGGGCCCTATTCGGGGAGTCCTGAGATTCCCAAACAGACATGATGAGCCTAGACCTCAAATAAATCCCTCTCTCCATTGTTACTGATCATCTCTATCAGGAATAACAAAATAGACTCCTTTGTGGGCCCTCCATAGGACTTTGCCCTCAACTTTGATCAACAACAGTAGGGAATGTTCCATCCTCTGAAGGGAGGATGGACAACATACTCTATGCTACACCTGAGGAAGATGGGTTGATATTGGGGCAGCTTGGAATGTTCCTACTCATGACCACAGAATGTGAGCTCAAATCTACAGGGATGCAGAGGTCACACAGGCTCCTAATCTCAATATGGGCCCCAGATCACATCAAATCTATGGGGTTTACAGTCAACAATATTTATACGCCTTTCCCATATTAGGGAGCTACTCTCTTCCCTGAGCCAGCTTTCTGTCCCTTTTCCAGCCATGACATCATCTTCCCAGACAATAACTTGGATCCACCTGCATATTAGATTTCAGGCTCAGGGAAGAAAAAAAAAAAAAAAACTAGTATAGCCACAGGCCCTTTGGAATATAACTAAAATATGCCTACTAGCTATCTACAAAATGGAGGACCCCCCCAACACTTGATTTACACTATTCCAGCCTTTAGTTCCATGATTTTTCAACAATTTGTTTGGCTTTGTATGTTAACTCTCTTTTCAGCCACCAGGTTCCAGATGCTAGCATGATGCTGACACGAATTCCCTGGATATACAACCCCACCAATGTGTCCTGGAGCTCCACTTCCCCAGGACCCCGCCCCACTAGGGAAAAAGAGAGGCAGGCTGGGAGTATGGATCAATCTGTCAATGCCCATGTTCAGTGGGGAAGTAATTACAGAAGCCAGACCTTCCACCTTCTGCATCCCACAATGACCTTGGGTCCATACTCCCAGAGAGTTAAAGAATAGAAAAACTATCAGATGACGGGATGGGATGCAGAGAGCTGGTGGTGGGAATTGTGTGGAGTTGTACCTCTCTTATCCTATGGTTTTGTTAATGTCTCCTTTTTATTAAAAAAAAAAAAAGAAAAGAAAGAAAAAACGATCTTTTTGAAGTGAGATTCGAAATCAACCATAAAAAAAAACAAAAACAAAGAAATATACCTAAACTATGGAGACTGAACAATACAGTTCTGAATAACAACTAGTTCACAAATGACATCAAAGGAGAAAATAAAAATTACTCAGAAAAACGTGAAAATGAAGAGACCAACTACCAGACACTATAGTTAATAGCAATATAGGCCTGTATTGACAAACAGCTAAGATCTCAAGTAAGCTACCTAATATCACAAAACTGAGCAAGCAAGAAAATAAAGTAACAGAGATCCAAAAGTCAACAAAAGGAAGGAAATGGTCAAAATCAGAGTAGAAAATCACCAACTAGAACCCAGAATGAAGATCCAATAGATTAATGAGACAAAGAGCTAGTTCTTCATGAAGATAAATAAAATTGATAAAACACTAGCTAGGCTCACAAAAAGAAAAAAAGAGAGAAAGCTCTAATAAAAAATCAGGAAATAGAAGAAATTACAATGAAAGATGGGGAGATATAAATAATCATAAGTGAATAATATGAACATTTTGATGGAAATAAATTGGGTAACCTAGCCGAAATGGATGCATTTCTAGAATCATGCCACCTGCCAAACCTAACCCAAAAGGAAGTAGATAGCTAAAACAAGCCAATCATGGCATAAAGCGCAAGGACCACTCAAGGATCCAGGTTGAGCCCCCAGCTCCCCACCTACAGAGAGGTTGCTTCACAAGCAGTGAAGTAGTTCTGCAGATGTCTATTTTTCTCTCTTCTTCTCTGTCTTTCCTTCCTCTCTCCATTTCTCCCTGTCCTATCCAACAAGGATTACATCAACAACAATAATAACTACAAGGGCAACAAAAAGGGAATAAATAAATAAATACTAAAAAAAGAAAAAAGAAAAAAGCCAATCAAGCTAAACATTGTTAAAATGGCCATTTTTTAAAAAATTATTCTTTTTTCTTGCCCTTGTTGTATTTATTGTTGTAGTTATTATGTTGTAGTTATTGATGTTGTTGTTGTTGAATAGGACAGAGAGAAATGGAGAGAGGAGGGGAAGACAGAGAGGGAGAGAGAAAGATTGACACCTGCAGATCTGCTTCATCTCCTGTGAAGCGACTTTCCTGCAGGTGGGGAGTCGGGGGCTCGGACCAGAACCCGCTCCTTACGCTCCACCTGTGCTTAACCCACTGTGCTACTGCCCGACTCCCTAAAATGGCTGTTCTACCAAAAGCAAACCACAGTTTCAATGCAATGCCTATCAGAATTCCAATGACACTTTTCAAGCAAATTGAACAACTTGTCCAAAAACTTGTATAACAAAAGGCCACCAATTGCCAAAGCACTTCTGAGAAAAAAGGGGAAAATATGGATGTATCATGCTCCTCAACTTCAGTTTCCACTACAAAGCAGTGATAATTAAGATGACCTGCTACTGGAATAAAAATGGGCACTAGGTGCAGCGGAACAAAATCAGAAGCCCAGAAATGACCCCACATATATACAACCACCTAACATATGACAAGGAGCCAAAACCATTCAGTGGGGTTTATTTAAGAAAGTCTTTGCAACAGATGGTGCTGGGAAAATTGAATAGCCACATGGAGAAAAGTGAAATTAGATCATCACTTAACACCATACAATAAGGTCGAATCAAAATGGATTTAAGTTCTAGATATTAGGCCAGAAATTCTAAAATGTATAGAAGAAATGTCTATGAAACTTTGTAGGACTTACACATCAAAGATGCATTTGGGGTCTCAACCCCTTGGGCATGGGAAATGAAAACAAGAGTTAATAATAAATGGGATTATATGAAACTAAAAAAAAAGACAACAACTTATAAACATCAAAAGCAAACTAAACAAAGATAACCAGACAACCCAGTAAATGGGAGAGATATTTGCACATCACACCATCAAAATCAACTGACATCAAAGATCTCTACAGAATTGGTACAGATCTTCAAAAGAAGCCAAAAATCTCCCAATGCATATGTGGACAAAGGGGGCCAGGAAGTAGTGCACCAGGTTAAGCACACATAGTACAAAGCTCAAAGATCCTGGTATGCACTCCTGGCTTCCCACCTGCACTTCATAAGCGGTGAAGCAGGGCTATAGGTGTCTATCTTTCTCTCCCCCCTCTCTGTCTTTCCCTCCCCTCTCAATTACTCTCTATCCTATCAAATAATAATAATAATAATAGTCACAGGAGCAGTGAATTTGTAGTGCAGGCACTGAGCCCCAACAATAAATCTAGAGGCAATAAATAAATAAATAATAAATAAAATAAAATTGTACTCAAATATCAGTGACTGCACTGTAAAGTAGTAACCCCCTCAATAAAAAAAAATCCTGACTGTGGATCTCTTTTCTAGGAAATTTAAGAGGACAATAATTTTTCACTATTATAATGTTAAATGTTTTTATTTTTATTAGAACACTTTGCAGCTCTGGTTTATGATAATGTCAGAGATTGAATCTGGAACCTAATGCCTCAGGCTTGAAATTTTCTTGCATAATCATTTACTGTACTTCTTGTACTTGTGTTTTGATTAGCATTTGTCTTTGCCAGTAGATTGTAAGCTTGGGGTAGAGTGGGGTGGGATCCTGTGTTTTGACCTCTATGTACCCCTCAGAATACTACATACATAGTTGATAGAAGTTCGACAAATCACTATTTAAAGAATATTAAGAGCCTCTGCATATATAAATCCAGCCTCAGTGACATAAAGAGTTGAACTGCAGGTTTTGTTTTGATTTTATTTGTTTTTCTCTCTTCACGAGAACACCACACAGTTCTGGCTTTTATGTTAGTACCTGGAGTGAATTTGGGGCCTCCAGTGGCTGAAGCATCTAAGTCCATTCAGTTCATATGGCATTACTAAGAACATGCTCACCCTAATTCTTAACTCTAATTTTCTGACCACAGGAATTCGCCCTCAAAAAAAAAAAAAGAATCAGAGGCCACAGATTTAACAATGATCATTTGAAGGCAAAGTTTTGTGATTTACTTAAAGGGCAATGTAACTGAGCAAGAAAGAATTAAAAAGACACCTGTCTCTCCTAGCCTGTAGGCCTGGACACCTATAATCCCCACCTCTTTACTTAGAAAACAATGGGAATTAATTATATGTTTATAAGGATTGAATTTGCCTGACAGAACAAAGTTAAAAATTCTGAAAAGCTCTAAAATTTGGTAAGACACCAAAGGTGAGCTGGGGCAGGTTCTGAGGCAACATAGAATTTCTCCTCCTTCTTGTGGGCAAATGCTTATTTTCACAAGTCATCATTCCCCAGTATAAACAAAAATTAGTGGACAGAGTGGATATTATTTATTTTGGCTTTATGTTAATAGTGCTATAATATTATTGAATTTGATTTTCTGTACTTGCGGAGAAAGGGGGCCACTATTTCACTGATGGTGCAATATAGTGCAGCCCCTCTGGAAGACTTACCCAAAGGGACATATACAACCTTATTTTATAGCTGCATTATATACCACAGCCCAAAACAGGAAGTATCTTAAATTTTCACCAACAGATGACTGGTTAAAGAAGTTATTGGGGCGAAGGGTAGATAGCATAATAGTTATGCAAACAGACTCTCATGCCTGAGGCTCCAAAGTCCCAGGTTCAGTCCCCTGCACCACCATAAGACAGAGCTGAACAGTGCTCTGGTAAAAAAAAAAAATTATTGAATATATATATATATATATATATATTCAATTCAGATATAATCCATGGAATAATATACTGTAGTTAAAAAGGTGATATTGTGATTTTTGTTTTGGGGGGAAAGTTGAGGGAACTGGAGTTGATTATGCTTAGTGAAATAAGTAAACAGGTGAAAGAAAATTACTGAGTGATTGCACTCACATGTGGAATCTAGAGAACTGGAGTGCATAATCCTGGGGGAAATAAAACAACAACCTGAAACAAATTGTCTCGAAGACTTTGTGATAACTATGCTGGTTACCACTGGAAGGGTGAGAACACAGAATTTTGGTGGTGAGTGTGGTATGGAACTGTATCTTATAATGCTACAGTCTTGTTACTTATGATTACTTATTATAAATAACTAAAAATTAAAAAATATATTTAATTTTTGATATGTTTCTCCATAGTAAAGGTGAGAACACCTTAGTTGACGCTTTGATAACATTAAAAATCTCTTAAGTATAAAATAATGTGAGAAGAATGTTAATTTTTTTTCTGTTTGCTACATTAGAATTCCTGTACTTCCATTTATAGTTCCCCTGCAAAGTTTCTTCCAGCATTATAATTTCTCATTATATTGAATTATTGAGATTTGATTGAGGGTATATGTACCAGAGGTCACAATCTGGTATGTAATGAGAAAAGTTTATTTGAGAAAAGTATTTATAAAAATTATATGAGAAATATTTCTCTTAACTATGTCTCCAATATTGCTTGTGGATCAAATTATACTACTGTACTGAGAGAGAAGTAAAGTTTCCAAAGGACTAGGGAATTCAGCAAGCAAATTGAAGTAAATCTTAGATACTGAAGCAAATGTGTTAAAGTTAACTAATGCTTCATCTCATGTAAGTCACTTTAAAAAATTATATTTGGGGAGAGGAAGATGGAGGACTGAGAAGTCGCTAACAGCAAGCGCTCTGATCGCATCGTCGGCAACGGTAGGATTTTCTGCCTTTAGCAGGCCAGTTAATAAGGGGTGACACCAAAAAGTGAGTGCAATTTAATTTGGGTTAAGAATTAGAGTAAAGGTGACACGGACTAGCGGGGCTCCAGAATTCCCAGGGCGCCGGGCAAGGCGAGTGCGCCGGGCATTGTCCTCCGCCCGCCCAGGAAGGCGGCTCCTCCACTGGTTGCAGAGCACAGCGGGCAGAGGACCCGGAGAGAGCACTTTAGCTCGGGGGCTTTCCCTTGGGAGTCTCCAGGGTCCACCGCAACCCTGAGAGCGGATCCAAAGACTTCTTGAGTATAGCTCTCATTGGATCAAAGGACTTGGAGCTAGTTTTCATTTTTGAGAAATCCTTTAAAAAAGTCTGGAGGGGGGGGTTTCCCGGAAGATGGCGGACTGAGAAGCGGCTAGCCTTTGAGCTCCGGACACATCTCGTGTAAACAATAGGATTTTCTGCCTTTAGCAGGCCAGCCAATAAGGGGCCATAGCACTGACACCAAGGAGGTGTCTATAACTTAATTTGGGTTAAGAATTAGAATAGGGGGAAAAATTCTTTTTTCTTCCTTTTAATTTTCAAGCATACATCCTTCCCGCCGCCCCCCCCCCCCCATAAGCAGTGCCTGGGACCAGCTACTAGCAGGATACCCCATACCACCAAACAGGGTTTTATTTATTTATTTATTTATTTATTTATTTAAACTCACTGATACACATTTGGGAAGTTCCTCGCACTGCTCTTTAATTACAACACTTCTTATCTTCTCCCTTTTCTCTCTCTTATCTCTCTCTATCTCTTTTTATTTATTTATTTATTTATTTATTTAATCTTGTCATACACTTCTTTCTTCTTTGCCTTTCTGAATTTGTGAATTACTTTGGGGAAGAAATCTGACCCAGAGTGGACTCTCTATGTGTGTATCTCTGCTCTAGTTCCCTTTACACTCTTGTTACCCCTAGAATATACACTGAATAGTAGATTTGCATAACTGTCTATTCTTGCTATCCTCTCTTTCTTTTCTCTTTCTTCACTGGGATTTGGTTACTATTTTTTCACGGACTGGAGAAATTTTTTGGCTAACTGGTAACGATTAAACTCCTTCAATACTTACTTCAGTTGCTACTGTAATTCCGGAGGTTGGTGAGTGCAATTGTCATAAAGGTATTTAGTACAGTGTTACTTGTGCTCAAAACACAACAACTGAGGAACAACAGAGCATTAAAAAAAAAAAGAGAGAGAAACACATAAATAAAAAAAAATGGGTAGATTAAAAACAAATAAAACTGCTACCCCAATGAATGAAGACAAGATCCCAGAAGAAATGACAAATCAGTCAGAAGTAACCATAGATAAGAAAAGTATGCAAGCAATAATAAACTTATTAATCACAGAAATGAAAACAACATTGGAGGAAAGGAATGGCAGTATTAGGGAAACAACAGTTGAGACCCCCAAGGAAAATACTGATTATCTTTAGACAATTAGAGAACTGAAAGCTGAAATAGCTGTAATGAAGAAAGAAGCTGAGGCAAGGGAAAGCAGACTAACAGAAGCAGAAAACAGAATTAGTCAGACAGAGGATGAGTTAGAGAAAACTAAGAAAGAGGTGAAAGAGCTTAAAAAGAGATTGAGAGACACTGAAAACAACAACAGAGACATATGGGATGATCTCAAAAGAAGTAACATTCATATAATTGGCCTGCCAGAGGAAGAAAGAGACAAAGGGGAAGAAAACATTCTAGAGGAAATAATACAAGAAAATTTCCCAGACCTGAATAACAGAAAGGATATCAAGGTGCAAGAGGCCCAGAGAGTCCCAAACAGAATCAACCCAGACCTGAAAACACCAAGACACATCATAGTCACAATGAGAAGAAGTAAGGATAAAGAAAGGATCCTAAAGGCTGCAAGAGAGAAACAAAAAGTCACATACAGGGGAAAACCCATAAGACTTTCTGCAGATTTCTCAACTCAAACTCTAAAAGCCAGAAGGGAGTGGCAAGATATCTATCGAGCCCTGAATGAAAAAGGGTTTCAACCAAGGATAATATATCCTGCTAGACTTTCATTCAAGCTAGATGGAGGGATCAAAACCTTCTTAGATAAACAACAGTTAAAGGAAGCAACTATCACCAAGCCGGCCCTGAAAGAGGTACTAAAAGACATCTTATAAACAAGAACATCACTATAATACTTGTAATATATCAGAGTAAACAAATTGTTTTTTAGAACAATGGCACTACAATACATTAAATCCATAATATCAATAAATGTCAATGGCTTAAACTCACCCATCAAAAGGCACAGGGTGGGGCGATGGATCAGAAAACATAACCCAACCATATGCTGCTTGCAAGAATCCCATCTGTCACAAGATAAAAACAGACTTAAAGTGAAAGGATGGAAAACTATCATACAGGCTAACGGTCCACAAAAAAGGGCAGGAACAGCCATTCTCATCTCAGACACGATAGATTTTAAATTAAATAAAGTAATAAAAGATAGGCAAGGTGGTCCGGGAGGTGGCACAGTGGTTAAGGAACTAGACTCTCAAGCATGAGGGCCTGAGTTCAATCCCCGGCAGCACATGTACCAGAGTGATGTCTGGCCCTTTCTCTCTCTCATCCTATCCTTCTCATTAATAAAATAAATAAATTAAAAAAAAAAAAAAGATAGGCAAGGACATTACATAAAGATTAGAGGATCAATCAGCCAAGAAGACTTAACAATTATTAACATCTATGCACCCAACGAGGGACCATCTAAATACATTAAACACCTATTGAAAGAATTTCAAAAATACATCAATAGTAATACAATAATAGTGGGAGACTTCAGTACCCCACTCTCACACTTAGGCAGATCAACAAAGCAGAGAACCAATAAAGATACAAGAGAAGTGAATGAAGAGATTGACAGACTAGACCTCTTGGACATTTTCAGACTCCTCCACCCCCCAAAACTGGAATACACCTTCTTTTCAAATCCACACAACACATAATCAAGGATAGACCACATGTTAGGCCACAAAGACAGCATCAATAAATTCAAGAGCATTGAAATCATCCCAAGTATCTTCTCAGACCACAGTGGAGTAAAACTAACTTTTAACAACAAACGGAAAATTATTAAAAGACATAGAATTTGGAAACTAAACAACATGCTCCTTAAGAACCACTGGGTCAGAGACTCACTCAAACAGGAAATTCAAATGTTCCTGGAAACTAATGAAAATGAAGACACAACCTATCAAAATATTTGGGACACAGTGAAAGCAGTACTGAGAGGGAAACTTATAGCCAATCAATATTAAACACAATCACATATTAAACACCAAGAAGAAGCCCAAATGAACGACCTTACTACACACCTCAAGGACTTAGAGGAAGAGGAACAAAGGAACCCTAAAGCAACCAGAAGGACAGAAATCACTAAAGTTAGAGCAGAAATAAACAACATCGAAAATAAAAGAACCATACAAAAGATCAATGAAGCCAAATGTTGGTTCTTTGAAAGATTAAACAAAATTGACAAACCCCTAGCCAGACTCACCAAACAAAAAAGAGAGAAGACTCAAATTAATAGAATTGTAAACAATGCAGGAGATATCACAACTGACACCACAGAAATCCAGAGAATTCTGCGAAACTTCTATAAAGAACTATATGCCACCAAGCTAGAGAATCTGGAAGAAATGGAACAATTCCTAGAAACCTATGCACTTCCAAAACTGAACCAAGAAGAACTACAAAATCTAAATGCACCAATCACAGACAAAGAAATTGAAACCGTTATTAAGAATCTCCCCAACAACAAAAGTCCTGGACCAGATGCTTCACAAATGAATTCTACAAAACTTTCAGGAAACAGTTAATACCCATACTTCTTAAGCTATTCCATAAGATTGAAGAAACAGGAATACTCCCTTCCACCTTTTATGAAGCCAACATCACCCTGATACCAAAAGCTGATAGGGACAGAACAAAAAAGGAAAACTACAGACCAATATCTCTGATGAACATAGATGCCAAAATATTAAACAAGATCTTGGCCAACCGGATACAGCAACACATCAAAAAGATTGTTCATCATGACCAAGTGGGATTCATCCCAGGAATGCAAGGCTGGTTCAACATCCGTAAATCAATCAGTGTCATTCATCACATCAATAAAATCAAAGCCAAAAACCACATGATTATCTCAATAGATGCAGAGAAAGCCTTTGACAAAATCCAACACCCATTCATGCTCAAAACTCTACAGAAAATGGGAATAGATGGGAAATTCCTCAAGATAGTGGAGTCTATATATAGCAAACCTACAGCCAACATCATACTCAATGGAGAGAAGCTGAAAGCATTCCCCCTCAGATCGGGGACTAGACAGGGCTGTCCACTGTCACCGTTACTCTTCAACATAGTATTGGAAGTTCTTGCCATAGCAATCAGGCAAGAGAAAGAAATCAAAGGGATACAGATTGGAAGGGAAGAAGTCAAGCTCTCACTATTTGCAGATGATATGATAGTATACATAGAAAGACCTAAAGAATCCAGTAGAAAATTACTGGAAGTTGTTAGGCAATATAGCAAGGTATCTGGCTACAAAATCAATGTACAAAAATCAGTGGCATTTCTTTATGCAAACACTAAATCTGAAGAAGAAGACATCCAGAAATCACTCCCATTTACTGTTTCAGCAAAATCAATCAAATACCTAGGAATAAAGTTGACCAAAGAAGTGAAAGACTTGTATACTGAAAACTATGAGTCGCTACTCAAGGAGATAGAAACTGATACCAAGAAATGGAAAGATATCCCATGCTCATGGATTGGAAGAATAAATATCATCAAAATGAATATTCTCCTCAGAGCCATATACAAATTTAATGCAATACGCATCAAAGTTCCACCAGGCTTCTTTAAGAGAATAGAACAAACACTACAATCATTTATCTGGAACCTGAAAACACCTAGAATTGCCAAAACCATCTTAAGGAAAAGAAACAGAAATGGAGGCATCATACTCCCAGACCTTAAACTATATTATAAAGCCATCATCATCAAAACAGCATGGTACTGGAACAAAAATAGGCATACAGACCAGTGGAACAGAATTGAAAGCCCAGAAGTAAATCCCAACACCTATGGGCATCTAATCTTTGATAAGGGGGCCCAAAGGATTAAATGGAAAAAGGAGGCTCTCTTCAATAAATGGTGCTGGAAAAACTGGGTTGAAACATGCAGAAGAATGAAATTGAACCACTTTATCTCACCAGAAACAAAAATCAACTCCAAATGGATCAAAGACCTAGATGTCAGACCAGAAACAATCAAATATTTAGAGGAAAACATCGGTAAAACACTTTCCCACATACACCTCATGGACATCTTTGATGAATCAAACCCAATTGCAATGAAGACCAAAGCAGAAACAAACCAATGGGACTACATCAAATTGAAAAGCTTCTGCACATCCAAAGAAACTATTAAACAAACAGAGAGACCCCTCACAGAATGGGAGAAGATCTTCACATGCCAGACATCAGACAAGAAACTAATCACCAAAATATATAAAGAGCTCAGCAAACTTAGCACCAAAAAAGCAAATGACCCCATCCAAAAATGGGCAGAGGAAATGAACAAAATATTCACCACAGAGGAGATCCAAAAGGCTATCAAACATATGAAAAATTGCTCTAGGTCACTGATTATCAGAGAAATGCAAATCAAGACAACACTAAGATACCACCTCACTCCTGTAAGAATGGCATACATCAAAAAGGACAGCAGCAACAAATGCTGGAGAGGATGTGGGGACAGAGGAACCCTTTTACATTGCTGGTGGGAATGTAAATTGGTACAGCCTCTGTGTAGAGCAGTCTGGAAAACTCTCAGAAGGCTAGACATGGACCTTCCATATGACCCAATAATTCCTCTCCTGGGGTTATACCCCAAGGACTCCATACACCCAACCAAAAAGAGGTCTGTACTCCTATGTTCATAGCAGCACAATTCATAATAGCTAAAACCTGGAAGCAACCCAGGTGCCCAACACCAGATGAGTGACTGAGAAAGCTGTGGTATATATACACAATTGAATACTATGCAGCTATCAAGAACAATGAACCCACCTTCTCTGACCCATCTTGGACAGAGCTAGAAGGAATTATGTTAAGTGAACTAAGTCAGAAAGATAAAGATGAGTATGGGATGATCCCACTCATCAACAGAAGCTGACTAAGAAGATCTGAAAGAGAAACTAAAAGCAGGACCTGATCAAATTGTAAGTAGGGCACCAAAGCAAAAACCCAGTGGTGAGGGGTAGGCATGTAGCTTCCTGGGCCAGTGCGGGGTGGAGTGGGCGGGAGGGATGGGTCACAGTCCTTTGGTGGTGGGAATGGTGTTTATGTACACTCCTAGCAAAATGTAGACATATAAATCAGAAGCTAATTAATATGAGGGGGGAAATCAATTGTATGTCTCAAAGTTTCTCAAAAGACAAACTGAATCTTTTTATTATATAGGCTATGTATTTGATATGCAGACTCTCTCAAAAGCCTAGACCAAGTAGATTAGAAGCTTCCAATAGCACAGCTATATACAAGATACTGGGTACTGTCCAGCAAACCATAACAAAGGGACTTTTCAAAGTTAACCCAATTAACAAATAATGTGATGATAATATTAACTATTGATTGTCTTTTTGAACCCTAAGACAGCAGGAACCTCCCATCTTCACTATAGAGCCCCTACTTCCCCCAGTCCTGGAACCCTTGGATAGGGCCCACTTTCCTGTATGCATCTCCCAATCCAAACCAAATAACATTGCATCTGCCGATCACAACCTAACCAAAGCAACGATTGCTACCTCAACATGCTTCACCTCAGACTGTATCCAGAGACTTCACGTGTGGAATGACAACCCTTCAGCTTCATTACTCGGGTGAGACCTTTCCTTTAATAGTACACTCTAATTTCATCTCAGGTAGTTCACTTTCTAACAAAGTCCCATAACCTAGATATACACCAGTTTCTATGAGAGAGAGCTTATGTGCACATGTATCCATAAACTACTGCAAAATATATACCTGAAAGCAGGACTACACTAGAGTTTGCAGTGAGTACCTCCCTAACACTTCCTCTCCACTATTCCAAGCTTGGGATCCATGATTGCTCAACAAATTGTTTGGCTTCATTTGTTAACTCTCTTTTCATTCACCAGGTTCCAGATGCCACCAGGATGCTGGCTAGGCTTCCCTGGATTGAAGACCCCACCAATGTGTCCTGGAGCTCAGCTTCCCCAGAGTCACACCCCACTAGGGAAAGAGAGAGGCAGACTGGGGGTATGGACCGACCAGTCAACGCTCATGTTAAGCGGGGAAGCAATTACAGAAGCCAGATCTTCTACCTTCTGCAACCCTCAACGACCCTGGGTCCATGCTCCCAGAGGGATAGAGAATGGGAAAGC
Source organism: Erinaceus europaeus (assembly GCF_950295315.1). NCBI lineage: Eukaryota > Metazoa > Chordata > Mammalia > Eulipotyphla > Erinaceidae > Erinaceus > Erinaceus europaeus. The sequence goes on from NC_080169.1 coordinate 39,826,302, forward strand.
TACCATGGGAGGGGGTGGGTTATGGGGATTGGGTGTTGGGAATTGTGTGGAGTTGTACCCCTCCTACCTTATGCTTTTGTTCACTAATCCTTTCTTAAATAAAAAATTAAAAAAAAATTATATTTATTTATTTTCCCTTTTGTTGCTCTTGTTTTTTTATTGTTGTAGTAGTTATTATTGTTGTTATTGATTTCTTCATTGTTGTTAGATAGGACAGAGAGAAATGGAGAGAGGAGGGGAAGACAGAGAGGAGGAGAGAAAGATAGACACCTACAGACCTGCTTCACTGCCTGTGAAGTGACTCCCCTGCAGGTGGGGAGCCAGGGGCTCATACAGGGATCCTTCCTTGTCCCTGCACTTCCTGCCACATGCACTTAACCCGCTGTACTACCGCCCTCCTGTAAGTAACTTTTTAAGGTAAGTTATACTTGGTTTAACGAAGGAAACTTTTATTTTTGTTGATGAGAGAAAAGTTCTTGAATATATTTCCTTTCTAGGAATTTTATTAACAAGACTGTGAGATATCAGGGGTACAATCCTACATAGTTCCCACCACCAGAGTTCCATGTCCCATTCCCTCCATTGGAAGCTTCCCAATTGTCTATCCCTCTAGTAGTATGGATCAAAGATCTTTATGGAGTGCAGGAAGTGAAAGGTCTGGCTACTGTAATTACTTCTCCATTGAACATGGACATTGGTAGGTCAATTCACACCTCCAGCCTATTTCTATGTTTCCACAGTTGGGCAGGGCTCTAGAGAGGTGAGATTCTAGAACACATTGAAGTTGTCTGTCCAGGAAGGTCAGGATGGCATCATGGTAAGCATCTGCAACTTGGTGGCGGGAAGTGACTAAGATATAAAACAAATTGTTCGATAAACCAGGAACAAAAGGTAGGAATAGAGCAAATAAAACTAGGGGAAAAAAGCAAGGAAGTTCATTTTAGATATGTTCTATGTGACCCATGACTTTACTAATTTTTGCCAGAGCCCGCTACCTAACATGCAAGTGGATTAAAAATATTGTCTGGGAAGATGGTGTCAGAGTTGAGAATAGGACTAGAAAGCTGGGTTAGGGCAGAGAGTAGCTCCCAAATATGAGGAAAGTATATAAATACTATTAACTGTTAATCCCACTGCTCTGACCTATGGCCCATATCTATTCATTGCATAGGAGTCTGTGTAATCTCTGAGTCCCTATCAGTCTTAGTTGCAGTTATTCTTATCTCATGATGCCTGCCTTTGACGACACGGTATTAAGTTAGCAGCCAGCAGTGGGAGTTTGTTGCTGAATTTCAGAAAGAAAACTTTTCATTTTTTCTTGTTTTATAAATATAGTATTAAAAAGTACAACTTTTAAAGGTTTAAATGATACCTTTTGCTATCATTTGGAACTACTTTTGTAAAATTAATTATATATTATTCAAAAGAAAAAAGTAAATAGAAGGAGGTATTAAGGAAAACTACAATTTACTGTAAAAAATCTAAAAGCTTCACTTGATTCAGTTTTAACTTCTAAAAATTCTAACTAAAATGTGATCAAGTGCCATTTTTGTGAACAAAAATCTTAAACATGCTGGCAATAAGTGGTTAATGTGATCATGGGTTTTTATCTTACACTAAATGAACTATAATTTACAAAATTCACTTCACTCAGAAGAAAAATAAATATATAGTCATATAATTTATTTATTTATTTATTTTACCATTCCCATCACCAAAGGTCTGTGTACTCATTCCCACACCATAGATAACCACCATAGTTTTCCTGCCATCTTAAATATAGGTTAACATTTTTTTCCACATTCATATATTCAACTTTCTACATATCCCATGAGTGAAACCTTTCTGTAGTCATAGAATTTTACATTTAAACATAAAAATTTTAAATTGAATCTTTTCATTTGCTCATGCATTTTTATGAGAGGATGAGAGAGACAAAATTAGAGCAGTGCTGAATTCTCACAAGCACTGAACCTATGACATCATGCATATAAGATCTATGATTTATTTGTTTTTCTACTCCAAGCACTTAACATAAATTTTATGAAAAAAAACAAGAAGTATACAATATAGACCATTTTTTTTCATTGTCACATCTACTATCTTATAAGTGCAATCCTTACTTAAATAAAATACTCAGTTGTAAATGCATGTATAAATTCTTTACTATGTTCTTAATAAAACTATCTCTTCTTGGATTCTAGAGAGAGTGAATATGTTCTTCCAAAAAAATTGAATAAGAGTAAAAGTAACTATAAATGGCACTAAACTGTGTCCTGTAAAAGCTATGTTACATAAATATGAGGCCATTTTGGGGGGGCATACTATAAATTTTAGATAAGGTTAAGCTTCTTGAGATAATAAAAAGAGTCTTTCTCTTATCTTTTCTCAAACTTCTGAATAAAAATAAACATCTATTTTTATAAAGTTATTTATTTGCTAGAGTGGCTAGAGCAACCACAGCACCTCTCTCCATACTTTGCTTTACTTTTGATATACTTTCCTGTGTGAAAGTAGAAGGCCACCATTATACAAAACCTAGATATTTAAGGGAAAATTAGTGGACAGAAGAATAATTTCTAGTTCTATTTTCAACTCTGACACCATCTTCCCAGACAATACTTTTAGCCCACCTGTGTGTTAGCTGTTAGGCTATGGCAAAAATTAGTAAAGTCATGGTCCCCTTCAAATATACCTAAAATAGACCTACGAGCTTTTTCCAAAATGGAGATCCTAATTCTCATTTGTTATATTCTTGCCTTTAGGTTCCTGGCTATTAAACAGTTGGTTCTACTTTATATCACAGTGCTCTTCAACTGCCAAATTGCAGATGCTACCATGACACCAATCAGACTCCTCTGGGCAGACGACCTTACCAACGTGTCCTGGATTTCCACCTCCTCAGAGCCCTACCACACTAGGGAAAAGCAGAAACAGGCTGGGGGGGATACAAGAATCATAAAAACTACAGCTATGTAGGCTTAACCAGGTGCACCACCATCAGGGATTTTTATCCTTCTTTCTTAAAATATGCCTTAAGACTTATCTGTGGAAAGTGCCCATCCTAAATAAGTAGTTTACTCCTAAAACTACCAAGTCTCTACTTCCTGGTGCCTCCCTTTTAATTCAATCATTTGTTAAAAATATATTTCAGGTAGTGGAGCGGTAGCGCAGTGGGTTAAGTGTATTAGGCGCAAAGCACAAGGACTACTGAAGGATTCCTGTTCGAGCCCCCGGCTCCCACTTGCAAGAGATTCGCTTCACAGGAGGTGAAGCAGGTCTGCAGGTGTCTTTCTCTCCCCCTAGATATTTAAGGGAAAATTAGTGGACAGAAGAATAATTTCTAGTTCTATTTTCAACTCTGACACCATCTTCCCAGACAATACTTTTAGCCCACCTGTGTGTTAGCTGTTAGGCTATGGCAAAAATTAGTAAAGTCATGGTCCCCTTCAAATATACCTAAAATAGACCTACGAGCTTTTTCCAAAATGGAGATCCTAATTCTCATTTGTTATATTCTTGCCTTTAGGTTCCTGGCTATTAAACAGTTGGTTCTACTTTATATCACAGTGCTCTTCAACTGCTAAATTGCAGATGCTACCATGACACCAATCAGACTCCTCTGGGCAGACGACCTTACCAAAGTGTCCTGGATTTCCACCTCCTCAGAGCCCTACCACACTAGGGAAAAGCAGAAACAGGCTGGGGGGGATACAAGAATCATAAAAACTACAGCTATGTAGGCTTAACCAGGTGCACCACCATCAGGGATTTTTATCCTTCTTTCTTAAAATATGCCTTAAGACTTATCTGTGGAAAGTGCCCATCCTAAATAAGTAGTTTACTCCTAAAACTACCAAGTCTCTACTTCCTGGTGCCTCCCTTTTAATTCAATCATTTGTTAAAAATATATTTCAGGTAGTGGAGCGGTAGCGCAGTGGGTTAAGTGTATTAGGCGCAAAGCACAAGGACTACTGAAGGATTCCTGTTCGAGCCCCCGGCTCCCACTTGCAAGAGATTCGCTTCACAGGAGGTGAAGCAGGTCTGCAGGTGTCTTTCTCTCCCCCTCTCTGTCTTCCCCTCCTCTCCATTTCTCTCTGTCCTATCCAGCAACAATGACATCAGTAACAACAACAGTGATAACTATAACAACAATAAAATAACAAGGACAACAAAAGGGAAAATAAATACATACATATTAAAAATTTAAAAAAAACTTAAGGGCAAAGGTTTAGTTTTTAATATATATATATATCAATTATATTTTCACTTAATTAAACCTAAATGTATTTTCTTATGATGCATGTAAGTCGAAGTAATTCTTTTAACTATTAAAACTAACACATGTTGTTTCAAAATAAGTCATTAACAGATTATTTTGAATTAAGAGATATTAGAAGAACACTTATGCCCTCTCTTCTTGAAAGAAAAAGACAAAACTCCCATGGATAAGTCACCTTTCTAGTATCAAGAAGAAAATTTGAACTAGGTAACTTGAGAGGCTTACAAATTACTTTTACCTTCCTGCTCAAAGGCTGCATTAGAAGGAAAAGACAGTGACCCAAGAGGTAGTGCAGTGGTTATAGTGTCAATATTTTTGTTTTAACTGAAGAGGAAAGGTTTTATTCAAATGATATATAACTCTCACATCTTGAAATATTTAATATATTGTAAGTCATATGTGTTTTTCTTTAATGCTATATCAATAGGTAACAAAGCTTTCTCATTAATTTTAGAACCTGAATAATTCTGAAGTCTCTCTCATTTTTTTCCCCCCCTTCGGGATTATCCCTGGGTTGCTTTGTCTGCACTGTGAATCCATTGCTCCTGGTAGCCATCTTTTTTCCATTGTGGTTTTTGCTGTTATTGTTGTTGGTGAATAGGACAGAGAGAAGTTGAGAGAGGAGGGGAAAACAGAAGGGGAGAGAAAGATACACACCTGCAACCCCCCCTGCATGTTGGGATGGGGGCTCTAACTGGGATACTTGTCCTTTGTATTATGTGTGTTTAACCAGATTCTGGGCTCCCAGAACCCCTTTTTTTAATCTATCCATTTTTATTCTATTATATACAGTGCTGATGGAGCATCTACATAGGAACTAAGCATGCAAACATCTCCTAGCTCTCAGATATAATGAAAATAATACATTTATATCGCAGGAGATAGGAAATTTGTGGTCAAGACATTCATAAGCAAATTTATAAATCAACTTTTATGTCCTTTGTTACTTCTTCACTCTGTTCTATCCTCAGATCAAATTCCTTTAACTTGTCAATTCATCTTAAATTATTGTTTCTTCTATGAAAAGCAGGAATGTTTTTTGGTCTGGTCACTTCTTTAAGCTTTTATTCTTATTTTTTTTAAGTTTCCATACATATGTAAAAACTTCATTAATATGTACATGTCTCCTGTTTATCAGTATTATGCTAAGTTGATTCTTGGATTCAAATAGAGCAAAGGAAAACTTTTACTTTTCTATAATAATTTTCCAGTATTAAATATAATAATTGTACTAGCATGTGGCCAACTATTTGCTGTCTGATGACTATCTTGTAGGCATCTCTTTTTTTTTCAGTGAAAATGGGCAATGAAATATGCATGACTAATATTACAAATTTATATTATTACTACAAATAAAATCACTTAGAAACAGATACAACTGTATTTGCATCATAATGCCATAATAAGGAGATGTAATTGTTCAAAGTGCGTATTTTTAACATAAGAGATTTTGAAAGTCTGGCAATTTTTAATCTTATCCCACAGACATGATTCCTATTTCCACACATAGCCCATGGAATGTTTTCTTTCCATCTCTGCAGTTTTCTGTACAAAATGATATTGCATTTTCCTGACAACTAACTCCAGTAAGCATCCTTTCATGTGTATTGGCCATTTGCCATTCCTTCGTTGTAAATTGGCTGCTCATATCCTGTGTTTATTTTTCTGATGGACAATTTGTCTTTTCTTCATCTTATTATGAATATTAATTGTTTTGTTTTTATATGTGTTGTAACAATCTTCTTTCAGATTGTCATTTTTCTTTAGACTTTGATAACTGTTTTAAATATAATTTTAAATATATATATATATGTATATATATATATATTTCTGATTTGGCTTTGTGTTTCCAGACTGATAAAATTTTACATTGTCTGAAGGTTATACAAATATTTCCCTATTTTTTTTAAATTCTCAAATAAGATTTTATGGAACTAACATACACAGTCTATTACTGTATGCTATGAGAAAGTGAGCTGGTGCTTTATTTTTGGGTGGATATCTACTGTACATGAACCATATAGCAAATTAAAAATAATTTTCTTGCTCCACTAAAATGCCATGTGTATAATATACTACCCTTCCAAATACACTTAAATCTATTTCTAGACTCTCTAATTTGTATACTAATTTCATACTATTTTCTTGGGTCAATTCACACAATGATACCTAAAGAGTTAAGATAAAATTTACCTTACTGTTGTTATTAAACTGTTTGCTATATTTAAAAAAATCAGAAGTAATTTTAACATATATACTTATTTAGAAGAAATTCACAATCAATGTTTTTTTAGTTTTTGTTTGTTATAATAACACTGGAACCTTGATAGTGGGTGTGGTGAGTTTTATATAGAAACAAGGTTTCTATATAAAAAGCCACGAGGTTCCAGATGCCAGCATGATGCCGAGCTGACTTCCCTGGACTGATGACCCCACCAATGTGTCCTGGAGCTCCTCTTCCCCAGAGACCCATCCTACTAGGGAAAGAGAGACAGGCCGGGAGTATGGATCGACCAGTCAATGCCCATGTTCAGCGGGGAAGCAATTACATAAGCCAGACCTTTCACCTTCTGCAACCCTCAATGACCCTGGGTCTATACTCCCAAAGAGATAGAGAATGGGAAAGTTATCAGGGGAGGGGATGGGATATGGAGATCGGGTGGTGGGAATTGTGTGGAGCTGTACCCCTCTTAACCTACGGTTTTGTTAATGTCTCCTTTCTTAAATAAATAAAATAAAAAAAGAAATGAAACTATACAATTAATATAGTAAGCTAAAGCTAAATAAATAAAAATTAAGAATTAAAATAAAATAATATTATCTTTGGAATTTACCTATCACATTAAATCTTTAAGAATTGTGTTTACAAGTATATTAAGCCTATTTGATATTGAGTATAGAACACATTTTAATTAAGTAATTATCTTTGGGTACAGGCAGAGAGTACACAAAAGCTTCCTTTAACACAGTGGTGGGTAGTGTTGAATCTTGGTCATGCATATGGTAATGTAGCACCCTACAAAAGGGAGCCAAAGTTAGTCATTTTACTAGCCCATCACATATTAATTTTTATCACATGATATTTTGCAAATATATATATGTGTCATACTTATGTTATTATACTTTTTTGACTCTGGAATACAAAAATTATTACCTGCCTTAAAGTAGTAAAATTAGGAATAATATATCAAGGTGACATTACTATTAGATTATATACACTAAAAGAATATCAAAACTCCAGGAAAACTTGTCTAGTGTAATAAATTTGGACATAGTTGCATTGTTTCAGGAATTTTCAGAAATAGCCTTTTTCAATAAAAAAACAAAGATACTCAATTTGCTCTCATCTGGCTGAAAATCTCCATTCTTAAGGAAAAAGTGTGTTCATTTGGACATTACACCTTTAAAACTTGCTTCAAAACTTGTGTTATGTTCGTCAATTCAAAACTATTTCATATGAACAGTACTCCTTTCTAATCAGGATCACTAATCTGTATAAGAAAATTTGTTTAAGACTAGCCTCCTTTGGTGAGGAAAGGAGAGTCTTTTACCATCACACATCAACTTAAACTAAAATAAATTAAAAATGGATCTAAAATGTAGATTTTAGAACAGAAAGTATAAAGTATGTGGAACACATTAGTAGAATACTTTATGATGTCTCCTTTGGAAATACATTCAGTTTTGAGTCCAACAATGGGTAAAACAATAGCAAATTTAAACCAATGCCATCACCTAGAAAATTTCACAGCAAAAAGAACCATTAAAACAGAAAGACACCCCACTGACTTCATGTGTATACCACAGCTTACTTTGGAACACAACGAAAGACTAATGAAATGTCTTACATCAGATAAAGGACTAATAACCAAAAAATATAAAAATCCTATATAGCTCCATAACACAAATCTGATGATACCATTAAAATGAAGAAAGCATTGGTATAAGACTACTGGTGAAATTATTCAAATGGTTAAAAAAGAGTACCAAAAAATACTGAGTCATTCATTAGCAGAGAAATGCAAATAAAGACAAGAATGAGATAAATTTACATCTGTGATAATATCATACATTACAAAAAACAGAAATAAGAACTACTGGTAAGTATGTAATGGAAAAGGAACACTGTACACTGTTAGTAGTAAGAAAAATCAGTTCAATCCTTGTCAAAAATCTGTCTGGAGAACTCTTAAAATATTAGCAATAAGCCAACATATGATCCAACAATTTATGTTCTAGGAATCTATAGAAAGAACACAAAAGCACATTTCTGAAGAGGTCTTTACACATTCAATACAAAAGTGCATTATTTGTAATAGCCCAGATGAGGAAGTAACTCAAATGTCCATTGATGAGGTGAGTGGTTAAAGAAGCTGTGGTACCTATACACAATTGAATACTATGCAGTTATAAAAATGCTGAAATATTTTCTGCCACTACAACATGAATGGTAGTAGATCACATTATGTTAAGTATAAAATACTGGATGATTTCATATTTTGGACCCAAGATACAAAACAAGGAAGATTACACGGTGAGACTTTAATGAACTGTTGTCTTTCGCAGTAGATGTTTGTTTGTTTGCCACCGCCTTATTGAGGAAATACTGATTTATATGTTTGTTGTTATCACAATGGTATAATTCAACATCTATCAAGGTAGCTGCTAGAATGCCTCACCCTGCATCAATCTTTCATCTTCCTTCACCATAGGGCACTAGAACTCCAAACCTCTTTTACCTTTTCTTACCTCTCCAAGTTCCTTGCCTACTCACCTCACTCCCTAACCCACTCTGTGCCTTCAGATCTACTGTCTGGGATTAGGTCAAGGGTATTATGAATTTTGTTTTTTTTATATTTATTTATTATTTGATAGAGACGGAGAGAGAAATAGAGAAGGGAAGGGAGATAGAGAAGGAAAGAGACAAAGAGACAATATGGAGCCCTTCTTAACCACTAGTGAAGCTTTATCCCTGAAGGTAAAGACCATGCATGCTTGAACCCAGGTCCTTGAGTACTGTAATGTGTATGCTTAACCAGATGCTCCACCAACTGGCCCCTGAAATTTTTCTTTGCACATTCATAAATTAAAGTTACCTCAACTTAGCATAGGTAGATTTTTGAAACTTTTCAGTCTGTGGCAATCCTGAAGAACTTTCTGTGGGTATGTCAGGCAGGAACAATGATATTCTACTGAGGAATAAGAAAAATTTCCTCAACTCTGACTATATCTTCCCAGATAATATTATCAGCCCACCTCTATGTTAGCTATTAAGTTTAAGCAAACATTACTAAAATCATGGGCCTCTAGGAACTTGCCTAAAACTGACTTCCTATATTTGTTACTATCCAAAAACCCATATTCTCATCTGCTCTATTCCTACTTTTGGTTTTCTGTTCACTAAACATTTTTCCTTACCTCATATCTCACTGCCTTTTAGACCTCCACGTTGCAGATGCTTCTATGATTCCATCCTGAATTCCCTTAGCAGATTATCTCACCAATATCTCCTGTAACCTCACCTTTCCAGAGCCCAACCGCACTAGGTAAATATGGAAACAGGCTAGGGGTAAGGATTGACCTGCCAACACCTATGTACAGTAGAGAAGCAGTTACAGAAGCCAGAACTCCCATCTTCTGCAGCCCTTAAAGAATTTGATTCATACTCTCAAAGGGTGAGAAATGTTAGGGGAAGATTACCAGAGGGCTGTGAATTCCAATTCCATCAGAACCCAGAGAAAGAAGAGGAAAGAAGAAGAGATATTCAGTAATATGTATAGGTGTGACTTAGAAAGGAAGAGATGGCATGATCATAGAAAAATGGGCAAAAATATAGATGATAGATGATGATAGAGAGATGATAGATACATGATAGATAGACAGATAGATAGATGATAGATAGGCAGATAATTATAGAAATAATAGTCAATCCATATCTGTGACCCTGGGAGAACCATGAAGTTCTCCCAAGGAAGAACCACGGAATGGAGGGAATGTGAACACAAAACTAGCTTGCTGGGAATGGTGTGGAATTGTACCCCTGTTATCTTGTAATTTTTTAAATCAACATTAAATCACTAGTAATGATGAAAAAAAATAAAAAGAAGTTCCACACTTCTACACTGCTGGTAGGAATATAAATTAGATCAACTCCTGTGCAAGATAATCTGGGGATATCTCAAAACATTAGAAATGGACATATTCTACTATCCATCAACCTCTTTCTAGGAAACCTTTTCAAATAAAACAAACCAATTGTCCAGAGAGAGCTATGCACTCCTATATTTATGACAGCATTATTTTACAAAGGGCCCATGACTATAGTAGATTTTCCTGAGCCTGACATCTCTGAGATGTCTCACTGACATCTCCAGCCAGTTCTTCCTAACAGCCTTCCACTATACTTTATGTTCCCAATTCCTTTCTTGGTAAATATAGAACTAAAGTCCCCAAAGCCTTAGTATTAACTCCAGAGCTCTCATACCCTAGCTTTCCCCTTCACTATCTTTCATTTCTGGGAAGTACAAGCATCTTACTTAGTTTGAATGCATGGGAGAGCCCAGAGAGGTGACAGGAACAGAAGGAAAGGCTTCACCTTCAGTGAGAGGGACTGAGGATTATAGTGTAGTGAAGTGAGGGCCTCCATAATCTGGGGTACCAAAATGGGGCCCTGGTGCTAGAGGAAATGATATTGGTACCCCACAGAGAGGAGGCCCAGCAGTCTTAAAATCTTCTCTTTGGGAATAGTCATTGCTTGATCGCTTGCCATTCTGGAGATGGTTGCAGAACTGTACTCAGACCATGTCCTTCTCAAGCCCAAACTGCTGGACAATGTGGCTTATCTGCTGGACAATGTGGCTTATCTGCTGCAGTGTGGGTTTCGGGCACTGCAGGAGCTTGCTCTCCAGGTTGCCTCTCACTCAGTTCTCAATACTAGTTCTCTTTCTCTTTGGAGTCAGCAAGAGTGTCTCTGCTTTGCATATCTCCTGTAGATTTTCATTGTTATCAGCTTCCTCCACCCACTTTTGCAGGAGGGGTCTCAGCTTACACATGTTCTTGAAACTGAGCTGCAGAGCCTCAAAGCCACAGATGGCTATTTGACTAAAAACTTTGCTGAAAAGAACACCTAGGGGTGAGCCCCACATCAGCCTGAGTGTATCCCAGAGTGACCCTCTTCTGCTTCCTCTTTTGCTTTCAGATTGGCAAATTGCTCAAATTCTTTTTGTGGCTCTTTGATGTCCTGGGGCTCCTCGGGGTTTTTGCTACAATCCTTCTCTAGCTTCACAGCAACTCGAGGACCAACAGTGCAGGATTCAGGGGGAGGCCCCATCAGAGCTGTTCTCATCCCCAGCACCCACGTCTCCCTCGGACTGAGGGGTCTCCAGGCCACTTTGGTGGCACCAGCTCCACTCCACCCTGTAACCCACAGCACGCCAACTCTCTACACTAGTCTTAAGACCAGGGCACCCGGTTGGGGTTGGGGGGATGTCCACACCTCAGAGCCTGGACCAACTCCAGGCCCTATCCCTAATCCACCCAGAGAGCCTTGGAAGCTTAGTCAAGTTCAAGGTTCTACCCAGCTCTGCTCTGGCCCTCCTGGGCCTTCACCTCCACCACCCAGCGGGGGTAAGAGAGGAAAGTCCAAAGCCTGGTGTCCCACTGTGGCGAAAGAAGGCGTCACACGCTGGGGGCATGCTAAGAGGGCTCTCTCAAATCTTTTCCGTTTTTAATGGCTACATATTGTTATTTACAATTTACTAAGTAAGCATAAAATGAATTTTCATCGCTTCTTTCTTCATTTTCTCCTTCATCCTTTTGCCCTACTGTTTTTAATTTATTTCTCTCTCTTTTTAAAACTTCTTTATTGGGGAATTAATGTTTTAAAGAATCTGCTATTTATTTCTACTGGATAATTCTTAAGATAACTGGAGAAGATCAGTTATTTTCAAATGTTTATGAACATTTACATAGAAGTGGACCTTCTATTTTTATTTTTATTTTTTCATTTTTTTATTTTTTTATTTTTTATTTTTTTTAATATATTTTAATATTTAAGAAAGGATTAGTGAACAAAAGCATAAGGTAGGGGGGTACAACTCCACACAATTCCCACCACCCAATCCCCATAACCCACCCCCTCCCATGGTAGCTTTCCCATTCTCTATCCCTCTGGGAGCATGGACCCAGGGTCGTTGAGGGTTGCAGAAGGTAGAAGGTCTGGCTTCTGTAATTGCTTCCCCGCTGAACATGGGCGTTGACTGGTCGGTCCATACCCCCAGTCTGCCTCTCTCTTTCCCTAGTAGGGTGTGTCTCTGGGGAAGTGGAGCTCCAGGACACATTGGTGGGGTCTTCAATCCAGGGAAGCCTAGTCAGCATCCTGGTGGCATCTGGAACCTGGTGATTGAAAAGAGAGTTAACATATGAAGCCAAACGATTTGTTGAGCAATCATGGATCCCAAGCTTGGAATAGTGGAGAGGAAGTGTTAGGGAGGTACTCACTGCAAACTCTAGTGTAATCCTGCTTTCAGGTATATATTTTGCAGTAGTTTATGGATACGTGTGCACATAAGCTCTCTCTCACAGAAACTGGTGTATATCTAGGTTATGGGACTTTGTTAGAAAGTGAACTACCTGAGATGAAATTAGAGTGTACTATTAAAGGAAATGTCTCACCCGAGTAATGAAGCTGAAGGGTTGTCATTCCACACGTGAAGTCTCTGGACACAGTCTGAGGTGAAGCATGTTGAGATGGCAATCGTTGCTTTGGTTAGGTTGTGATCGGCGGATGCAATATTATTTGGTTTGGATTGGGAGATGCATACGGGAAAGTGGGCCCTATCCAAGGGTTCCAGGACTGGGGGGAGTAGGGGCTCTATAGTGAAGATGTGAGGTTCCTGCTGTCTTAGGGTTCAAAAAGACAATCAATAGTTAATATTATCATCACATTATTTGTTAATTGGGTTAACTTTGAAAAGTCCCTTTGTTATGGTTTGCTGTACAGTATCTTGTATATAGCTGTGCTATTGGAAGCTTCTAATCTACTTGGTCTAAGCTTTTGAGAGAGTCCGCATATCAAATACATAGCCTATATATTAAAAAGATTCAGTTTGTCTTTTGAGAAACTTTGAGACATACAATTGATTTCCCCCTCTCATATTAATTAACTACTGATTTATATGTCTACATTTTGCTAGGAGTGTACATAAACACCATTCCCACCCTAAAGGACTGTGACCCATCCCTCCCGCCCACTCCCACCCCCCACTGGCCCAGGAAGCTACATTTCTACCCCTCACCACAGAAGTGGACCTTCTTATATGAAATAAAAACTAACTTTCCTGAAATGTAAGTTTCTTATTTAACACGAATGATCTAGGAGAAACAGAGCAAAAATTTGACCTTTCTATCAAGATAGTCCTTAAAACTCTTCCTGAAAACAAAGACAACAAAATAGTTTTTAATCCACTGAAAATCTACTAATAGCACTTTCAGCTGCAAAATTTGATTTCCTGTCATGTATTTCAGAAGCTATCAACCACAGGGTTATGACACTTTGTTGTGTCATTTCCATGTTATTGCTCATATTCATCAGTCAGAGAAAATCTTGATCCTGAATCAAATTCATAACTCACTGAATTACTGCAATGTATTGATTCTATTTCACTATTTACCTAGAAACTCTGAAACTCAGTGGCTTACTTTACTAATTTCTTGTGATTTTGTATGTCAACTAGGGAGGGAGGTGCATGTCTGATTTTTGCAGTGAGCTGGGAGCTAAGGTCATCTATAAGGAGTAAAAGGCAATATTTCAACTATTCAAGATAATATTATTTTTAAGTCATGTTACACTATAAATACTTTTTGTTACCTACTTACAACCACAGTGCAGTTAAATGTGTGAGATTTGCTTTTGTATTCCATATTCCCCTTCCCTTTTCCACTTCCTTTTGTTACCAGAGATTCACATTCTTTTTTTTTTTTTTTGTATTTAAAAAATTTTTTTTTTATTTTTAAATTTTTTATTTAAGAAAGGATTAGTGAACAAAAGCATAAGGTAGGAGGGGTACAACTCCACACAATTCCCACCACCCCAATCCCCATAACCCACCCCCTCCCATGGTAGCTTTCCCATTCTCTATCCCTCTGGGAGCATGGACCCAGGGTCGTTGAGGGTTGCAGAAGGTAGAAGGTCTGGCTTCTGTAATTGCTTCCCCGCTGAACATGGGCGTTGACTGGTCGGTCCATACCCCCAGTCTGCCTCTCTCTTTCCCTAGTAGGGTGTGCCTCTGGGGAAGCTGAGCTCCAGGACACATTGGTGGGGTCTTCAATCCAGGGAAGCCTAGTCAGCATCCTGGTGGCATCTGGAACCTGGTGATTGAAAAGAGAGTTAACATATGAAGCCAAACGATTTGTTGAGCAATCATGGATCCCAAGCTTGGAATAGTGGAGAGGAAGTGTTAGGGAGGTACTCACTGCAAACTCTAGTGTAATCCTGCTTTCAGGTATATATTTTGCAGTAGTTTATGGATACGTGTGCACATAAGCTCTCTCTCACAGAAACTGGTGTATATCTAGGTTATGGGACTTTGTTAGAAAGTGAACTACCTGAGATGAAATTAGAGTGTACTATTAAAGGAAAGGTCTCACCCGAGTAATGAAGCTGAAGGGTTGTCATTCCACACGTGAAGTCTCTGGATACAGTCTGAGGTGAAGCATGTTGAGATGGCAATCGTTGCTTTGGTTAGGTTGTGATCGGCGGATGCAATATTATTTGGTTTGGATTGGGAGATGCATACGGGAAAGTGGGCCCTATCCAAGGGTGCCAGGACTGGGGGAAGTAGGGGCTCTATAGTGAAGATGTGAGGTTCCTGCTGTCTTAGGGTTCAAAAAGACACTCAATAGTTAATATTATTATCACATTATTTGTTAATAGGGTTAACTTTGAAAAGTCCCTTTGTTATGGTTTGCTGTACAGTACCCAGTATCTTGTATATAGCTGTGCTATTGGAAGCTTCTAATCTACTTGGTCTAGGCTTTTGAGAGAGTCCGCATATCAAATACGTAGCCTATATATGAAAAAGATTCAGTTTGTCTTTTGAGAAACTTTGAGACATACAATTGATTTTCCCCTCTCATATTAATTAACTACTGATTTATATGTCTACATTTTGCTAGGAGTGTACATAAACACCATTCCCACTGGGGAATTAATGTTTTACATTCAACAGTAAATACAATAGTTTGTACATGCATAACATTTCCCAGTTTTCCATATAACAGTACAACCCACACTAGGTCCTCTGAATCCTTCCTGGACCTGTATTCTTCCCCCCTTCCCCACCCCAAAGTCCTTTACTTTGGTGCAACATGACAATTCCAGCTCAGGTTCTACTTGTGTTTTCTCTTCTGACCTTATTTTTCAACTTCTGCCTGAGAGTGAGATCATCCCATATTCATCCTTCTTTTTCTGACTTATTTCACTCTACATGAATTTTTCAAGCTCCAACCAAGACTGGCTGAAAACAGTGAAGTCACCATTTTTAATAACTGAGTAGTATACCATTGTGTATGTATACCACAACTTGCTCAGCCACTTATCTGTTGTTGGAGACCTGGGTTGCTTCCAGGTTTTGGCTATTACAAATCGTGTTTCTAAGAACACATGTGTACACAGATGGTTTTGGATGGGTGTGTTATGTTTCCAGGAGAGGAATTGCAGGATCATAGAATAGGCCTATTTCTAGCCTTGTGAGAGTTCTCCAGACTGTTCTCCACAGAGGCTGGACCAATTTACATTTCCACCATTAGTGCAGAAGGGTCCTTTTGACCCCACAACCTCTCCATCATTTGCTGCTGTTACCTTTTCTGATGAATGGTATTCTCACAGGAGTGAAGTGGTATCTCATTATTATCTTTATTTGCATTTCATTTTTTTTCCTCTAGGGTTATTGCTGGGCTTAGTGCCTGCACCATGAATCCACTGCTCCTGGAGGCCATTTTTCCCCCTTTTTGTTCTCCTTGTTGTTGTAGCCTCGTTGTGGTTATTATTATTGCCATTGTTGATGTTGTTCATTGTTGGATAGGACAGAGAGAAATGGAGAGAGGAGGGGAAGACAGAGAGGGGGAGAGAAAGATAGACACCTGTAGACCTGCTTCACCGCCTGTGAAACGACTCCCCTGCAGGTGGGGAGCCGGGGGCTCGAACTGGGAGCTCGAACCGGGATCCTTACACCGGTCCCTGCGCTTTGCACCACATGCGCTTAACCCACTGCACCACCGCCCGACCCCCTTTATTTACATTTCTCTGACAAAGACTTGGAACATTTTTTTCATGTATTTCTCTGCTTTTTGGATCTCTTCTTGGTGAATATTCTGTCCATGTCCTCTCTTCATTTTTAGATGGGGTTGTTTCCTTGTTGTTGAGTTTGGCAAACTCTTTATATATTTTGGTTATTAAACTCTTGTCTGATGTATGACATGTAAAGATCTTCTCCCATTCTGTGAGGGGTCTCTTTGTTTGGGTATTGGTTTCTTTAGCTGTGCAAAATTTTTTTAATTTAATGTAGTCCCATGGGTTTATACTTGTCTTAGTCTTCTTTGTAATTGGATTTGCTTCATGGAAGAGGACTTTAAAATTTATGCAGAAAAGTGTTCTGCCAATATTTTCCTCTAAATATCTGATAGTTTTTGGTCTAACATCCAAGTCCTTGATCCACATGGAATTTACTTTTGTGTTTGGTGAAATATAGTGTTTCAGTTTCATTCTTCTGCATGTTTCAACCCATTTTTTCCAACACCATTTGTTGAAGAGACTCTACCCATTTAACAGTCTGGGCACTTTTGTCAAAGATTAGATGTCCATAGGTGTGGGGGCTTACTTCTGGGCTCTCAATTCTATTCCTCTGGTCAGTGTTCCAGTACCAAGCAGTTTTGATGACAGTGGCCCTACAATTTGAGATCTGAGAGTGTGATGCCTCCAGTTCTGTTCTTTCTTCTCAAGACTGTTTTGGCAATTCTAGGTCTTTTCTGGTTCCAGATAAACATTTGTAGCATTTGTTCTATTCTCCTAAAAATGTGGCTGGAATGTTTAGAGGAATAGCATTACATTTGTATATGACTCTTGGTAGTATATTCATTTTGATGATGTTAATTCTTCCAACCCATGAGCATGGAATATCTTTCCACTTGTTTTTGTCTTTTTCAATTTCCTTGAGTAGTGACTCATAATTTTCAGAGTACAAGTCTTTAACTTCTTTGGTTAGGTTTAGTCCTAGATATTTTATTGTTTTTGTTGCTATAGTAAAAGGAATTGATTTCTGTATTTCAACTTCTAACTAGGTGTTTGCATAGAGGAATGTCACTGACTTTTGAATTTTAATCTTTTGGCCTGACACATTACTGTATTTATTGCCTGATGATTTCCAAAAGCTTCTTGCTGGATTCCTTAGGTTTTTCTATGTATACTATCATGTCATCTGCAAGTAGGGAGAGTTTGACTTCTTCTCTTCCAATCCATCTTCCTTTAATTTCATGCTCCTGACTGATTGCTATGGCAAGAACTTCCAACACTATGTTGAATAGTCATGGTGAAAGTGGGCAGCCCTGTCTAGTGCCTGATCTGAGGGGAAATGCTTCCAGTCATTCCCATTAAGTATGATGAGGGCGATATGTTTTCTATATTTAGACTCCACTATCTTGAGGAATTTTCCATCTATTCCCATTTTTTGTAGTGTTATGATCATAAAAAGATGTTGTATTTTGTCAAAGGCTTTATCCGCATCTATTGATATGACCATATGGTTTTTTGTCTTGCTTTTATTGATGTGGTGGATCGTGTTGATTGATTTATGTATATTAAACCAATCTTGAATGCCTGGGATAAACCCCACTTGGTTATTTATGAACAATCTTTTTAATATACTGTTGTATCCAGTTTTCTAGAATTTGGTTTATATTTTAGCATCTATGGTCATCAGAAATATTGGTCTGTAGTTTTCTTTTTTGATTGTGTCCCCGTCTGCTTTTGGTATCAGAGTGATGTTGGCTTTATTGAAGATGGAAGGGAGTATTCTAGTGTCTTCAGTCTTCTGGAAGACTTTTAAAAGTAGAGGTATTAGTTATTCTTTGAAGGTTTTGTAAAATTCATTTGTAAAACCACCTGGTCTAGGACTTTTATTTTTGGGAATTTTTTTTGATAACTATTTCAATTTCATTAGCTGTGATAGGCCTGTTTATATTATCTAGTTCCTCTTTATTTAAGTTTGGAAGTTTGTAGTTATCTAGGAAATCATTCATTTTTTCCAGTCTCTCTAGCTTGGTGGCATATAGTTGTTCATAGAAGCTGCAGAATTTCTTTGGCGTCTGTTTTCATATGTCCTCTTTCATTTACAATCCAATTTATTTGGGCCTTCTCATTTTTTCATTTTTTTGAGTATGGCTAAAGGTTTGTCGATTTTGTTCATTCTTTCAAAGAACCAATATTTACTTTTGTTGATATTTTGTATGATTTTCTTATTTTCAATGTTATTTATTTCTGCCCTAACTTGTTCTTTCAGTCCTTCTGGTTGCTTTAGGGTTCCTTTATTCTTCTTCTTCTAGTTCTTTAAGATGTGCAATCAGGTAGTTTATTTGTGCTTTTTTCTTTTTCCATAATGTGTTTTTGTATGGCTATGAACTTCCCTGTCAGTACTGCCTTAGCTGTATCCCAAATATTTTTTGATAGCTTGTGTCTTCATTTGCATCAAAATCTTGAAACATTTTGATTTCTTCCTTTATTTTTTCTTGGACCAGTAGCTGTTAAGGAGTGTACTGTTAAGCTTCCACATTTTGGGACTATTACTAGTTTTTTGTTGATTTTTAAGTGTTAGTTTAATTTCACTGTGGTCTGAGAAGATGCTTGGATGATTTCAGTGCTCTTGAATTTGCTGATGTGTCTTTGTGGCCCAACATATGATCTATCCTTGAGAATGACTCATGTGGACTTGATTAGAAAGTTTATTCTAGTTTCTTGGGATGAATGACTCTGAAAATGTCAAATAGTTCTAATATATCTATCTCCTTGTTTAGCTCCCTCCCTTCTTTATTGATTTTCTGCCTGGATAATATGTCAAGTTGAGAGAGTAGTGTGTTGAAGTCCCCTACTATGACTGTGTTGCTGTTTATTACTGTAGCTCTTTCAGTAGATGTTTGATGTATTTAGATGGCTTCTCGAGTCCTCTTGATTGACTGCTCTTCTGAGCATTAAGTAATGCCCATCCATACCTTTTTAAATTTTATTTATTTTAAAGTCTATCATGTCAGATATGAGAATAGCTGCTCCTGACCTTTTGTGTGGGCCATTGGCTTGTATGTTAGTTTTCCATCCTTTCAGTTTGAGTCTGTGTTTGTCTTGTTGAGTTAGGTGGGTTTCCTGTAGACAGCATATTGTTGGGCTATGTTTTCTGATCCATCTTCCTACTCTGTGCCTTTTAATAGGTGAATTCAGGAAATTGACATTTATTGATATCAAAGATTGAAGATATTTTTCTATTTATTTAAGAAAGGAGACATTAACAAAACCATAGAATAGGAGGGGTACAACTCCAGATTGAAGATATTTTAACTCCATTCTTGTAGATTGAAGATATTTAACTCCATTCTTGTAGATTCTTGTAGATTTTAACTCCATTCTTGTGGATTTTAACTCCACTCTTTGTAGATTTTACGGTGGTCTGACTGTTTATAGGAGATCTTTCAGAACTTCTTTCAGAGCAGGCTTGGTGACAGTTGATTCTTTCAATTTTTGCTTATCTGAGAAGGTTTTTATGCCTCCATCTAGTCTGACAGTCTAGAAGGATACAGTAGTCTTGGTTGAAAGCCTTTCTCATTGAGCACTCGATAGGTATCTTGCCATTCTCTTGTGGCCTTTACTGTTTGTGTGGAGAAGTCTGCAGCTAATCTTATGGGTTTTACTCTGTAGGTGACTCTTTGTTTTTCTCTTGTAGCCTTCAGGATCCTTTCTTTATCCTTATCCCTTTTCATTTTAAATATGATGTGTTTTCGTGTCTTTAAGTCTGGGTTAATTCTGTTTGGGACACTCTGGGCTTCTTGAACCCAGATGTTCATCAGAGATACTGGTCTGTAGTTTTCTTTTTTGGTTTTGTCCCTGTCTGCTTTAGGTGTCAGAGTGATGCTGGCTTCATAGAAGCTGGAAGGGAGTATTCCAGTGACTTTAATTTTCTGGAAGACTTTTAAAAGTAGTGGTATTAGTTCTTCTTTGAAGGTTTTGTAGTAGTCATTTGTAAAACCATCTGGTCCAGGACTTTTATTCTTGGGAAGGTTTTTGATAACTGTTTCAAATTCATTAGCTGTGATTGGCCTGTTCTTGTTATCTAGTTCCTCATTACTTAATTTTAGAAGTTGGTAGATATCTAGGAAATTGTCCATTTCTTCCAAGTTCTCTAGCTTGGTGGCAAATAGTATATTTTTCTTTATTAGAAGATGAATGTTGTACAATCTATAGTAAATACAATAGTTTGTAAATGCATAACATTTCCCAGTTTCCCACATAACAAAATTACCCCCAGTTGGTCCTCTGCCATCATGTTCCAGAATCTGAACCTTCCCTACCCACCCACCTCAGAGTCTTTTACTTAATGCAATATACCAACTTCATTGCAAGTTCTGCTTAGTGTTTTCTCTTCTGATCTTGTACATTTTCAACTTCTGCTAATTCACTTGACTTGATTTCTTTATGCTCAATCCAAAGTGGGCTGAAAATGGTGAAGTCATCATTTTTAATAGCTGACTAGTATTCCGTTGTGTATATATACCACAACTTACTCAGCCACTCATTTGTTGTTGGACATCTGGGTTAGCTATTATAGACTGTGCTGCTATGAACATAGGCATACACAAATATTTTTGGATGGCTGTGTTTGGTTCCACAGGAGAGGAATCACAGTGTCATAGAGTAGGTCCATTTCTAGCCTTCTGAGCGTTCTCCAGACTACTGTCCTGAAGAGGATGGACCAATTTACATTCCCACTAGCAGGGTAGGAGGGGTCCTTTGTCCCCACAACCTCTAAAGAATTTGTTGCTGCTACCTTTTCTGTGTATGACATTCTCACAGTAGTGAATTGATATCTCATTGTTGTCTTTTTTTTTTTGCATTTGGATTTTTTATATTTTTTTGTTTATTTAAGAAAGGAGATAGTAACAAAACCGTAGGTTAAGAGGGGTACTGTTCCACACAATTCCCACCACCTGATCTCCATATCCCATCCCCTCCCCTGATAGCTTTTTCATTCTCTATCTCTCTGGGAGTATGGATCCAGGGTCATTGTGGGTTGCAGAAGGTAGAAGGTCTGGCTTCTGTAATTGCTTCCCCACTGAACATGGACATTGACTGGTCGATCCATACTCCCAGTCTGCCTCTCTCTTTCCCTAGCAGGGTGGGTCTCTGGGGAAGCAGAGCTCCAGGACACATTGGTGGGGTCGTCTTTCCAGTTCTGGTTGGCATCATGCTGACATCCGGAACCTGGTGGCTGAAAAGAAAGTTAACATATAAAGCCAAACTGTTGAACAACCATGGACCTAAAGACTGGGATAGTGGAGACAAAGTGTTGGGGGGATATTCCCTGCAGGCTCCTATGTACTTCTGCTTTCAGGTATATATTTTTCCCTGGTTTATGGGCACATGTGAATATATGCTCTATCTCAGGGGACTTAGACTATATCTAGATTTGGGACTTTACTGGGGAGTGGACCACCTGGAATGGAATTAGGGAATACTATGAAAGGAAAGGTCTCACTCAAGTGATGAAGCTTCAGGTGTCCTTCCACACCTGAAGTCTCTGGACACTGTCTGAAGTGAAGCATGCTGGGGTGGCACTCGTTGCATTGAGTAGGTTGTAATCCGTGGATGCAATAGCATTTGATCTGAATTGAGAGAAGCATGTAGGAAAGTGGGTTTCATATTTTTAATGTTATTTCTTCTGCTATCACTTTAGCTATTTCCGTCATTCTGATTGCTTTTTAGGGTTCCATTGTTGTTGTTGTTCTTCTTCTTCTTTCCTTCTCCTCTTTCTCCTTCTCCTTCTCCTTCTCCTCCTCCTCCTCCCCCTCCTCCTTCTCCTCCTCCTCCTCCTCCTCCTCCTCCTCCTTCTTCTTCTCCTCCTACTCATTCTCCTCCTCCTCCCTTTCCTCCTCCTCCTCCTTCTTCTTTCTCTTTTATGTCTTTAAGGTGAGCAATCAGGTTGTTTGTTTGAGTTTTTTATTGTTTCCAACTGTGTACTTTTATAGATATGAACTTCCTTCTCATTATTGCCTTAGCTGTGTCCCAAACATTTTGATAGCTTGTGCTTTCATTTTAATTGAAGTTCTGAAACACTTTGATTTCTCTCTTAATTTTCTGTTTGGCCCAGTGGTTGTTAAGTAGTATACTGTTGAGTTTTCACATTTTGGGACTTTCACTTTTTTTTTTTTTAATTAAGTGTTACTTTGATTCCACTGTGGTCTAAGAAGATCCTTGGGTTGATTTCAATGCTCTCAAATTTTCTGGTGTTGTCTTTGTAGCCTAACATATGGTCTGTCCTTGAGAATCACCCATTTGGACTTGAATAATTTCTTGGGGTGAATGACTCTGAAAATGTCAAATAGCTCTAGTTTATCTATCTCTTCATTTATTTCCCTCCTTTCTTTATAGATTTTCTTCTTGGATGATCTGTAAAGTTGAGAGACTGGGGTGTTGAAGTCCCCTACTATTACTGTGTTTCTGTTAATATATTGCTGTAGCTCTTTCAATAGATGTTTGATGTATTTAGATGGCCTCTCAATGGATCCATAGCTGTAAATAATTATTATGTCTTCTTGATTGACTGATCCTCTGAGTGTTAAATAATGTCAATCCTTATCTTTTTAAATTTTATTTATTTTAATGCTTATTGTGTCAGTTATAATAATAGCTGGTCCTCCCTTTTTTTGTAGTCCATTGACTTGTATGATACTTTTCCATCCTTTCACTTTGAATTTGTGTTTGCTTGTTCAGTTAGGCGGGATTCTGCAGACAGCATATAGTTGTATTGTGTTTTCTGTTCCATCTTCCTACTCTGTGCCTTTTAATAGGTGAATTCAGGCCACTGACATTTATTGATACTTTATATTGAAGATATTTTAATGCCATTATTGTAGTTTTAGAGTTTTCTGAATGGCATATTCATGATTATTTGTTTATTGGAGACTTTTCAGAACTTTTAGGACAAGATTGGCGCTAACTGATTCATTCAGCTGTTGCTTGTCAGGGAAGGTTTTTATGCCTCCATCTAGTTTTAATGATAGTTTAGCCAGATTCAGTATTCTTTGTTGAAATACTTTTTCATTGGGCACTTGATAAATATCTTGACATTCTATTTTGGCCTTCAGTGTTTGTTAGGAAAAATATGCTGCTAATCTTATGGGTTTTCCTCTGTAGGGGACCCTTTGTTTTTTTTCTCTTACAGTCTTCAGGATATTTTCTTTATTCTTATTCCTTTTCATTCTAAATATGATCTGTCTTGGTGTCTTTAAGTCTGGGTTAATTTTGTTTGGGACCCTCTTGACTTCTTGAACGTTTTTGTCTTTTATGTTGTCTTGACTAGAGAAGTTCTCAGCTATTATGTCCTGTAGAATTATTTCTTCCCCTCCCTCTCTTTCTTGCTCTGTTAAGCCAATAATGCATATATTATTTCTTTTTAATTCATCCCACATGTCTCTGTTGCTATTCAGTATCTTCTGTTCTCTTTTTGAGATCTCTTCTTTCTAGTTTTCTTAATTCATTCTCTATATCTTGCTAATTCTGTTTTCTGCCTCCTTTATTCTATTTTCTCTTCCCTCTGTTGTTTTCTGTAGCTCAGCTATTTTGTTACCCTGTTCTATTACTGTATTAGCTTGTTCAGCTAACTGTGCTCTTATCTCAGCTATTTCAGCTTTAAGCTCTCTACCTGGAGATAGTGTTTTCCTTCAGAGTCTAATTTGTTGTTTCTGCATTTCTGATGACTTTACTTTCAAACTTTTTCCTCACTCCTATGACTAATTCTTCAACTAGCAATTGGGTGACTTCATTCTTCTGTGCTTCTACCTTTAGTGTGCTTTTATCTTGGCTTTTGTCCTATTTTTCTCCAATGTTTCTTCTTTGTATATAGTGTGTGATGAGGTCCTTCTCTTTGTACTTTTAAATATACTGAATCTACTGATCTCTCTTGCCAAAAAGTCATTTTGCCTAATTAAGGTATTTAAAGAGTTCACAGTTGTGGAAATTAACAGTTGTTTAATGTTATCTCAGTCCCTGAGTTAAGGCACACAGGCTGTTAAAACCTCTTATGTTATTTTTCTTCCCTGTAGGCTATGGGAGCCTGAGGGCTTTTTAACTATAAGCAAGATTTTTATCTTAATCACTTAGTTCTGACCAAGAGATAAATCAGGTTTGGGGAGAGATAGTACAGTTGTTATACAAAGATATTCCCTTGCCCTAAGGATCCAAGGCCCCTAGCTCAATTCAGCTGCTCTGCCAACAGCCAGAACCAATGTGTGTAGCATTACTTGGCCTTATGAGTTTCCATACAAATCACATTTATATGCTGTGGTTTCTGCAGCAATTATTCATCATGTCTCCAAATTCATTAGGAAAACAATATGTAAAGACTCCCTCTATAAAGTTCACCTCTAGTCTACCAGTGTGTAGATCTCTGAGGTTCCCAGCCAGTTCTCTGCCCCCTCTGCCCAATGTCAGTACAGAACTTCCCAGCTGCTACTCCAGTCTCTGAGGGGCAGTAGCAATGGAGACTCAAAGTTGCACTTGGTGAGCCTTAGAGGAGTCCTCTGCTCCCTTTAGTTGTCTTTTTGTTGGTAAAACAGACACAAGGTGGTGCCTCAACCAGCAAACTGCTGGACTGATACCAGGTGCACAGGAACATATATGGGTTTTAGCCCCAAGAATATTTCCTGGCTCCTCTCTGTCCACGAGCCATATGTTTTTGCACTCACTGGTGATTTGGTAGGTTCCCAAAGTAGTTCTGATTTTCTAGTTGCAGTTCCAGGTGATCTCCTTTGATATTCCTAGTTGACCATGGAAAGGAGAGGAGTGAAATGCAGCTGCTGCTACTCTGTAGCCTTGCTTCTGGAATTCCCCTGTTAATTCAGAGAGTCACATTCTTGAATTGATCTTTTTTACACACACACACACACACACACACACACACACACACACACACATATATATATATATATAGAGAGAGAGAGAGAGATCAGCACTAAATCTTCTCCCACTGTGGAGAGAGTTGGGCATGAATCTGGACTGCATGCACAGCAAAGCAGGTATAATAGCTAGATCATCTTTCTCAAGAAAATTCCCTACCCTCTTTTAGAGAAGGCCAGCCCCAAGGGATTGAAGACTCATCTTGGTGAGTAAAGCACATACCATAAAGAAATTCTGATTTGATTCCCAGCACAGTGTGTGATGTAGTGGTGCTCTGGTCTTTTTGGAACTTCAGATACGAGAGTCTCTTTGCATGACTGTCATGCTATCTACCTCTGTCTGTTCTGCTATTTTTGTCTCATAAAAATAATTAAGCTATTGTGTAAGTAAGTGAATAATCTACTACATATATATATATAATATTTAATTTATATTATTGAGATAGAGATACAGAGAGAATGATCAGAACTCTTCTCAGCTTTATATTTAAAGTATATAATTAGTTCATTAGAGATATTTGATTGCTGAATTAATATCCTTACAAGTTGTTGGTCTGATCTGACTTGATTTCTTTGTGGTAAAGTCTTCATGGTATGTATGTATTATTTCTAATAATCAGTACATTTTTCTATGATCTATTTGAATGTAATTGCTCATGGTAGTCTCCTATTTCATGTATTTAAAAAAAAAAACATTTTACTGTGATTAATAATGGAACATAAATTGTAAGATTACAGATTAGAGTTCCACACTGCACCCACCACCAAAGTTCTGTGTCTTCACCCTCTCAACTCCCAAATATAACCTCTATAGTCTCATAAAGTCATAGAAAATTTTAATCTCCATATGTATATATATATATATACATATATAATTTGTTATTAATTGTATTTTATAAGATTGTAAGATTACAATGTATAGTTCAACACCATACCCACAATCAAAGTTCCATATCCTCACCCTCCCACCCCTAAAGATAACCACCATAGTTATCACAACAATTTGCTTATTTTTTTTGTTTATTGATTTAATAATGATCAACAAGATCATAGGTAAGAGGGGTACAGTTCCACACAATTCCCACCACCAGAGTTCTGAATCCCATCACCTCCATTGGAAACTTTCCTATTGTTTATCCCACTGGAAGCATGGACCCAGGATCATTATGGGAAATTAGAAGGTCTAACTTCTATAATTTCTTCTCCACTGTACATGGGCATTGGCAGATTGATCCATACTCCCAGACTGTTTCTATCATTCTTTACTGGGACAGGGCTCTAGAGAGGTAGGGTCTCAGAACACATTGGTGAAGTAATCTGTCTAAGGAAGTCATGGCATCATGGTAGTATCTGAAACTTGGTGGCTGAAAAGCATTCATATATAGAACAAAACAAATGGTTTAATAATCAGGAACCTATAGCTTAGAATATAGCAGATGAGAAATGACATCTTTGTGTTGGAAGGATCTGAGGATGGGCCTAGACCTCTAGCAGATCCTTCTCTCCACCATTGCTAGTCATCTCCATCAGGAACAGCATCGTGGAACCTTTTATGGGCCTCTACAAGACCTTTCCCTCAAGGTGAAACAACAATGGTAGGGATTGCCCCACTCTCTGAAGAGAGGATGGGTTAACATACTCTGCCACTCAAGAAAGACTGATCCTATATTGGGTGCAGTTTAGAATGTTCCTAGCTGTAACCATGGAATGAAAGCTCAGGCTTAAAGTGATGCAGAGGTGACACAGGCTCCTGGGCTGAATATGGGTCCCAGATCAAATCGATGGGTTTTATAGTTAATAGTGTTCATATAATTTTCCCACATTTGGGAGCTACTCTCTTCCATGATCCAGCTTTCTAGTTCTATTTCCAACTCTGACACCATATTCCCAGACAATACCTTTAGGTCCCCTGCAGGCTCAGACAATAATTAGTATTTCATGTATTTCTATGACATGATATGTAATGTTTCCTTTCATTTTTTATTTTATTTATTTTTAAATATATTGAGCAACTAGATTATATTTACATTTTTTTCAAGAAAGCTCTCTGCAATTAGCTGGATATTTTATATTGTGTTTTTATTCCTGTGTTTCATTTCTTTTTAAATATAATTTGCTATTTTCTTCCTCCTACTGACTTTTGAATTTGGTCATTATTTTTCTACAACATAGAAAATAAGAGAACCATACAAAAGATAAATGAAGCCAAATGTTGGTTCTTTGAAAGATTAAACAAAATTGACAAACCCCTAGCCAGACTCACCAAAAAAAAAAAAAAAGAGAGAGAGAGAAGACTCAAATTAATAAAATTGTAAACGATGGAGGAGATATCACAACTGACACCACAGAAATCCAGAGAATTATGTGAAACATCTTTGGAGAACTATATGCCACCAAGCTAGAGAATCTGGAAGAAATGGAACAATTCCTAGAAGTATATGCCCCTCCAAAATTGAACCAAGAAGAACTACAAAATCTAAATGCACCAATCACAGACAAAGAAATTGAAACTGTTATTAAGAATCTCCCAAACAAAAATAGTCCTGGACCAGAAGGCTTCACAAATGAATTCTACAAAACTTTCAGGAAAAGTTTTACCCATACTAACATACAGTTAGTATCCAGACTTCTCAAGCTTTTCCATAAGATGGAAGAAACAGGAATACTCCCTTCCACCTTCTATGAAGCCAACATCACCCTGATACCAAAAGCTGATAGGGACAAAACAAAAAAGGAAAACTACAGACCAATATCTCTGATAAACATAGATGCTAAAATATTAAACAAGATCTGAGCCAACCGGATACAACAGCACATCAAAAAGATTGTTCATCATGACCAAGTGGGATTTATAACAGGAATACAAGGCTGGTTCAACATCTGTAAGTCAATCAATGTCATTCACCACCTCAATAAAAGCAAAACCAAAACCCGTATGATTATCTCAATAGATGCAGAGAAAGTCTTTGACAAAATCCAACACCCATTCATGAACAAAACTCTACAAAAATGGGAATAGATGGGAAATTCCTCAACATAGTGGAATCTATATATAGCAAACCTACAGCCAACATCATACTCAATGGACAGAAGCTGAAAGCATTGTCCCTCAGATCGGGGACTAATCAGGGCTGTCCACTGTCACTGTGACTCTTCAACATGGTATTGGAAGTTCTTGCCATAGCAATCAGGCAAGAGAAAGAAATCAAAGGAATACATATTGGAAGAGAAGAAGCCAAACTTTCACTATTTGCAGATGATATGATAGTATACATAGAAAAACCTAAAGAATCCAGCAGAAAACTACTGGAAGTTATTATGCAATATAGCAAGGTATCAGGCTACAAAATCAATGTACAAAAATCAGTGGCATTTCTTTATGCAAACACTAAATCTGAAGAAGAAGACGTCCAGAAATCACTCCCATTTACTGTTTCTGCAAAATCAATAAAATACCTAGGAATAAAGTTGACCAAAGAAGTAAAAGACTTATATACTGAAAACTATGAGTCCCTACTCAAGGAGGTAGAAACTGATACCAAGAAATGGAAAGATATCCCATGCTCATGGATTGGAAGAATATTATCAACATGAATATTCTCCCCAGAGCCATATACAAATTTAATGCAATGCCCATCAAAGTTCCACCAAGCTTCTATAAGAGAATAGAACAAACACGACAATCTGGAACCTGAAAACACCTAGAATTGCCAAAACCATCTTGAGTAAAAGAAACAGAAATGGTGGCATCACACTCCCAGATCTCATACTATATTATAAAGCCATCATCATCAAAACAGCATGATACTGGAACAAAAATAGGCACACATACCAGTGGAACAGAACTGAAAGCTCAGAAATAAATCCCCACACCTATGGAGATCTAATCTTTCATAAGGGGGAACAAAGCATTAAATGGAAGAAGGAGGCTCTCTTCAATAAATGGTGCTGGGAAAACTGGGTTGTAACATGCAGAAGAATGAAATTGAACAACTTTATCTCACCAGAAACAAAAACCAACTCCAAATGGATCAAAGACATGGATGTTAGACCAGAAACAATCAAATACTTAGAGGAAAACATTGGTAAAACACTTTCCCATCTACACCTCAAGGACATCTTTGATGAAACAAAACCAGTTGCAAGAAAGACTAAAGAAGAAACAAACCAATGGGACTACATCAAATTGAAAAGCTCTGCACAGCCAAAGAAACTATTAAACAACCAGAGAGATCCCTCACAGAATGGGAGAAGATCTTCACATGCCATACATAAGACAAGAAACTAATCGCCAAAATATATAAAGAGCTCAGCAAACTTAGCATCAAAAAAGCAAATGACCCCATCCAAAAATGGGCAGAGGATATGAACAAAACACTCACCTCAGAGTAGATCCAAAAGGCTAACAAACATATGAAAAACTGCTCTAGGTCACTGATTGTCAGAGAAATGCAAATTAAGACAAGATTGAGATACCATCTCACTCCTGTAAGAATGGCATACATCAAAAAGGACAGCAGCAAAAAATGCTGGAGAGGCTGTGGGGACAGAGGAACCCCTTTGCATTACTGGTGGGAATGTAAATTGGTCCAGCCTCTGTGGAGAGCAGTCTGGAAAACTCTCAGAAGGCTAGACATGGACCTTCCATATGATCCAGTAATTCCTCTCCTGGAGTTATACCCCAAGGACTCCATAACACCCAACCAAAAAGAGGTGTGTACTCCTATGTTCATAGCAGCACAATTCATAATAGCTAAAAACTGGAAGCAACCCAGGTGCCCAACAACAGATGAGTGGCTGTGGTATATATACACAATGGAATTGTGAGAATATATTTGGATATTGTTTTTATATCTCACCACTATGTGCTTCTTGATTAGTGAATTCAATCCATTTGCATTTAGAATAATTTTTATATAAGAGAACATACCAATGACACCTTATAATTTGTCTTCACCTCCCCTCTCCATTTCTCTCTGTCCTATCCAACAACAACGACATCAATAACAACAACAATATTAACTACAACAATAAAATAATAATAATAAATAGCTCGTGAGCTGTTTAGAAAAAAAATATATTATCATTATAGGGGACTGGGTGCTGGTGAAGCTGGTTGAGTGCGAATGTTACAGTTTGCAGTGACCTGGGTACAAGCTCCTAGTCTCCACATGCAGAAGGAAAGCTTTGTGAGTGGTGAAATAGTTCTGCATGTGGCTCTCTTTCTCTCTCCCTCTCTCTCCCCCCTCAATTTCTGGCTGTTTATATCTAATAAATAAAGATAATAAAAAAATAAATTAAAAAATATATATTATCATAATATAATGTATCTTCAGTGGGACAAGGGGCTGGAAGGCTGCCTAATGATTATGCAGACTTCTGTGCCTGAGATACAAGGTTCTTTTTAAAAGTTTTTATTTATAGAAAGGAAACACTGACAAAACCCATAGGATAAGAGAGGTACAACTCCACACAATTCCCACCACTAGAACTCAGTATCCCATTCCCTACCCTGAGCTACCAGATTCTATGTTCCATCCCAGCACCATGATAAGCCAAAGCTAAACAATGCTTTGGTAAAGAAATTACACTTTTTTGATGGGATTGCTTGATTTTTCCTTGTTGGCTTTTGTAAATTCTTTTAAATTTATGTATATTATCTCTTTGTCAAATGTATGTGTTTCCTTTTTATAAATAAATAAATAAAAAGAAAATTCACCATATTTTGTGACTGATATGTAAGTAAATTTTTTGTTGCAGGAAGCCATAAAAATCATTATCATGTGCAGATACCCAGGTTCAAGCCCCCATTCCCTGCCTGCAGGGGGACACTTTATGAGTGGTAAAGCAAGTCAGCATGTATCTCTATTTCTCCCCATTTCCTCTTAATTTCTACTTGTAGTATCTAATAAAAGTAGGTGCCCAAAGTCGTACCTAAGAACACTGAAAAACAATTCCTTGGCTGATGCTGGTTAATCAGTTACTGAAATCATTTTTTATATGTTTTTCACAAAAGGTTATTGAAATATAATAAAAGTAGGAAGAAAGAGAGAGAGGGAGAGAGAAAGAAAGAAAGAAAGACATAAAGAAAGAAAGAAAGATACATAGATAGGTAGATAGATAGATAGATAGATAGATAAAGGGAAAAACTGGCAGCCAGGAAAAGTGGATTCATATTATCCAGCACCAAACTCCATCCTGGTGGGGAAAAAAATCCACCCTACTCAGGACAATTCTTTCCCCATTGAATCAAGGAAATAAATAAATAAATAAATAAATAAATAAGGTAAAAAAAAATCCCAATAGGCTAAAATGCATAAGCTTTTTGATATCCTTAATTAGTGATCTTGTAATTAGGCATCCTGTCAGTTGTCATGTAGCTGGCAGTGCTCACTGAGAACACATCTAAATCCCTATTTTTTCATTCTCCCTCAAACATTGTCATTCATTTGGGTGACATTTCATGCATAATATAATGGCCCTAGGGTGCAATTAATTTCAGCAGTTGCACAACTTAGTACGAAAAAAATAAAGCATCATTGCTATCATGTGTGCTTTGAAGGTCAGATGATGCCACAATTTGCACCTTTGTTATGAGACATGAAAATTGGCAATTAACATAAATATATTGATTCACATATGGACAGTATAGCCTGATGTGTAAATGGAGCTAATCATATTTTACCAGCTGTAAGAATTCTTTCTGTTCTCTATAGTGAGAAGCATTATAATTATTTTAAAAGTTAGAATAGGGGTAAATTATAGGCAAGTAACAATTACATTGTATACATGCTATAGAAAAAATATGGTCTCTGCCCTAGAAATAAATAAAAAATAAACTATTTTGGTGTAACTTGTATTAATGTCTCTCTTTTATGTACTTCATTGCTCTCTCATTTTGTATGTAATTGCTGCTACTACTTGTGTTTAACTCTTTGCCATATTTCATTTTGAATGTTGATATAATTTCATACCTGGGATGATTTCAGTATATTGTTCAAATATTGCCAGAGGGATTCTTCTGCGTCATGCATTTGATTTCTAAACTTTCATCACAGCTTTAGGATACACACCCAATATTTGACTCTTAATAAAGGTAATATTAATATAGTGAATCCTCACCTAATGTTCTTGATAGATTATTTTAGAAAACCTTTAATAGGGGGGTTCCCGGAAGTAGGTGGACTGAGAAGCTTCTAGTGGCTTGAGCTCTGATCACATCTTCTGGAAACGGTAGGATTTTCTGCCTTTAGTAGGCCAGTCAATAAGGGGTCCTAGCGGTGACACCAAGGAGGTGATTATAACTTAATTTGGGTTAAGAATTAGAGTAGAAAAAAAGGGAACAAAAATGTTTTTCCTTTTAATTATTAAGCACACCGCCTCCCCCCCCCCCAGGCGCCCCTAACCAGTCCCTGGGGACCAGCTCCTAGAAGAATCCCCTGCTGAGCTTCTGTCTTTACCAAATTCCTGTCCCACCAGGGAGTATCATTCATTCTATGTCTATACCCTTCTGAAACCTCTGGCCTTTTTTCTTTCTAAGTAGCCAAAACCCCCCACCTCAACCCGCACAGCTAATTAAATAATTAAAAATAAATAAATAAATTTTAAAAACTCCTTTCACCACTCTTTTATGACTGTTCTTTTTCTTATCTTTTTCTTTTTTTTCTCTCTCTCTCTTTTTATTCTTTTTCTCATTCTTGTCATTCTTTCTTCCTTAATCTTACAGCTCCCAAAGCCACAGGCACCAGCCCCCACACCACCAAACAGTGTGCTTTTTTGAATTCACTGATACACATTTGGGAATTATTTTGGGGAAGAATTCTGACTCAGAGTGGACTCTCTATGTGTTTATCTCTGCTCTAGAATATTTCCCCTCTTGTTACCCCTAGAATATACAGTGGATAGTAGACTAGCATAACTGTCTATTCTTGCTATCCCCTCTTTTTTTTCCTTTTTCTCTTTCTTCTTCACTGGGATTTGGTTACTATTATAGGGACAGAACAAAAAAGGAAAACTACAGACCAATATCTCTGATGAACATAGATGCCAAAATATTAAACAAGATCTTGGCCAACCGGATACAGCAACACATCAAAAAGATTGTTCATCATGGAAGAAATGGAACAATACCTAGAAACCTATGCACTTCCAAAACTGAACCAAGAAGAACTACAAAATCTAAATGCATCCCAGGAATGCAAGGCTGGTTCAACATCCGTAAGTCAATCAATGTCATTCACCACATCAAAAAGCAAAGCCAAAAACCACATGACTATCTCAATAGATGCAGAGAAAGCCTTTGACAAAATCCAACACCCATTCATGCTCAAAACTCTACAAAAAATGGGAATAGATGGGAAATTCCTCAAGATAGTGGAGTCTATATATAGCAAACCTACAGCCAACATCAAACTCAATGGACAGAAGCTGAAAGCATTCCCCCTCAGATCGGGGACTAGACAGGGCTGTCCACTGTCACCGTGACTCTTCAACATAGTATTGGAAGTTCTTGCAGTAGCAATCAGGCAAGAGAAAGAAATCAAAGGAATGCAGATTGGAAGGGAAGAAGTCAAGCTCTCACTATTTGCTGATGATATGATAGTATACATAGAAAGACCTAAAGAATCCAGTAGAAAATTACTGGAAGTTATTTTGCAATATAGCAAGGTATCAGGCTACAAAAATCAATGTACAAAAATCAGTGGCATTTCTTTATGCAAACCCTAAATCTGAAGAAGACATCCAGAAATCACTCCCATTTACTGTTTCAGCAAAATCAATAAAATACCTAGGAATAAAGTTGACCAAAGAAGTGAAAGACTTCTCTGCTGAAAACTATGAGTCACTACTCAAGGAAATAGAAACTGATACCAAGAAATGGAAAGATATCCCATGCTCATGGATTGGAAGAATAAATATCATCAAAACGAATATTCTCCCCAGAGCAATATACAAATTTAATGCAATACCCATCAAAGTTCCACCAAGCTTCTTTAAAAGAATAGAAAAAACACTACAATCATTTATCTGGAACATGAGAACACCTAGAATTGCCAAAACCATCTTGAGTTAAAGAAACAGAAATGGAGGCATCACACTCCCAGACCTTAAACTATATTATAAAGCCATCATCATCAAAACAACATGGTACTGGAACAAAAATAGGCGCACAGACCAGTGGAACAGAATTGAAAGCCCAAAAGTAAATCCCCACACCTATGGGCATCTAATCTTTGATAAGGGGGCCCAAAGGATTAAATGGAAAAAGGAGGCTCTCTTCAATAAATGGTGCTGGGAAAACTGGGTTGAAACATGCAGAAGAATGAAATTGAAGCACTTTATCGCACCTAAAACAAAAATAAACTCCAAATGGATGGAAGACCTAATGTCAGACCAGAAACAATCAAATACTTAGAGGAAAACATTGGTAAAACACTTTCCCACCTACACCACAACGACATCTTTGATGAATCAAACCCAATTGCAAGGAAGACTAAAGAAGAAACAGACCAATGGGACTACATCAAATTGTAAAGCTTCTGCACAGCCAAAGAAACAATTAAACAACCAGAGAGATCCCTCACAGAATGGGAGAAGATCTTCACATGCCAGACATCAGACAAGAAACTAATCACCAAAATATATAAAGAGCTCAGCAAACTTAGCACCAAAAAAGCAAATGACCCCATCCAAAAATGGGCAGAGGATATGAACAAAACATTCACCTCTTAGGAGATCAAAAAGGCTAACAAACATATGAAAAACTGCTCTAGGTCACTGATTGTCAGAGAAATGCAAATTAAGACAACACTAAGATACCACTTCACTCCTGTGAGAATGGCATACATCAAAAAGGACAGCAGCAACAAATGCTGGAGAGGATGTGGGGACAAAGGAACCCTTTTCCATTGCTGGTGGGAATGTAAATTGGTCCAGCCTCTGTGGAGAGCAGTCTGGAAAACACACAGAAGGCTGGACATGGACCTTCGATATGATCCAGTAATTTCTCTCCTGGGGTTATACCCCAAGGACTCCATAACACCCAACCAAAAAGAGGTGTGTACTCCTATGTTCATAGCAGCACAATTCATAATAGGTAAAACCTGGAAGCAACCCAGGTGCCCAACAACAGATGAGTGGCTGAGAATGCTGTGGTATATATACACAATGGAATACTATGCAGCTATCAAAAACAATGAACCTACCTTCTCTGACCCATCTTGGACAGAGCTAGAAGGAATTATGTTAAGTGAACTAAGTCAGAAAGATAAAGATGAGTATGGGATGATCCCACTCATCAACAGAAGTTGATTAAGAAGATCTGAAAGGGAAACTAAAAGCAGGACCTGATCAAATTGTAAGTAGGGAACCAAAGTAAAAACCCAGTGGTGAGGGGTAGACATGTAGCTTCCTGGGCCAGTGGGGGGTGGGAGTGGGCGGGAGTGATGGGTCACAGTCCTTTGGTGGTGGGAATGGTGTTTATGTACACTCCTAGCAAAATGTAGACATATAAATCAGTAGTTAATTAATATGAGAGGGGGAAATCAATTGTATGTCTCAAAGTTTCTCAAAAGACAAACTGAATCTTTTTAATATATAGGCTATGTATTTGATATGCGGACTCTCTCAAAAGCCTAGACCAAGTAGATTAGAAGCATCCAACAGCACAGCTATAAACAAGATACTGGATACTGTACAGAAAACCATAACAAAAGGACTTTTCAAAGTTAACCCAATTAACAAATAATGTGATGATAACATTAACTATCGATTGTCTTTTTGAACCCTAAGACAGCAGGAACCTCACATCTCCACTATAGAGCCCCTACTTCCCCCAGTCCTGGCACCCTTGGATAGGGCCCACTTTCCCGTATGCATCTCCCAATCCAAACCAAATAATATTGCATCCGCCGATCACAACCTAACCAATGCAATGATTGCCACCTCAACATGCTTCACCTCAGACTGTGTCCAGAGACTTCACGTGTGGAATGACAACCCTTCAGCTTCATTACTCGGGTGAGGTCTTTCCTTTTATAGTACACCCTAATTTCATCTCAGGTATTTCACTTTCTAACAAAGTCCCATAACCTAGATATACACCAGTTTCTGTGAGAGAGAGCTTATGTGCACACGTATCCATAAACTACTGCAAAATATATACCTGAAAGCAGAAGTACACTAGAGTTTGCAGTGAGTACCTCCCTAACACTTCCTCTCCACTATTCCAAGCTTGGGATCCATGATTGCTCAACAAATTGTTTGTCTTCGTATGTTAACTCTCTTTTCAATCACCAGGTTCCAGATGCCACCAGGATGCTGGCCAGGCTTCCCTGGATTGAAGACCCCACCAATGTGTCCTGGAGCTCACCTTCCCCAGAGACACACCTTACTAGGGAAAGAGAGAGGCAGACTGGGAGTATGGATCGACCAGTCAATGCCCATGTTCAGCGGGGAAGCAATTACAGAAGCCAGACCTTCTACCTTCTGCAACCCTCAACGACCCTGGGTCCATGCTCCCATAGAGCTAGAGAATGGGAAAGCTATCATGGGAGGGAGTGGGTTATGGAGATGGGTGTTGGATATTGTGTGGAGTTGTGCCCCTCCTACCTTATGTTTTTGTTCATTAATCCTTTCTTAAATAAATAAAAAAAAAGAATGGCATACATCAAAAAGGAAAGCAGCAACAAATACTGGAGATGTTGTGGGGACAGAGGAACCCTTTTACATTGCTGGTCGGAATGTAAATTGGTCCAGCCTCTGTGGAGAGCAGTCTGGAAAACTCTCAGAAGGCTAGACATGGACCTTCCATATGATCCAGTAATTCCTCTCCTGGGGTTATACCCCAAGGACTCCATAACACCCAACCAAAAAGAGGTGTGTACTCCTATATTCATAGCAGTACAATTCTTAATAGCTAAAACCTGGAAGCAACCCAGGTGCCCAACAACAGATGAGTGGCTGAGAAAGCTGTGGTATATATACACAATGGAATACTATGCAGCTATCAAGAACAATGAACCCACCTTCTCTGACCCATCTTGGACGGATCTAGAAGTTATTATGTTAAGTGAGCTAAGTCAGAAAGATAAACATGAGTATGGGATGATCCCACTCATCAACAGAAGTTGAGTAAGAAGATCTGAAAGTGAAACTAAAAGCAGGACCAAAATTGTAAATAGGGCACCAAAGTAATAACCTTGAGTTTAGGAGTAGACATGTAGCTTGCTGGGCCAGTGGGGGATGGGAGTGGGTGGGAGGGATGGGTCACAGTCTTTTGGTGGTGAGAATGATATTTATGTACACTCCTAGTAATATTTACTCATATACATCTCTAATTAATTAATATTAGACAGGGAAAATTAATTGTATGTCTCGAAATTTTTCAAAACACAAACTGAATCTTTTCTCTATATATGCAGTGTAATTGATATGCAGACTCTCTTAAAAGCCTAGACCAAGTAGATCATAAGCAACCAATAGCACAGCTATAGACAAGATACTGGGTACTGTACAGCAAACCCTAACAAAAGGATCTTTCAAAGTTAACCCAATTACCAAATAATGTGATGATAACATTAACTATCAATTGTCTTTTTGAACCCTAAGACAGCAGGAACCTCACATCTCCACTATAGTGCCTCTACTTTCCCCAGTCCTGGAACCCTTGGATAGGGCCCACTTTCCCGTATGCCTCTCCCAATCCATATCAAATAATATTGCATCTGCCGATCATAACCTAACCAACACAATGATTGCCACCTCAACATGCTTCACTTCAGACTGTGTCCAGAGACTACACGTGTGCAATGACAACCCTTTAGCTTCATTACTCGGGTGAGACCTTTCCTTTTATAGTATACTCTAATTCCATCTCAGGTGGTTCACTTTCTAACAAAGTCCCAAAACCTAGATAGATATACACCAGTTTCTGTGAGAGAGAGCATATGTTCACATGTATCCGTAAACTACTGCAAAATATATACCTGAAAGCAGAAGTACACTAGAGTTTGCAGTGAGTACCTCCCTAACACTTCCTCTCCACTATTCCAAGTTTGGGTCCATGATTGCTCAACAACTTGTTTGGCTTTGTATGTTAACTCTCTTTTCAGTCACCAGTTTCCTGATGTCATCAGGATGCTGGCCAGGCTTCCCTGGACTGAAGACCCTACCAATGTATCCTGGAGCTCCGCTTCCCCAGAGACCCACCCTACTGGGGAAAGAGAGAGGCAGACTGGGAGTATGGACAGACCAGTCAATGCCCATATTCAGCGGGGAAGCAATTACAGAAGCCGGACTTTCTACCTTCTGCAACCCACAATTACCCTGGGTCCATGCTCCCAGAGGGATAGAGAATGGGAAAGCTATCAGGGGAGGGGGTGGGATATGGAGAATGGGTGGTGGGAATTGTGTGGTATTGTACCCCTCCTACCCTATGGTTTTGTTGATTAATACTCTCTTAAATGAAAAAAAAATTAAAAAAAGAAATTAAAACATGATTAAATTTGTTAAAAAAAAAAAAAGAAAACCTTTAGTAAAGGTTTTCATGTAGCTTTTTAAATTCTGTATTGGTTGGGTTTTTCTCCTTTGATAATGACATAGGATAGACTATTATTTAAGGACATACAAATAATAATTAAGTTGTTATATTAATTAATGATTTACTGAATTATTCTAATCTTTGTGATGGGGGCTTAATTGTTTACAGTATAGTTGCTGACACATGGGTAAACTTTCTCATCTAATCATAATAGGTGTCTGTAAAACACTCAGCCCCCAGCATAGGTCCTTTTCCACTATCATACACCAGGATCCCAAAGCCACTCGCAACCCTCTCCCTTCTTCCCTCCCTAGAGTTCTTTGCTCTGTTTCAATATACCAAACCCAGTCCAAATTTTACTTTGTATTTCCTCTTTCTGTTCTTGTTTACTAAGTTTTGTCCATGAGTGAAATCATTCCATATTCATGCTTCTTTTTCTGGCTTATCTCACTTAACATGATTTCTTGAAGCTTCAGGCAGGACGAGAGGAAGAAGTTGGCCCAGCAATTCTTCTCCTGGTGATATATCATAAGGAAACAAACACACCCATGCAATCAGATCTATGAATACATATATTCATAGTATCACAATTTGTAATGGCTCAAAGTTTGGAGCAACCTAGGTGTCCAATAACAGATGAGTTGCTACAAGTTGTGGTATATAAATCCACAATGAAATAATACTCAGTTATTAAGAATGATTAAGTCTTCTATTATTTTTTAGGCTAAGGAAGTCTGTGGTGAGTATAGTGATGAGTTTTTTGAGGTGGTATTATTTGGTAAAAAGCATTTATTGAGCACATAATGTATGTCAGTTATTATAGTTTTATGTGCATAATCTCATTTAATCTCTCTCTGACCAGATCTCTAAGGATGTTACTATAAATACTATTTCCATTTTACAGATGAGTAATCTGAGGTACAGAAATTTAATATTTTTCCAAAGACTAAAAAAAATTAATAATAATAACAAAATAGCTTACTTGGATAGAGTGACTGCTTTGCCATCCATAAAACCCAGATTCTTGTATGGCCTCCACTACATGGGATAGAGATTCCATACTGAGGTCTTTTTTTCTATCTAAAAAAATCAGCATAGAACTTAAATAAGACCAAAATAATAAAAAAGTGGGATTGTGATTTATATTATTATATTTATAGAGCCTGATTTTATACTGAACCAATAGCTTATACTTTTTTGGACTATCTATGAGGTAAGGAAGGCTAATGACAAATATGAAAGTCACATTTTTGATGTCTTTGTTTTCTAGAAACATGTATAATATTAGTAATTGTGAACTAATTCTTTCTTTTAGGTTTTGACTGATTTGGAAATTTTATGTTTTCCTTAATTTCATTTTTATATGTTGCAAACTGAAAGGTGTTATCTCATGGAAATCAACATGCAGAGGTAAAAGGCACTCTACAGTCAAATGGAATAACAAATGGTAAAAAATAAAAACAAACAAACAAAGAGAGATATTGACAAGTATTAGAGCATGCTCCAGCATCTGTGGAGCTAAAGATCTAACCCAGTGCTTTACCCTCATGTGTGCAAGTTCCTTGCTCACAAATTCTAAGAACTTATTAGTAGCTATCATTTACTTCCTTAAATTTTTTTCATGGGGGGGGGGGGGTAGTGCCTGAGGCTTCAAGGTTCCAAGCTAATTTTTTTCAAAAAGAAAAAGAGAAACAGACAAAAGGGGAAAGGGAAAAATACCAACTTTCTCCACTATGGTGCGGGCTGGGTTTAAAGCTAGGTGGTACACATACCAAAACATGCTCACTATCCAGATGATTTACTTTACTTGCATGTATTCAATTTCATAATCATACAAAGTAGAAAATACTTTAAATATGATTCTGAATCATATTAATTTAACTTAATTATAGGTAAAACTTTGATGAAAACCTGACTGTTATTGAAAACTAAAATAGCCAAATTAGATAATCAAAAGTAAAATGCAGGAACAGTGGCAAAAGAGTAACTTGACAATGGAAGCTTATATTCAAGTTTCTTTTTTTTTCAGGTCAAGAAGAAAAATGTCACTGTGAAAACTGTCAGGGTGGGAAAGATTATGCTTGCTCTGAGTTCTT
The DNA here is from genome assembly GCF_950295315.1 of Erinaceus europaeus. Lineage (NCBI taxonomy): Eukaryota > Metazoa > Chordata > Mammalia > Eulipotyphla > Erinaceidae > Erinaceus > Erinaceus europaeus. Next base: position 39,867,430 of record NC_080169.1, read on the forward strand.
GATAAGATTATTATTTTAACCACATACTTTGTTGGCCTGGCACTGTATTAGACACTGTAAAAGTTAGAAAGTAAAGTAAGACATTAAACAAACAAACAAACAAAAATCTCATTTTTTTTTTAGTGAAAATAGCTATAAATTAGGCACCATCTAGCTAGTGATAAGAAAGTAGCTCTAATAAACTGTATATAATAAAAGACTCATAATCAGAAGGGAGAAGGAACAAGGAAGCAATGATAAGCAAAAGAGCAAAGTGGTTATTACATGTTTGGTTTTCTTTATGAGAAGGCAAATGTCTGTCAGGCAGATTACTTAGCTTTTGCTGATCAGGTGATACCTGAAGAACTGAATTTAAAATTATGTTTTGGGGAGAGCTAAAACTGATATAGGTTTTGTAATGTTCCTGGGACTTAACACATGTGACTCCACTTTGGATCTGCTGTATTGTGCTTTTTTAGTCAAAACTGGTGAAATATGCCCCACTGAGAAGACCAAATAACAAGTTAAAATGTGATCAAATAGACACTGTTTGCAATGTGAAAATGTGGGCTGTGGAAACAATATAATGGTTACATTAAATATATTTATTAAAAAAATCCCGAGATCCTTGTGTCATAGGTTCAGTCCCTAGCACTACCATGAGCAATAGCTGAGCATTCATCTCTTCTTTTTCTTGCTCTCTATCTCTATTTATTTTTTATTAAAAATAAATAGTAAATATTTTATTTATTAAATAAAAGTATTGACAAGACTATAGGGTAAAAGGGGTAAAATTCCACATAATTTCCACCACCAGAGTTCCATAGCATCATGGTAGCATCTGCAACTTGGTGGCTGAAAAAGCATTAATATATAGAACAGAAAAAATTGTTTAATAGTCAGGAACTTAAAGGCAAGAATATAGCAGTTGAGTTTTTGAAAAAGCTAGTAGGTCTATTTTAGGTATATTCCAAGGGGCACATGACTCTACGAATTTTTGCCTGAGCCTGACAGCTAACATGGAGGTGGACCAAAGGTATTGTCTGGGGAGATGGTGTAAAAGTTGGAAAAAGGACTACAGAGCTGGGTCAGGGCAGAGAGTAGCTCCCAAAGCTGGGTCAGGGCAGAGAGTAGCTCCCAAATATGGGAAAGTATATAAGTAAAACACTTAATAGATGAAAACTTTAACTGTTTTCATCAAGGCACATTAAAGTAAAAAAAAAAAAAAAGGTATCCAAAACATGAACTTGGAAGGTGTACAGTAGCCATATTACTGGAAACTGCTCTCATATTGCTAGAACACAACTAAATGTATTATAGCTATTGTTATAAAAATCAACTAGATGAATAGCAGATTTATATGAAATAGAAAGTCTGCATACTATGAAGTCTAATGTGTATCATCAGTGCAGCATCCTGACTTTCTTTTGATAGTGATTTTATTGTGAAATATAATTATGTATTTTTATTCTGTTGTCTCTCCATTCTCAAATATCCAAACTTACTTCCAAAACTTACTGTTAAAGAGCTGAATTTTAATCTTCCCTAATTTTTCATGACTACCCCAAATAAATGAAATCTCTGCTTTCCAGTTTCTCCTTTCCAGGAGACAGATGGCACTTATGAACTAATTAGGTTCCAAAATAAGAATGCTTGGGTTCAAATACTTTGTTCTCTGCTTGTTAGGCTGCAAAGTTCAGACATATTATTTGACTTTTGTTATTCATTTTCTTCAATTTTTAAATGAGACTTTAATAGATTTTTCCCTATAGGGTTGTAGTCTGGACTATATAATTAAGTACATGTAAAGTGTAACTACAACAGAGTTAAGTGCTTAGTAAATATTATTGTTACATTTTTACTTTGAATAAAATTTCTGGAGTTCATTAAAATAAAGTTTTCAGTCTCATCTAGAGCTTTATATTGAGGTCAATAATTCATTGAACAGATAAGTCTGAATTAGCTACTTATGTGACACTATGCTTTTAGTTGTACAGAGAATGAATTATGAGGAACCAGGTAGTGGCTCACCTGGTTAAGCTCACACATTACAGTGTGCAAGGACCTTGGCTCAAGCCCCTGGTCCCCTCCACATGGGGCAGACTTCATAAGCAGTGCTGCTGGTGTCTTTCTCCCTTTCTATCTTCCCCTTCCCTCTCAACTTCTCTCTGTCTCTATCAAAAAGCAAGACATAAGTAAAATATTTTTTAAAAAAGAGAATGAATCATACTTATTAGTTCTTATGTAAGTCCTTAGTAGTAGTAATAATCATAATTTATAATAATAATAATGTGTAATTTCAGGAAGAATGCTAGAAATTATGGTTCAAAAAATTCTTCCCTTTGTTTGGTGCAATATGCTTTGTTTATATCTGTTACTCTCCCCCCCGCACCTAGTATCTCTTACAATTATATGTGTCAGGAAAATTTTTGTGTTAATTTCTGTGTCTTCCTTGCCAAAATGCTTACATGGTCATATCACAAATTTATCTTTCCTGACTTTCATATTTTTTAATTTAATTTTATCATTATTATTCTTTTTTACCTCCAGGATTATCTCTGGGACTTGGTGTCTGCACTATGAATCCACTACTCCTAGAGGCTATTTTCTTTATTATCTTTCTATTTATTTACTGGATACAGATAGTCAGAAATTGAGAGAGAGCCAGAGAGCCACCTGGAGCCCTGCATTACCACTCGTGAAGCTTTCCCCCTGCAGGTGGGGACCGAGGCTTGAACCTGGGTCCTTGCCCACGGTAATGTGTGCGTTTAACCAGGTGTGTTACCGCCAGGCCCCTCCTGGAGGCTATTTTTTTCACTTTTGTTGCCCTTGTTGTTTATCGTTGTTATTATTGTTGTTGTTGTTATTGCTGTCATTGTTGTTGGATAGGACAGAGAGAAATCAAGAGTGGAGGGGAAGAATGAGGGAGAGAAAGATAGACACCTGTAGACCTGCTTCACCGCTGTGAAGTGACCCCCTCCCCCTTTAGGTGGGGAGCTGAGGACTCCAGCAGGATCTTTAGGCCAGTCCTTGTATTTGGCGCCACGTGCACTTAATTTTCTGTGCCACCACTCGGTCCCCTGACTTAGATTTTTAAGGCCCTGAAGGCAGAATTAACTAAAGTGTATTTGAGTTAACATGAATTGGGAAAGGAGAAATTAATCTTTTTTTGGAGTCCAATAGACATATTATCTGTACATACACCAATATGTATGCATATATTGCTGAAATATAATTCCCTAGTACAATTTTAACTATTTCAATTTGACAGATATTTATGTAATCTTTATACTTTTATATGAACTTAGTATTATATTTTTACTTTTTACTTGTTGTTATTAGTTTTAATAACAGATATAGTCTGCCATAAAATTAGTAGTGATAACATTTTTCATAACATAACAATGAAACAACAACTTATATATTACATGGTATATTTTTTTTCATCTTCTGGTAACTGTCTACAAATTTAGTATAGTTAATTTTTCTATATAAGTTTGCATTATCAATTATCATTAAAATAAATTAGCTGAAGAAATTGTTAAAGTCATAATATAGTCTAGAGCTTAATTAACAGTCTGCAATGCACCAATTTTGGTTTCTTAGTTTTGAAGAATGAATCATAATAATGTAAAATGATAAGATTAAGGAACATGAAAGTTTCAGCTGAGTTCTTTGTACTGTTTCAATTTGAAAATTATTCCAAGCAAAGTTTATTTAAAAATAAGTGGAGGGAAATGTGTATTAGCACATAGCTAAAATAACAAAAGTTGAATTTAAAAAAAGCTAAATGCTAAAGTAATGAAGAATGATCATTAAATTTCTAGAGGCATTTACACATAATGCATATAACACAGTCATTAAGAAAGTGCCATTATATTCCTGGTTAGATAGTAGACCTTAGTAGTGTGTATGCTTTATCAAACACACCAGCCAGCTGAAAACCTGGCCTCTCTTGCACTGGGGGATGCTTTGGTGCCATGATACCTTTTCTCTATCTGCCTTAAAAAAAATGACTCAGAGAGGTGAATTTCCAGTCACAATTAAAAATATAATCACAAAAATTCTAAATACAGAATATTTTTCAGACTATATTAACCAGAAAAAAAGACAAACTGTTCATTTGTAGTGTGGTTACAATGTAACATGAACAACAAATACATCAAAGTAGTCAAGTACTAGGACAGTGGGATTCTGATTCTCTTGTTACAATCTCTTGATTACCACTACCCCAGGTAATCATTGATAATGAAAGAGAATTTCTAAATAAATATGTTCACCTGCCAGGGATGTGAATTAAGTCATGTTAAGAAGAACAAGATAATTTTACTAGTCTTACCTTAAGGAGATTTTACTTAGCCGCTAACCCTGGATGCTGGATTTACTTCAGTTTTCCAAATTCGTTTTTCAAATGTCATCTCCTACAAAATTAATCTTTACATTAATATGACAACACTCTCAAAGTCCCATTCTTGAATACTCTTAAAGTCCTGTGAGAGTTACCAAACTGTCTTCAGAAAGAGGAGATAGAGCCTAATAGTAATTTTGTGATAATTTATTCTATGACTCTACTGCTCCTGTGGTGGCCATTTTTTCCGATTCATTGCCCTAGTTGTTTATCGCTGTTGTTATTATTATTATTGGTGTCATTGTTGTTGGGTAGGACAGAGAGAAATCGAGAGAGGAAAGGAAGACAGAGCGGGAAGAGAAAGACACCTGCAGACCTGCTTCACCTTCCCCCCCTTCAGGTGGGGAGCCGGGGCTCGAACCAGGATCCTTATTCCAGTCCCTTCGCTTTGTGCCATGTGCACTTAACCCGCTGCAATACCGCCCAGCCCCTGTGATAATTTATAGTAGGCTGTGGTTTAAATGTCCAAGGATCTTAGATACCTACAAATATGTTCAAGATAACATTATTTTTAATACAATAGTTCAAATTTGAAACTACCTAAATGTCCAACAACAGATAAGTAGTGTTAAAAGTTGTAACATACATAAAAAATAAATATTACTCTAACAAATGATAAAATCTCCTTTGCCACATCTTATATGGAGTTTGAAGGAATCTGCACTGGGTAGTGGTGCACTGACTTGAGCACGCATGTTAAATGCACAAGACCCTGTTCAAGTCCCTTATCTCCATCTGCAAGAAGAAAACTTCACAAGTAGTGAAACACTGGTGACTCTCTCTCACCCCCTCTCAAGTTCTCCCTTCCCCTCTCAGTTTTTCTCCATATCCAATAAGTAATAAATAATTTTCTAAAAAAGAATTTGAAGCAATGATGATAGGTTAGTTAAGCAAGGAGGACAAAATCCAGATAACTTTATTCATATATATATTTTGAAGAAAAAATACAACAGAATACCTAGTTAAACCTAGACAAGAAGAATCCTCTCCCAAGTTTTATGATTTAATTAATTTTGTTTACAATAAATGAAACAGGGCTAGCATGATAGCTCACCCAGATAGTGCATCTGCTTTGTAATACTCAAGTTCAGGTATGACCCCTACCATTTTAGGAGAAGCTTTTCTGCTGTGGACTTTATTCCTCTATATTTTCTACCTGAAAAATTGACTTGGAGTAATGAAGTCCCAACAATAGTAATAAAAAACAGGATGGAGGGAGTCAGGCAGTAGTGCAGCTGGTTAAGCGCACATGGCACAAAGCTCAAGGGCCAGTGTAAGGATCCCGGTTCAAGCCCCTGGCTCCCCACCTGTAGGAGGTCGCTTCACAAGTGGTGAAGCAGGTCTGCAGGTGTCTATCTTTCTCTTCTCCTCTCTGTATTCCCCTCCTCTCTCTATTTCTCTCCGTCCTACCCAACAACAACAACAGCTATGACAACAAAAACAACTACTACAAGCACAAAAGCAAGGGCAACAAAATGGGAAAAATAGCCTCCAGGAGCAGTGGATTTGTAGTTCAGGCACCGAGCCCCAGCAATAACCCTAAAGGCAAATAAATATAAAATAAAAAAGGATGGAATAAATAAAATATTATAAAGTATGTAATAAGTTATCAATAATGTTAAACTATGAATAAGTATTATATAATTTTATTCAAATGGTTCAGAATAACTGAAGCATAAATCTTACAACAAAGTAAAAGCATCAAAAATAGGAGAGAGCTTCAGTTGGCTAAAATTTCCCACAGACCTAAGTATCTTATTTTGAAATAATTTCAGTAGTAGAAGGGAGTATGAAGAAATTCTTAACTGAGAGTACTCTACAATATTTTTATTCTTTAGAGCTAAAGAAAGATATATAAATTTAGAAGCAAAGATAGAATCCACTGGACATTTCCCACCAAATGATAGCCCAAACAACCCTGGAAATTAAAGTCACTTCTTCCTTAAAGGTATTTCTTTCTCAAAAGTAAAATGAGGTATATTGAACCCTTTATAAGTGATTGGGCAGAACTTGGATAAGACTCAGAAGATGAAAATCATTCCAGAAATCTCTCTTTTCAATGTTTTCTTTGATTGGACCTCACCACTTTAAAAGTGTGTGTACAAAGGGATCCTTAGAAGATTTTCAACTTTTGATGACATAGCTCCTTGGATGATTTTCAAGACCTGGAGGGGTCTGTAATGAAGAATCATGATGATTCCATTAGTGTATTTCCTCCCTTTCATGTTTGCTGACAAAACTGAGAAGCTGTCCAATTTCTTCTTTGGCTAAGGTAGACTTTGTTTTAATAGAAAGGTTTGTCAACTTGGCGCACTTGCAAATGTAAAAAAGCAAAGGAAAGAAAATAACACTTCAGTATTCTTACAGTCAATGAGAAATCAGTTTGTGTTGAAACAATAGTTATTCTTTTTTTTTTGTGGTAGTTTACAAAATGAAAGTAAAATATTTGGAAAACGATAAAAAATACTTTTTAAAAACTGGTTTTTGGGAGTCGGGCAGTAGCGCAGCGGGTTAAGCGCACGTGGCGCAAAACGCAAGGACGGGCCTAAGGATCCCGGTTCGAGCCCCCGGCTCCCCACCTGCAGGGGAGTCGCTTCACAGGCGGTGAAGCAGGTCTGCAGGTGTTTGTCTTTCTCTCCCCCCCTCTGTCTTCCCCTCCTCTCTCCATTTCTCTCTGTCCTATCCAACAAGATGACAACAAGAATATCTACAACAATAAAACAACAAGGGCAACAAAAGGGAATAAATAAATAAATTTTAAAAAATATTTAAAAAAAAACTGTTTTTTTATCACCACGTGACTTTTTTTTTTGACTTGTCCTAATGAAAAAAGTTGGGTGGTGTCTACAGGTGTCTATCTTGCTCTCCCTCTCTTTTTCCCCCTCTACCTCTCTGTTCAATTAAAGAAAATGGGAAAAAAATGATCACCAGGAGCAGAAGAAAAAAAGGGAAATTATGCCTTTATTAGATCATACAGAATATAAAGTATGTTACTCTTAAAATCACTCTACATTTTAAATTACAAAATAGGTAAGTTATTTGTGTAGGTAACATAACCAATAATCACAGATTTTTGTCTTAATTTAATTTTTAAAATATCTTTTTTAATGATAAAGATACAGAGAGTGATGCCAGAGCACAGCTCAGCTCTGTTTTATGCTGGTGTTGAGGATTAAATCTGGGATCTCAGAGCTTTAGGCATGAAACTCTTTTGGATAACGGTTGTGTTATTGCTCCAGCCCTTGACCTTAATTTTAAAACCAGAATCTTTTTTTATCTTAATACAGAATTTTACTTTTTTGAGCTTAAAAATTTCCTGTCCCTGTTCAGGCTCCAGATGCCGGCCGGGCTAGCTTCGCAGGTGGGAGACAGATGACCAGGGACTCATGACTGAGCTGGGAAGCAGTGCAATGCAATGCTGGCTTTATTCATCTGCATTTATACTTTCCAGGGAGGAAGTGGTAGGGTGTGAAAACAGGGTGTGACTAGGAGAGGGGGTGAAGTAAAAAGAGAGTGCAAACCAGTGGGGATTAAACCAATGCCCTGCAGACAGGGTGGGTCTCAGACAAAATAATGATTATGTAAATAGACCAACATTGTTAAGCAGGGGGGAGCTGGCGTACTGCCCAACAAAAAATGTACAAATGTACATATAACAGGTAACTACACACACATACACACATATATATATATATATATATATATATATATATATATATATATGATTTAATAATTATCAACAAGATTGTGGTTTAAGAGGGGTACATTCCATATAGTTCCCACCACCATTCCATATTCCATCCTCTATTTATTATTCATTATCCCTTTGGGAGTATGGACCAAAGACTTTTATGAGGTGCAGAAGGTGTGTGGGGGGGGTCTTCTGTATTTGCTACTCCACTGGACATGGGCATTTATAGACTAAACTATACCCCCAGCCTGTTTCTATTTTGCCCTAATGGGGGAGGGCTTTGAAGAGGGGAGGTTACAGTACACATTGGTGAGGTCGTCTTCCCAGGGAAATCAGGTTGGCATCACAGTAGCATCTGCAACTTGGTGGCTGAAAAAGCATTAAGATGTAAAGCAGAACAAATTGTTTAGTAATCAGGAACCTAAAGCTAAGAATATAGGAGATGAGATTTGGGGTCTGCATTTTGGAAGAAGCTAGGAAGACTAATTTTTTACTAATTTTTTATTAAATAGTGATTTATAAGACTATATGCTAATATGAGTATATATTAATATCATTCCCACACAAAAGGTCTGTATTTCTACCCCCATCTTTCTACGGTGGAACTCAAAATTTCCACCCTGTACAAAGATTTTTACTTTGGTGCAATACTTCAAACTCAGTAAATTTCTGCTTTATATTTCCTTTTCTGTTCTTTCTCAACTTCTGTTTATGAGCAGGATCATCCCATACTCATCTTTCTCTTTCTGGCTTACCTTACTGAACATAATTCCCTCAAAGCTCCATCCAAGATGGGTCAAAGAAAGTGGTTTTATTATTGTTAGTAGCTGAGTAGTATTCTATTACGTATATACGTGCTAGAACTTTCAAAGCCACTCATCTGTTTTTGAACAATTGGGTTGTTTCAAAGTTTTGGCTATTACAAACTGTGCTGCTATAAACATAGGTGTGTACATATCTTTCTGGATGGGTGTATTTAACTGTTTAAGATATATTCCTAGAAAAGGAATTACTGAGTCATAAGAAGGTCCACTTCTAGCTTTGTGAGAGTTCTCCAGACTGCTATCCAAAGCAGTTGGACCAGTTTACATTCCCACCAACAGTGCAGGAAGATTCCTTTGTCCTCACAACCTCTCCAGCATTTGTTGTTGCTGTCTGTTGTTTCAGATGCATGACATTCTCACAGGAGTGAAGTTGTATCTTATTGTCTTTATTTGCATTTCTCTGACAGTAACTTGGAGCAATATTTCATATGTCTGTTGGCCTTTTAGTAACAAGTATATTTAATGTGCGTGTAACAAGTATTATTCATCAGACTTGTGGGAGGCGTGGTTTACAGAGTAGCTGTAATCAGACCTTTGCTCTCCCTGATACAACTATTAAACACAACAAGATACCGAATTAGACACAGCTAAAAAAAATCCACAGCCTCAGGTGGGTGCTGGCATGCGCTGTTGGGGAAACGGGAGTGGGTTTGAAGACACTGTTGGTCAAAAAGAGAGCTCTGGGCTGACTGCGCATGGCACCAACCTGAGCCATCTTGGGCAGTAACGCAGTTAGCAGACTCCACTGAAGAAAAGAAATTAGAGCTTAAAACCTGTCAATCTTTGAATCAGGGTTCTGTTCACTTTGGTTTTTTCTCAGTCTGAGTTTAAGACAAAAACAAAACTCACCCCAAAACACCCCTCTGCCCACCCACTACTGCAGATTCAAATAAGTGGAAAGCAAAGACCACAACAGCACCACCTGCTGGCCAACATAACCAACACCATATATGCGAAGGCAAAGAGGCAGGAAGTTTAATAGCATGTCACATTCTTCTAGCGTTTGCCCTTCTTCCGTAGCCAGTCAACAGCGTCAGGTTGAGCCTGATGTAAAGTTTCGAGACCTCCTTTGAATCTGTAGAGGTGGCAGTCGTTGACTATGTGGGTCATAGTCTGTCTGTAGCCGCAGGGGCAGTTCGGGTCGTCTCTGGCTCCCCAGCGATGGAACATAGCGGCGCACCGGCTATGGCCTGTTCAACAGTGATTGAGGAGGGCCCAGTCATAACGTGCTAGGTCAAAGTCGGGTTGACGCTTGCAGGGGTCTGTGATGAGGTGTTTGTTCTTTACCTCAGCTGACTGCCAACTCTGTTTCCAAGAGACTGGAACAGAGAAGTTCAGTGTAGTCATAGGGGACCAGATTGGGTGACGAGACGTCAAGCGTTGGACAGGATGGGCGAAGATATCCGCGTATATTGGCAGGTCCAGTCGAGCGTAGACGTGGGAAATGAACTTAGATGATGCCGCATCCCGACAAATATCTGGCGGGGCGATGTTGCTAAGAACTGGCAGCCATGGAACCGGGGTGGAACAGATGGTTCCAGAAATTATCCTCATGGAGGAATATAATTTGGAATCGACCAAGTGGACATGGGGGCTAGCATGTCACATTAAACAGAGGAAATCCAAGTAAATCAGACGAAATCCTAGAAATCCCAGATGCAGAGAGTCTATCAGAGACAGACGAAATCTTATGAGACTTTATAAGAATATAAGGAAGAGTTGAAAAAGCATTATTCTTTGGAATTTGATAAGAAGCTACAAAGTGTGAAAGAAGAACTCAAAGCAGACTTCACTAAGCAGTTGCACAGCATGGAGGAAAATATTCAAACAGAACTTCAAGGACTGAAAGACATCTTAAGTACAGTTCAATATAAGGTGGAAAGCTTAGATAATAGACTCAAACATGCAGAAGGAAGAATTTCCAATCTAGAAGACACAATGAGCCCACACTTTCAATTCAAAGGTGAGAGAGAAAGGTTTAGAAAGAATGAAGTTACTCTCTGTCAAATTGCAGATTCCATAAAAAAGGTCAAATATATGAGTTATATGGATATCTGAGGAAGTAGACTGCCTCAAAGGTTCAGAGGTAATTTTCAGAGAAAGTGTACATAAAAAATTTCCCTCACCTAGGCAGTCCTCAGCATATACCTATTTTAGAGGCAGATCGATCACCCAGGTTCACAAATCCAAAGCGCTCAACATTAAGGCACATTATTGTGAAATTACTAAAACTCCATGACAAAGAGAAAATTTTGTAGGCTGCTGAGGAAAGGAAAGAAGTTACATATAAATGAAGAAATATTAGAATTTCATCAGACTTTTCTTTATAAACTCTAGAGGCAAGGAGAGAGTGGAATGACATGTTCAAGGAATTAAAGGAGGGAATTTCAGCCACAAATTTTGTATCCTGCAAAATTATTCCTTATGTATGAGGGAGAAATAAAGGTATTCCCAAATATTAGAAAACTAAAGTAATTTGCCACCATAAATCCCACCTTACAAGAAATACTGAATTGAGTCTTTTTTTTTTAATTAAGAAAGGATAAATTAACAAAACCATAGGGTAGGAGGGGTACAATACCACACAATTCCCACCACCCAATCTCCATATCCTACCCCCTACCCTGATAGCATTCCCATTCTCTATCCCTCTGGGAGCATGGACCCAGGGTCACTGTAGGTGGCAGAAGGTGGAAGGTCTGCCTTCTGTAATTGCTTCCCCGCTGAACAGGGACATTGACTGGTCGGTCCATACTCCCAGTCTGCCTCTCTCTTTCCCTAGTAGGGTGGGTCTCTGGGGAAGCAGAGCTCCAGGACACATTGGTGGGGCCTAGCCGGTATCCTGATGGCATCTGGAACCTGGTGACTGAAAAGAGAGTTAATGTACAAAGTCAAACAAATTGTTGAGCAATCATGGACCCAAAGCTTGGAATAGTGGAGAGGAAGTGTTAGGGGAGTACTCACTGCAAACTCTAGTGTACTTCTGCTTTCAGGTATATATTTTGCACTAGTTTATGGATACGTGTGAACATATGCTCTCTCTCACCGAAACTAGTGTATATCTAGGTTTTGGGACTTTATTAGGAAGTGAACCACCTGGGATGGAATTAGAGAATACTATGAAAGGAAAGGTCTCACCCTAGTAATGAAGCTGAAGTGTTGTCATTCCACACGTGAAGTCTCTGGACACAGTCTGAGGTGAAACATGTAGAGGTGGCAATCGTTGTGTTGATAAGGTTGCGATCAGCAGATGCAATATTATTTGATATGGATTGGGAGAGGCATGCGGGAAAGTGGGCCCTATTCAAAGGTTCAAGGACTGGGGGAAGTAGAAGCTCTATAGAGGAGATGTGAGGTTCCTGCTGTCTTAGGATTCAAAAAGACAATGGATAGTTAATGTCATCATCACATTATTTGGTAATTGGGTTAACTTTGAAAAGTCCTTTTGTTAGGGTTTGCTGTACTCAGTATCTTGTATATAGCTGTGCTATTGGTTGCTTCTGATCTACTTGGTCTAGGCTTTTGAGAGAGTCTGCATATCAAATACATAGCCTATATATTAAAAAGACTCAGTCTGTGTTTTAAAAACTTGAGACATAGAATTAATTTTCCCTCTCTCATATTAATGAACTAGTGATTTATATGACTACACTTTACTAGGAGTGTACACCACTCCCACCACCAAAAGACTGTGACCCATCCCTCCCACCCACTCCAACCCCTAACTGGCCCAGGAAGCTGCATGTCTGCCCCTCACTACAGGGTTTTTACTTTGGTGCCCTACTTACAATTTGGTCAGATCCTGCTTTTAGTTTCCCTTTCAGATCTTCCTCCTCAACTTCTGTTGATGAGTGGGATCATCCCATACTCATCTTTATCTTTATGACTTAGCTCACTTAACATAATTCCTTCTAGCTCTGTCCAACATGGGTCAGAGAAGGTGGGTTCATTGTTCTTGATAGCTGCATAGTATTCCATTGTGTATATATACCACAGCATTCTCAGCCACTCATCTGTTGTTGGGCACCTGGGTTGCTTCCAGATTTTAGCTATTATGAATTGTGCTGCTATGAACATAGGAGTACACACCTCTTCTTGGTTGGGTGTTATGGAGTCCTTGGGATATAACCCCAGGAGAGGAATTACTGGATCATATGGAAGGTACATGTCTAGCCTTCTGAGTGTTTTCCAGACTGCTCTCCACAGAGGCTGTACCAATTTACATTCCCAACAGCAATGCAAAGGGGTTCCTCTATCCCTACAGCCTCTCCAGCATTTGTTGCTGCTGTCCTTTTTGATGTATGCCATTCTTACAGGAGTGAGGTGGTATCTTAGTGTTGTCTTAATTTGCATTGTTCTGATAATCAGTGAGCTAGAGCAGTTTTTCATATGTTTTTTGGCCTTTTGGATCTCCTCTGAGGTGAATGTTTTGTTCATATCCTCTGCCCATTTTTGGATGGGGTCATTTGCTTTTTTGGTGCTAAGTTTGTTGAGCTCTTTATATATTTTGGTGATTAGTTTCTTGTCTGATGTATGGCATGTAAAGATCTTCTCCCATTCTTTGAGGGGTCTCTTTTTTGTTTAATAGTTTTTTTGGATGAGCAGAAGTTTTTCAATTTGATGTAATCCCATTGATTTGTTTCTTCTTTAGTCTTCCTTGCAATTGGGTTTGATTCATCAAAGATGTCCTTGAGGTGTAGTTGGGAAACTGTTTTACCAATGTTTTCTTCTTAGTATTTGATTGTTTCTGGCCTGACATCCAGGTCTTTGATCCATTTGCAGTTGATTTTTTGTTTCTGGTGAGAGAAAGTTGTTCAATTTCATTCTTCTGCATGTTTCAACCCAGTTTTCCCAGCACCATTTATTGAAGAGAGCCTCCTTCTTCCATTTAATACTTTGGGCCCCCTTATCAAAGATTAGATGTCCATATGTGTGGGGTTTTATTTCTGGGCTTTCAATAGTATTCCACTGGTCTGTGTGCCTATTTTTTTTCCAGTAACAATGTGCCTATTTTTTTTCCAGTACCATGCTGTTTTGATGATGATGTCTTTATAATATAGTTTAATGTCTGGGAGTGTGATGCCTCCATTTCTGTTTCTTTAACTCAAGATGGTTTTGGCAATTCTAGGTGTTTTCAGGTTCCAGATAAATGATTGTAGTGTTTGTTCTATTCTCTTAAAGAATCTTGGTGGAACTTTGATGGGTATTGCATTAAATTTATATATGTCTCTGGGAAGAATATTCATTTTGACGATATTCATTCTTCCAATCCATGAGCATGTGAAATCTTTCCATTTCTTGGTATCAGTTTCTATTTCCTTGAGTAGGGACTCATAGTTTTCAGTATATAAGTGTTTCACTTCTTTGGTCAACTTTATTCCTAGGTATTTGATTGATTTTGCTGAAACAGTAAATGGGAGTGATTTCTAGATGTCTTCTTCTTCAGATTTAGTGTTTGCATAAAGAAATGCCACTTATTTTTGTACATTGATTTTGTAGCCTGACACCGTGCTCTATTGCCTAATAACTTCCAGTAGTTTTCTGCTGGATTCTTTAGGTTTTTCTATGTATACTGTCATATCATCTGCAAATAGTGAGAGCTTGACTTCTTCCCTTCCAATCTGTATTCCTTGGATTTCTTTCTCTTTGCTGATTGCTATGGCAAGAACTTCCAATACTATGTTGAAGAGTAATGGTAACAGTGGACATCCCTGTCTAGTCCCTGATCTGAGGGGGAATGCTTTCAGCTTCTGTCCATTGAGTATGATGTTGGATGTAGGTTTGCTATATACAGATTCCACTATCTTGAGGAATTTCCCGTCTATTTCCATTTTTTGTAGAGTTTTGAGCATGAATGGGTGTTGGATCTTGTCAAAGGCTTTCTCTGCATCTATTGAAATAATCATGTGGTTGTTCGCTTTGTTTTTATTGATGTGGTGAATGACATTGATTGATTTATGGATGTTGAACCAGCCTTGCATTCCTGGGATGAATCCCACTTGGTCATTATGAACAATCTTTTTGATATGCTGGTGTATCCTGTTGGATAAGATATTGTTTAATATTTTGGCATCTGTGTTCATCAGAGATATCGGTCTGTAATTTTACTTTTTTGTTCTGTCCCTGTCAGCTTTTGGTATCAGGGTGATTTTGGCTTCATACAAGGTGGAAGGGTGTATTCCTGCTTCTTCAATCTTATGGAAAAGCTTGAGAAGCATGGGTACTAACTTTTTCTTGAAAGTTTTGTAGAATTTGTTTGTGAAGCCATCTGGTCCTGGAGTTTTTTTGTTGGGGATATTCATAATAATGGTTTCAATTTCTTTGCTGTGATTGGTGCATTTTGTAGTTCTTCTTGGTTCAGTTTTAGAAGGGCATATGTTTCTAGGAATTGTTCCATTTCTTGCAGATTCTCTAGCTTGGTGGCTTATAGTTCTTCATAGAAGTTTCGCATGATTCTCTGGATTTCTGTGGTGTCAGTTATGATATCTCCTCCATCATTTACAATTATATTAATTTGAGTCTTCTCTCTTTTTTGTTTGGTGAGTCTGGCTAGGGATTTGTCAATTTTGTTTAATCTTGCAAAGAAGCAACATTTGGCTTCATTGATCTTTTGTATGGTTCTCTTATTTTTGATGTCGTTTATTTCTGCTCTAACTTTAGTGATTTCTGTCCTTCTGGTTGCTTTAGGGTTCCTTTGTTCCTCTTCCTCTAAGTCCTTGAGGTGTGTAGTAAGGTCACTCATTTGAACTTTTTTTGTTGTTTAATATGTGATTGTATGGCTATAAGTTTTCCTCTCAGTACTGCTTTAGCTGTGTCCAAATATTTTGATAGGTTGTGTCTTAATTTTCATTTGTTTCCAGGAACATTTGAATTTCCTGCCTGAGTGACTCTCTGACCCAGTGGTTCTTAAGGATTATGTTAGTTAGTTTCCAGATTCTGTGACTTTTAATAATTTTCTGTTTGTTGTTAAATGTTAGTTTTACTCCACTGTGGTCTGAGAAGATACTTGGGATGATTTCGATGGTCTTGAATTTATTGATGCTGTCTTTGTGGCCTAACATATGGTCTATCCTTTATTATGTGTTATATGGATTTGAAAAGAATGTGTATTCCAGTTTTTTGGGGTGAAGGACTCTGAAAACTGTCCAAGAGGTCTAGTCTCTCAATCTCTTCATTCAATTCTTTTGTATCTTTGTTGATTCCCTGCTTTGTTGATATGTCTAAGTGTGCAAGTGGGGTATGGAAGTCTCCCACAATTATTCTATTATTATTGACAGATTTTTGAAGTTCTTTCAGTAAGTGCTTGATGTATTTAGATGGTCCCTCATTGGGTGCATAGATATGAATAATTGTTAAGTCTTCTTAGCTCATTGATCCTTTAATCATTATGTAATGACCTTGCCTATCTTTCATTACTTTATTTAATTTAAAATCTATTGTTTCTGAGATGAGAATGGCTGTATGTGCCCTTTTTTGTGGTCCGTTAGCCTGTATGATAGTTTTCCATCCTTTCACTTTAAGTCTGTGTTTATCTTTTTGTGACACATGGGATTCTTGGAAGCAGCATATGGTTGGTTTATGTTTTCTGATCCATCCTCCCACTCTGTGCCTTTTGATGGGTGAGTTTAAGCCATTGACATTTATTGATATTATGTATTTAATATATTGTATTGCTATTGTTCAAAAAAGATTTTTGTTTGCTCTGATATATTGCAAGTATTATAGTGATGTTCTTGTTTATAAGAGGTCTTTTAGAACCTCTTTCAGGGCCGTTTGGTGATGGTTGCCTCCTTTAACTGTTGTTTGTCTAAGAAGGTTTTGATCCCTCCATCTAGTTTGAATGAAAGTCTTGCAGGATATATTATTCTTGGTTGAGACCCTTTTTCATTCAGGGCTCGATAGATATCTTGCCATTCTCTTCTGGCTTTTAGAGTATGATTTGAAAAGTTTGCTGATAGTCTTATGGGTTTTCCCTTGTATGACTTTTTGTTTCTCTCTTGCAGCCTTTAGGATCCTTTCTTTATCCTTACTCCTCATTGTGACTATGATGTGTCTTGGTGTCTTCAGGTCTGGGTTGATTCAGTTTGGAACTCTGGGCCATTTGAATCTTGATGTCCTTTCTGTTATTCAGGTCTCAGAAATTTTCTTCTATTATTTCCTCTAGAATGTTTGCTTCCCCTTCCTCTCTTTCTTCCTCTGGCAGGCCAATTACGTGAATGTTACTTCTTTTGATATCATCCCATATGTCTCTGTTGTTGTTTTCAGTGTCTCTCAATCTCTTTTTGAACTATTTCCCTCTTTATTAGTTTTCTCTAGCTCATCCTCTGTTGGGTTAATTCTATTTTCTGCTTTTGTTAGTCTGCTTTCCCTTGCCTCAGGTTCTTTCTTCATTACAGCTATTTCAGCTTTTAGTTCTCTAATTGCCTCAAGATAATCAGTATTTTCCTTGGGGCTCTCAACTGTTGTTTCCCTAATACTGCCATTCCTTTCCTCCAATGTTGTTTTCATTTTTGTGATTAATAAATTTATTATTGCTAGCATACTTTTCTTATCTTTGGTTACTTCTGGCTGATTTATAATTTCTTCTGGGCTCTTGTCTTAATTCATTGGACTAGCAGTTTTATTTGTTTTTGACCTACCCATTTTTTTATTTATGTTTTTCTTATTTTTATGCTCTGTTGTTCCTCAGTTTTTGTGTCTTGAGTAAAAGCAACACTGTCCTAAATACCTTTATGACAAATGCACTCACAAACCTCAGAAATTACAATAGCAACTGAGGCAAGTATTGAACAGTTTTATCACTACCAGTTAGCCAAACAATGTCTGCAGTCCGTGAAAAAATAGCAACCAAGTCCAAGTGAAGAAGAACGATAAAGGAAAGGAGAGATAGAAAGAATAGACAGTTACGCAAAACTACTATACACTGTATATTTTAGGGGTAACAAGAGGAGAAAGGGAGGTAGAGCAGAGATACACACATAGAGAGTCCACTCTGAGTCAGATTTCTTCCCCAAAATAATTCACAAATTCAGAAAGGCAAAGAAGGAAGGAAGAAGTGTATGACAAGATTAAAAAAAAGAGAAACAAGAGAGTGAAAAGAGAAAAGATAAGAAAAAGAGCTGTAATTAAAGAGCAGAGAAAGGAAAGTTTTTTAATTGATTACTTTATTTTTTATTTTATTATAATTTTTTTAGTTAGCTAGCAGAAGGAAGAAGGGGAGAGTCTGTAGATTAGGTAGGAGTAATGAGACAAGTTCCTCTCACAATAGATAAGATTCCCACTACTTAGCAATGAAAGATACCCTAAGAGTTAATTCGGATCAACCTAAAGGGGGGGAGGTATAGGTCTTTATATAATATTAATAATAAAATAGAGCAGGGTAAAAAAACCCTGTCCCTGATTGCCTCAAGCCTCCTGAGCAGAGACAGCTGATAAGAAAGAAAAAAAAAAAAAAAACCTCTGGACTAGACAAGGATATAAGGAATAGACAATTATACAAATCTACTATCCACTGTATATTCTAGGGGTAGCTAGATGATTAAGGGAAGCTGAGCAGTGATACACGCAGAGAGAGTCTACTCTGAGTTAGATTTTTTTTCCCCAAAAATAATTCCCAAACGTGTACCAGTGAATTCAGAAAGCTGATGGATTTAGGAAGAAAGGATGCCAAGAATGAGAAAAAGAAATAAAGAGAGAGAGTGAGAGAGAAAAAAGATAAGAAAATGAACAGTAATAAAAGAGCAGTGAAAGGAAAGAGTTATTTATTTATTTATTTATTTTGTATTATTTAATTAGCTATGCGGGGAGGGAGGGAGGGGAGCTGCCAGAGCAGAGGCAGCTGGTTGGCTACTTAGAAATAAAAAAGGCCAAATGTTTCAGAAGGGAATAGAATGAATGATACCCCCTGGTGGGACAGGAATCTTGGTAAAGAAAGAAGCTCAGCAGGGGAGCCTGCTAGGAGCTAGTCTCCATGGACTGGTTATGGGAGGAGGAGGGGGGTGCGCTTTGGGAATAATAATTTAAAAGAAAAATATTTTTTCCCTTTCTTTTTGCGCTATTTTTTAACCCAAGTTAAGTTATAGTCACCTCCTTGGTGTCACTGCTAGGACCCCTTATTAACTGGCCTACTAAAGGCAGAAAATCCTACCATTTCCCATCAATGTGGTTGGAGCTCAAGCCACTAGCAGCTTCTCAGTCCATCTTCCGGAAACTGCACTGAATTGAGTCTTACAGGAAAGGAACAAAGGAACACACATTCTCTGTGAGGTAAACAGCAGTAGACTAGAAACAAAGACACAATAAAATAGGAAAGAACAACAAGCAAATAGGGGAGATAATTAAAAGACAAAGAAGACTTATCAAATGTTTGTTACTCAAGATCATCTTAAAAAAGACTTTTTTTAGATACACATCACACACACAGGGTAACCACAAAACAAAACAGGGAACAGAGATTTGCAGAGAACACAAGAGAGATTGGTGAGGAATTCACTACAGAAACTCATCCACACAATAGGTTAAATAGAAACAAATGGGCAAAGACTCAACTATTTAAAATATAACTTAAAAAAAAATTAGAATGGATATAAATATATCAGTGATCACCTTAAATGTGAATGGCCTAAATTCACCTGTCAAAAGATTCAGAGTAGCTACATGGATTAAAGGACAGGATCCATACATTATATGTCTTCAGGAAACACACATCCAAAGAAAAGACAAATGGAAATGGAATATAAGAGGTTGGGCCAAGCTAATAACTCACAAAAAAAGGGTAGGTACAGCTATACTTTTCTCCAATAAAATAGTCTTTCAAGCAAAGAAAGTAAGCAAAAATAGAGAAGGACATTACATAATGGTTAAAGATTCAATCCAACAAGAAGATATAACCATCATTAATATATATATATATATATATATATATATATATATATATATATATATGCCTTCAACTTAAGAGCACCCAAATATATAAAACAAGAACTTTCTGAATTCAAGGGAGACATTATTAGCAACACAGAGTAGTAAGAGATTTCAACACACCACTCAAAGCAAGAGACAGAACATCAGGACAAAAATTCAATAGAGAAATAGTGAACTTAAATGAAACCATAAATGAAATGGACCTAATATATATGTACAGAACTTTCCATCCCAAATGTAATAAATACATATTCTTCTCAAATACACATGGAACATATACAAGGAGTGACCATATGCTGGGTCACAAAGACAGTCTAAACAGATATGTAAATATTAAAATTATAAGATGCATACTCTCAGACCATGAAGGCACAAAACTAGAAATCAACCAAAAAAGGAAAAGTAATTTCCCCAAAACCTGGAGACTAAGTAATATGTTGCTGAACAATAAATAGTTCATTGAAGAGATCAAAAAAGAAATTAAGAATTATCTTGATACCAGTGTAAAATAAACCAGTTACCAGACCCTATGGGATACGGCAAAAGCAGTGCTGAGAGGGAAGTTCATAGCAATACAGGCTTACATTAATAAACAGGAGAAATCACTAGTAAACCATCTAACAACACACCTCAATCAACTAGTAGTGGAGCAACAAAAAGAACCAATAGTCAGAAGGAGACAGGAAATAGTCAAAATCAGAGCAGAAAATTTCAAAAAAATAGAAAATAAGGAGACCATTAGGAAGACTAATGAAACCAAGAGTTGGTTCTTTGAAAGGATAAATAAAATAGATAAGCCACTAACTACACTCACCAAGAGAAAAAGAGAGAATGTTATAGTAAAATCACTCAAAAATGAAAGAGGAACTATTACAAGAGATGAGGTAGAGATTCAGAAGATTATGCAAGAGGGGATTCCAGAAGACGGCAGAATGAGAAGCTGCTAGTGGCTTGAGCTCTGACTACATCTACTAGAAATGGTAGGATTTTTTGCCTTTAGTAGGACAGTCAATAAGGGGTCCTAGTGGTGACACCAAGGAGGTGAGTATAACTCAATTTGGGTTAGAAAATAGAGTAAAAAGAAAGGGAAAAAATTTTTTTTAATTACTATTCCCAAAGCGCACCCCTGACCCCCTCCCCCCATAACCAGTCCCTGGGTGCCAGAAATCTGCTCCTAGCAGGCTCCCCTGCTGAGCTTCTTTCTTTATTAAGATTACTATCCCACCAGGGGGTGTCATTCATTCTAATTCTATTCTTTTCTGAAACCTCTGGCCTTTCTTCTTTCTAAGTGGCCAATTCCAGCTACAAATATTCCACAAAGCAGAGCCTTATTGAGACAGGGAAAGACCAAAGACTGCCAGAGAATTATTTTGGGGAAGAAATCTGACTCAGAGTGGACTCTCTCTGCATGCATCTCTGCTCTACTTCCCTTTCACCTCTAGTTACCCCTAGAGAATACAGTGGATAGTAGATTTGCATAACTGTTTACTCTTGCTATTCTTGGATATTCCTGTGGGTTTTTGTTTCCTGTTTTTTTGTTTGTTTGTTTTCCTTTTTTTTTTTTTTTTTTTTACAATCAGCTGCCTTTGCTCAGGAGGCTTGAGGAAATCTGGGACAGGTTTTTTACCCTTCTATATTTTATTATTAATATTATATAAAGGTGTATCTCCCCCCCCTTTAGGTTGACCAGAATTAACTCTTAGTGTATTTTCCATTGCTAGGGAAATGGGAGTCTTATCCATTGTGAGAGGAACTTGTTACACTACTCCTACCCCCTCTACCCACTGTCCTCTTCTCCCTCCTCCTAGTTAATATAAAAAAAATAAAAAATAAATTAATCAATTAAAAAACTTCCCTTTCACTGATCTTTTATTATAGCTCTTTCTCTTATCTTTTTTTCTTTTCTTTCTCTTGTTTCTTTTTCTGTCTTTTTTTATCTTGTCTTCCTTTCCTCCTTCCTTCTTTGGCTTTCTGAATTCACTGATATTCATTTGTGAATTATTTTGGGGAAGAAATCTGACTCAGAGTGGACTCTCTATGTGTGTATCTCTGCTCTACCTCCCCATCTCCTCTTGCTACCCCCAGAATATACAGTGGATAGTAGATTTGCATAATTATCTATTCTTGCTATCCCTTTCTTCATTTCTATTTCTTCTTCACATGGACTCAGTTGGTATTTATTTCATGGACTGGAGACATTGTTTGGCTAACTGGTAGTGATTAAATGGCTTCAATACTTGCTTCAGTTGCTATTGTAATTTCTGAGGTGGTGATTTCATTTGTCATAAAGGTATTTAGTACAGTGTTGCTTGTACTCAAAACACAACAAATGAGGAACAACAGAACATAACAATAAGAAACACATGAATCAAAAACAATGGGTAGATCAAAACAAATAAAACTGCTACTACAATGAATGAAGACAAGAGCTCAGAAGAAACTACAAATCAGCCAGAAGTAACCATAGATAAGAAAAGTACGCAAGCAATAATAAACTTATTAGTCACATATTTGAAAACAAAATTGGAGGAAAGGAATAGCAGTATTAGGGAAACAACAGTTGAGATCCCCAAGGAAAATAATGATTATCTTTAGGCAATTAGAGAACTGAAAGCTGAAATAGCTGAACTGAGGAAAGAAGCTGAGGGAAGGGAAAGTAGACTAACAGAAGCAGAAAACATAATTAGTCAGACAGAGGGTGAATTAGAGAAAACTAAGAAAGAGGTGAAAGAGATCTAAAAGAGATTGAGAGACACTGAAAACAACAACAGAGACATATGGGATGACCTCAAAAGAAGTAACATTCGTATAATTGGCCTGCCAGAGGAAGAAAGAGAGGAAGGGGAAGGAAATATTCTAGAGGAAATAATAGAAGAAAACTTCCGAGACCTGAATAGCAGAAAGGACATCAAGATTCAAGAGTCCCAGAGAGTCCCAAACAGAATAACCCAAACCTGAAGACACCAAGACACATCATAGTCACAATGAGAAGAAATAAGGATAAAGAAAGGATCCTAAAGGCTGCAAGAGAGAAACAAAAAGTCACAGACAGGGAAAAACCCATAAGACTATCAGCAGACTTCTCCACTCAAACTCTAAAAGCCAGAAAAGAATGGCAAGGTATCTATCAAGCCCTGAATGAAAAAAGGTTTCAACCAAGGATAATATATCCTGCCAGACTTTCATTCAAAGTAGGTGGAGGGATCAAAGCCTTCTAAGACAAACAACAGTTAAAGGAGGCAACCATCACCAAACCTGCCCTGAAAGAGGTTCTAAAAGACCTCTTATGAACAATAACTTTACTATAATACTTGCAATATATCAGAGCAAATAAAAATTTGTTGAACAATGGCACTACAATACATTAAATCCATAATATCAATAAATGTCAATGGCTTAAATTCACCCATCAAAAGGCATAGCCCAACCATATGCTGCTTGCAAGAATCCCATCTGACACAACAAGATAAACACAGACTTAAAGTGAAAGGATATAAAAATATCATACAGGCTAACAGACCACAAGAAAGGCAGGAACAGCCATTCTCATCTCAGACACAATAGATTTTAAATTATTAAAGTAATAAAAGATAGGTAAGGACATTATATAATTATTAGAGGATCAATCAGCCAAGAACACTTAATAATCATTAACATCCATGCACCCAATGAGGGACCATCTAAATACATCAAGCAACTACTCAAAGAACTTCAAAATACATCAATAGTAATACAAGAATAGTGGGAGACTTTAACATCCCACTTTCACACTTAGATCAACAAAGCAGAGAATCAACAAAGACACAAGAGAATTAAATGAAGAGATTGACAGACTAGATCTCTTGGATATTTTTAGAGTCCTTCAACCCAAAAAACTGGAATACACATTCATTTCAAATCCACATAACACATACTAAAGGATAGACCACTTGTTAGGCCACAAAGACAGCATCAATAATTTCAAGAACACTGAAATCATCCCAAGTATTTTCTCAGACCACAGTGGAGTAAATTTAACATTTAACAACAAACAGAAAATTATTAAAAGTCACAGAATTTGGAAACTAAACAACATACTCCTTTCAAAACTGAACCAAGAACTACAAAACCTAAATGCACCAATCTCAAAGAAATTGAAACAGTTATTAAGAAACTCCCCAACAACAAAAGTCCTGAACCAGAAGGTTTCACAAAAGAATTCTACAAAACATTCAGGAAACAGTACCCATACTTCTTAAGATTTTCCGTAAGATTGAAGAAACAGGAATACTCCCTTCCACCTTTTATGAAGCCAACATCACCCTGATACCAAAAGCAGATAGGGACACAACAAAAAAGGAAAACTACAGACCAATATCTCTGAGGAACATAGATGCCAAAATATTAAACAAGATCTTGGCCAAACAGATACAGCAGCATCAAAAAGATTGTTCATCACGACCAAGTGGGATTTATCACAGGAATGCAAGGTTGGTTCAACATATGTAAGTCAATCAATGTTATTCACCACATCAATAAAAGCAAAGCCAAAAACTACATGATTATCTCAATAGATGCAGAGAAAACCTTTGACAAAATTCAACACCAATTCATGATCAAAACTCTACAAAAAATGGGAATAGATGGGAAATTCCTCAAAATAGTGAAATCCATATATGGCAAACCTACAGCCAACATCATACTCAATGGAAAGAAGCTGAAAGCATTCCCTCTCAATCGGAGACTAGACAGGGGTGTCCACTATCACCTATACTCTTCAACATAGTGCTGGAAGTTCTTGCTGTAGCAATCAGGCAAGAGAAAGGAATCAAAGAAATACAGACTGGAAAGGAAGAAGTCAAGCTCTCACTGTTTGCAGATGATATGATAGTATACACAGAAAAACCTAAAGAATCCAGCAGAAAACTACTGGAAGTTATTGGACAGTATAGCAAGGTGTCAGGCTACAAAATCAATGTACAAAAATCAGTGGCATTTCTTTATGCAAACACTAAATCTGAAGAAGAAGACATCCAGAAATCACTCCCATTTACTGTTTCAGCAAAATCAATCAAATACCTAGGAATAAAGTTGACCAAATAAGTGAAAGACTTGTATTCTGAAAACTATGAGTCGCTACTCAAGGAAATAGAAACTGATACCAAGAAATGGAAAGATATCCCATGCTCATGGATTGGAAGAATAAATATCGTCAAAATGAATATTCTCCCCAGAGCCATATACAGATTTAATGCAATACCCATCAAAATTCCACCAAGCTTCTTTAAGAGAATAGAACAAACACTACAATCATTTATCTGGAACATGAAAACACCTAGAATTGCCAAAACCATCTTGAGTAAAAGAAACCGAAATGGAGGCATCATACTCCCAGATCTCATACTATATTATAAAGCCATCATCATCAAAAAAGCATGGTACTAGAACAAAAATAGGCACACAGACAAGTGGAACAGAATTGAAAGCCCAGAAATAAATCCCCATACCTATGGATATCTAATGTTTGATAAGGGGGCCCAAAGAATTAAATGGAAAAAGGAGGCTCTCTTCAATAAATGGTGCTGGGAAAACTGGGTTGAAACATGCAGAAGAATGAAACTGAACCACTTTATCTCACCAGAAACAAAAATCAACTCCAAATGGATCAAAGACCTGGATTTCAGGACAGAAACAATCAAATACTTAGAGGAAAACATTTGTAAAACACTTTTCCACCTACACCTCAAGGACATCTTTGATGAAATAAACCCAATTGCAAGAAAGAGTAAAGCAGAAACAAACCAATGGGACTACATCAAATTGAAAAGCTTCTACATATCCAATGAAATTATGAAACAAACAAAGAGACCCCTCACAGAATGGGAGAAGATCTTCACATGCCAGACATCAGACAAGAAACTAATCACCAAAATATATAAAGAGCTCAGCAAACTTAGCACCAAAAAAAATGAATGACCCATCCAAAAATGGGCAGAGGATATGAACAAAACACTCACCTCAGAGGAGATCCAAAAGGCTAACAAACATATGAAAATCTGCTCCAAGTCACTGATTGTCAGAGAAATGCAAATTAAGACAACACTGAGATACCACCTTACTCCTGTGAGAATGGTATACATCAAAAAGGACAGCAGCAAAAAATGCTGAAGAGGCTGTGGGGACAGAGGTACCCTTTTGCATTGCTTGTGGGTGGAATGGGACATAGTCTTTTGGTGGTGGGAATGGTGTTTATGTACACTCCTAGTAAAGTGTAGTCATATAAATCACTAGTTAATTAATATGAGAGTGGTAAAATTAATTGTATGTCTTGAAGTTTTTAAAACACAGACTGAGTCTTTTTAATATATAGGCTGTATATTTGATATGTGGACTCTCTCTAACCAAGTAGATCAGAAACAACCAGTGGCACCGCTATTTAAGATACTGGGTACTATACAGCAAACCCTAACAAAAGGACTTCTCAAAGTTAACACAATTACCAAATAATGTGATGATAACGTTAACTATCCATTGTCTTTTTGAACCCTAAGACAGCAGGAACCTCACATCTCCACTATAAAGCCTATATTTCCCCCAGTCCTGGAACCTTAGGATAGGGCCCACTTTCCCACATACCTCTCTCAATCCATATCAAATAGTATTGCATCAGCCGGTCCCAACCTAATCAATGCAACGATTGCCACCTCAACATGCTTCAACTCAGACTGTGTCCATAGACTTCACGTGTGGAATGACAACCCTTCAGCTTCATTACTCGGGTGAGACCTTTCCTTTCATAGTATTCTCTAATTCCATCCCAGGAGGTTCACTTTCTAATGAAGTCCCAAAACCAGGTTCTGTGAGAGAGAGCATATGTTTACACATATCCATAAACTACTGCAAAATATATATCTGAAAGCAGAAGTACACAAGAGTTTGCAGTGATTACCCCCACCCCCCAACACTTCCTCTCCACTCTTCCAAGCTTTGGGTCCATGATTGGCCAACAATTTGTTTGGCTTTGTATGTTAACTCTCTTTTCAGCCACCAGTTTCCAGATGCCATCAGGATGCCGGCCAGGCTTCTCTAGACTGAAGACCCCACCAATGTATCCCAGAGCTCTGCTTCCCCAGAGACCCACCCTACTAGGGAAAGAGAGAGGCAGACTGGGAGTATGGACCGACCAATCAAAGTCCATGTTCAGCAGGGAAGCAATTTCAGAAGCCTGACCTTCCACCTTGTGCAACCCACAACGACCCTGGGTCCATGCTCCCAGAGGGATAGAGAATGGGAAAGCTATTAGGGGAGGGGATGGGATATGGAGATTGGGTGGTGGGAATTGTGTGGAGTTATACCCTATCCTATGGTTTTGTTAATTTTTCTTTTCTTAAATAAAAATAAATTTAAAAAGATATTGCAAGAATATGATGGACACCTATATGAAACCAAATTTGACAATTTAGAAGAAATTAATACATTACTAAAGTCACACCCACTACCAATCTTTACACTGGAGGAAGTAGATAAATTTAACAGGACAACCACTAGTAAAGAAATTGAAACAGTAATCAAAAGTAATCAAACAGTAATCAAAAGCCTACCCAAAAGCCTGGGTCCTGATGGCTATACTATTGAATTTTACAAAAAAATTCAAAGAAGAACTATCACCATCTATCAAACTCTTCTAGAAAATAGAAGAAGAGGGAACAACCCCAAATACATTCTATGAGGCTAACATCACCCTGATTCCTAAAACAGGAAAGGACCCCACCAAGAAAGAAAACTATAAGCTTATATCCCTGATGAACTTCGATGCAAAGATCCTCAACAAAATCTTGGTTAATTGAATACAACAATATAATAAGAGAATAATCCAACAAGTGAAGTGGGATTCATCCCTGGGAAATAGGGATGGTTTAATATCTGTAAGTCAATAAATGTAATCCACTATATCAACAAAAGGAAAGATAAAAGTCACAGTATACTATCAATTGATGCAGAAAAAGCATACAACAAAGCATAACACCTTTATTTATGATAAAGGCCCTCGAGAAACTAGTTGTGGAAGAAAGTTCCTTAACATAATAAAGGCTATATATGATAAACCCGTGGCTAACATCATAGTCATTGGGGAGAAATTGAAAGCTTTTCCCCTAAAATCAGGAACTAGACAAGGGTGCCCACTCTCAGCATTTTTATTCAACATAGTCCTAGAAATCCTTGCCATAGCAATCAGACAAGAAAGAGATATCAAATGATTACAAATTGGAAAGGATGAAGTTAAACTCTCATTATTCACAGATGATATGCTGATATACATAGAAGACCCCAGAAACTCTGCCAAGAAACTACTGAAAATTATTAATATGTTCAGTAAAGTAGCAGGCTACAAAATCAATACCCATAAATCTGTGGCATTTCTTTATGCAAAAGATAGGTCAGAAGAATTAAAACTATAAGAAGCAATACTATTCACAATTGAACCCAAGAAGATCAAATATCTAGGAATAAATCTAACAAAAGATGTAAAGGATCTTTTTAAGGAAAACTATGACACTGCTAAAAGAAATAGAGGATGACACAAACAAATGGAAGAAAGTGCCCTATTCATGGATTGGGAGAATAGATATCATTAAAATGGCAATTTTGCCAAAAGCAATCTATAGATTCAGTGTAACCCCTATTAACATTCCAATGATATATTTCAAGGAAATTGAACAGATTATTCAAAAATTTGTATGGAACTCTAAAAAACCATGAATAGTAAAAACATTCCTAAGGAAAAAGAAGGAAAATGGAGGCATCACAATAACTGACTTTAGGTTATACTACAAAACAGCAGTAATCAAAATAGTGTGGTACTAAAACAAACATGGTCATATGGACCAATGGAATAGGATAGAGAGCCCAGAACTCAATTTATACATATACAGATACCTTATATATGATAAAGGGGCCAAATCTGCCCATCGGGGAAAAGAAAGTCTCTTTTACAAATGGTGTTGGTAGAAGTGGACAGCCACATGTAGAAAAATGAAACTAGACCACTAATTAACACCATACACCAAAATTAACTCAAAATAGATCAAAGGTCTGAATATCAGACTTGAAAGTATAAAATACATAGTATAATATATCGGTGAATCATTTCATGACATATTTAGAGATTTCACCCCATGGGCAAAGGAAACAAAAGCAAGATTGAATAAGTGACACTATATCAAATTAAAAGTTCTGATTATAGGGCAGCTCTAATAATATTGCTTGTCCTTAAATTAAGATGGATCTTTGTGGAATATGAGAAGAGGAAAATATTTCACAATGATTTTTTCATTAATAAAATATTTTTTATTTCATTGTAAATTTATCTATTTATTTTTATGGGGGGGTTAATGGATTACAGAAAAGTTGTTTATACAGGAGTAAAATTTATCATCTTACCTTGATGGGTATTTGCAAAGCACTCTCAACCCCAGCCTAGGTGCTCTCCATCATCATGTAGAAGAATCCCCAGAGCCCATGGCCCCAGCCAACTCCACCTAGACCCGCCCTCCTCAGAGTCCTTTACTTTGTGAGGAAACATTTGGCAATGAGATAATAAAAACTAGCAACTAGTTACAGAAACAAGGGAAATCTTTTAGCCCACTTTTCCTTTAGACTCATTAAAACTTGAATTATATGTTTTAAAAAAAAAGAAAGAAAAGATTTTGGTGTTCTGTGTAACTGAAATTATATAATAGCATCCACAGAACGGTTTCTCTGTTGCGAGTAATTTAGTTAAAAAAAAAACAGAACACACACACACACACACACACACACACACAAACTGAAGGGAGGAGAGCTAACAGTACTTTTACTACTTAAAAATATTGCAATAGTTCCTGCTCTGTTTTTCCCAGTGGAGAGTGACTCTTTTCACTGAAAAACAAGAACAAAAACTGTCTTATGGCTTTAGAAATTGTTTTAGGTGATCTGGCTCTGAGTTGAAATGGAATATTCCTTTAGAAGGTGGCACAGACGGATATTTCTGGATGGGATTCTGCCCCCTTGTAGTGGAACGTGGTGTACATTTTGATTCCCTGGCATGTCTACACTAACACCCATCTGTTAAGATGGCAATGTTGCCAAAAAAAAAAAAAAAAAGAAAAAAAAAAAAGGAAGAAAGAAAGAAAGAAAAGAAAAGAAAGAAAAAAGTCAGGTTCCAGATCCTAGGTGTCTGGCATATGTATATATTTCTGAAGGTATTTTCCAGAGTTAAACAACAACAATAACAAAACTAAGTGTTTATATCAGGATGTTTTCATTAGCGATCCATTTCATAAGTAATTATAGGTAATTTAACCACCAATATGTTATATTAGATATAAATATTCTTTCATACACTTAACATTGAGAAATTTGCTTATAAGAAACAGTGGATTGAGACTAGCATTTTGTGTATAAAAAGCCTTTATTCTTCAGTGTAACTGCTCTTTTTTGTGGAAGCATATATCTTTCATTGATGCTATTTTTTTTTATCAGTTGTACCAAATATCATATAAGATTTTTGTTTGTTTGTTTTTGTAAGTAGAACATCCACAACAACAGTTCTGAGAAATTTTGACATGAAAATTCATGTCCAATAAACTTAACAAGACAGTTTTGATCAACTGAGTTGAAAAAAAAACAAGTGGTTGAAGCCAGATGATAGAAATCCTATAGAACCCTGGAGTACACAGGGGTTGATTGGATAATTTGGTTACTGAAGAGAAGACATTCTGTTGCTTAGCTACAGGGTTCTGGTGGCAGCTCTTTTCCCTCTTACAATTCCTGGTGCTTTGTTTTTTTAAATGTAGTTTCTTGCAAATGAGCGCCTGTATGCTGATGACCACATTGCAATTGTTTTGATTTGTAAAATGAAATAGCATTAGAGAAAACAAACAAACAAACAAAAAACCAGAGAGATGTAAAATTTGGAGAACTTTCTTCTTGTATTCCACTGCTTAAATAGATTGAATTATGTATAATAAGACACTGGAGACACTTGGGTTTGTTACTTATTTTATAAGAGGTAGCACTGTAAGTTATAGTAGTAGAATTGAAATATTGCATTTCTTTAAGAATAATGAATGCATATTATAAATACAAACATCTGATGCAAAACATGTATTTAAAACCATTGGTGTCATCTACTTGGTGTACGATTTTCTAACAAATCAATTTTAAACGTTTTATTTATATAATGTATGCTTTCATATATTTAATCTTTGATCACATGTGAATATATATTTGTTATTTATTTATTTATTATTATTACTTTAGATATTTTGAGACAAAAAGAAATCACACTGTACCTCTATGGGTTCTTCAAGACTCTACTAGTAATCAAATAAGCATAAAACAGATAATGAAATAAAAATTTTATTAACATGTATGCTTCCTGCACACATGTATGCCCCATCCTTAAAACTTAAGTAATTCTCTCACTTTGTAATTTTTGGTACCAACTTTCAAGCTTTTATAGAAGAGGAATTTAGAAATAGGAAAAAAAAAAAAAGGGTCAGCTAAAATCATAGACATTGCTTCTCCAGGAACAGTAAGGTATTACCAGGCATTGATTCTGCTTCTTGCTGTCTTCAGTTAACTCCAGGGTGTCTGTCTAGATGTGACCCAGATTGCTTTGAAGGATTGTGATGTTTATTATTTTTTAAAAATCAGGTATTTTTTTAGGAGGTATCTTGATTAATTTTGGAGAGAAAGACTCCAATCTACATCCTGTTTCAGGAACTGCTGCCACTAAATTAACCCTTTTGCAAAAGACATGTTTTGTAGGTGACAAATTTCTGTTCCCATATCTGTATTACTTCATATGGTAAATTTCTTAGAATAAATATATGAGAGGTTCTAAATAATATTTTATAATTATTATGACATGTTCTAAAATTATAGTAATTACATAATTTGCTTATATTTTAGTGTTAAGTTTGGATTAAAATAACAAATTTTATTACAGTTTCATGAAAAAATATTTAATTATGTTGAAAAATCATTGGCAAGAAATTTGTGAAGTTAATTTAATATTTGTAAAAGCTATATTTCTATAATATTATGATTCCTGTAATCTTTCAGATTTACTTTATTTGGAAGCAGATAAAAGAGTAACATGTTTGGCAATTACTTTTTTACTATATTAAATTATGTCTGGCACTGGGTAAAGTTGGAAACTTTTACTTCTAAAACTTTTTTACTTCTAACATTGGGTATGTTAGAAACTAAGTCTCTGAGACTGTGGAAATCAATAAAGTTTGCACAAATAGCAGAAGCTTTATGGAGAAAAAAAAGAAAAATGGAGACATCACAATTCCCAACTTAAATTTATACTACAAAGCAATAGTAGTAAAAACAGTGTGGTATTGGAATTAAAATGGACATAGGTACCAATGGAATAGGATAAAGATCCCAGAACTAAACACATGTATAGGTAACTTCTATACGACAAATGGTTCAAAACTGCCCAATGAGGGAAAGAAGATCTCTTTAACAAATGGTGCCTTGAGAACTGGAAAGCAACATGTAGAATAACGAATCTAGACCACCAACTAGCATCACAGACCAAAATTAGCTAAAAAGTGGATCAAAGATCTGTATTTTAGAACTAAAACTACAAAATACATAGAAAAAATTAATGAAACATTTTATGACATTAACATCAAAGATATATTTGGAGACTTCACCCTCTGAGCAAAGGAAACAAAAACAAAGTTGAACAAATGGGACTATATTATGTTGAAAAGCTTTTACATATCAAAAGAGAATTCCATAAAGATATAGAGGAAACCTAGCAACTGGGGTAGGGGGTAGATAGCATAATAGTTATTTAAAGAAACTTATGCCTAAGGCTCTAAAGTCCCAGGTTCAATCTCCCACACCACCATAAACCAGAGCTGAGCAGTGCTCTGGTAAAAATAAATAAATAAATAAATAAATAAATAAATAAATAAATAAATACCTAGCACACCACACTTCTGTCAAACAGTTGATATCAAACATCTATAAAGAACTCATACAGCTCATGGATGTGAGGGTGATCTGGCTGAGACATCTGGCACCCCATTGATTGCCAGGGTTGATTCGGTTGATCTGGCTGGCTAGGAGGTGGTTGTCCCCTTCCTCCCTCATCACTCCACGTATGTTCCTCCCAAAGCTGCTTGCTTTATTGAGGCCGAAGAGGATGGCCTTCCTTGAATAGAGATAGACCAGTCTTTTGCTAGGGGGTATAGGAGTAGCTGTGCTCCCCTGCTAGAACCTCCAAAAAAGCTCTCAAGAACTCATACAGCTCAACAACAACAAAAAACTCAATAAAAAACTGGTGGTCAGTACATATGAGTAGACAGTTCTCTAAAGAAGAGATACATGACCCAACAGCATATGCAGAAACATTCCAAACCACTCATCCCCAAAGAAATGCAAATTAAAACCGCATTGACATGCCATGTCATACTTGATAGAATGGCCTACATCAATAAAATAGGAAAGGACAAGTGTTGTATAGGATGTAGAGAGACAGGAACTCTATTACATGCTGGTGGGAATACAAACTGGTGCAACCACCCTGGAGAGACCAGTACAGAAAATTCTCAAACAAATACAAACGGAAATAATTTATGATCCAGCAATCCCACTCCTAGGCATTTATACAAAAAGAGACAACACTAATTCAAAGAGACATATGCACCTCTATGTTCATAACTATATTATTCACAATAGCCAAAACATAGATATAAATGCCCTTCAATAGATATAAAAGTTATGGGACATATAGTCAATGGAGTACTACACAGGAATAAAAAGGTGATATTGTATCCTTTGGGATAATATGGTTGGAATTGGAGAAGACTATGTTTAATTAAGTAAATAAGGATGCAGAGGACAACCACAGAATGATTTCATTCATATGTAGAATAAAGAGAATTGAATATAGGAACATGAAAACAATAACAAAAAAGTCCACCCATATCCAAAGCTGAGAGAAAACTGTTGTGTGAACAGTGCGAAATTATACTCTTATTAACTTATAGTCTTATAAATCATTATTGATTCAATATATTAAGGGTGAAACATAGATTTAATACTTCCAATTCTCTATCTATCTAGATTATATGTCTTAGTATACATATTCTGACATAACATCAGCATTACTGATACCCCTTGATAAGCTTCAGAAGAAACACTACACAACTGGTTAAGAGTTACACTAGCAAAAGCTATATATTTAATAAAAGACAATTACTGTCCCTATGACAACCTTTGTTAAAATCATCAAACAGGTAATTGTAGAAAAAAACTTTAAGCACCAATACTGGTGTGGATACATTAAAGGTGCTTCAAGTTTTTTTCTACAACTGAAAGAACACCTAAGATTTTTAGATAAAGAAATGACTACAAAATCTGGGTAATGGGAAAAAACTGACTCACTTAACAATGACTTTTTTGGCAACTATCAATCCACCACACCACCTGGGGTCCTAGACATGGAATCCTTGGATTTCCCCCATAAGGTTATGTGTGCCTAAACCTCTGATAGATCCCTCTCTCTACCATAACTGGTCACACCCATTGGGAATGTCATGATAAATACTTTTGTAAGCTTGTTCAGAACTGTATCCTCATTATGGAGTCCACTTGAGTAAGCCTAGCTCTGAAATGAGCACAGTCTAGAATGTTCCCAGATGTGACTACGGGTTGTGAGCTGTCTGACAGGGCAGCTAGGTCAACATACTCTGCCAATCAAAGAAGACTCTTCCAGAAATGAATGAATGCAGCCTCGATTGTTCCTAACAATGGCCATGGAATGTAAACTCAGACTGATAGGGAGGAATATTTATACAGACTCCTGTGTTAAATATGAATAGACATGGGTCTTAGGTCAAATCTATGGGGTGTCTAGTTAGTGACATTTACATATGTTTACCATATTTGGGAGATTCTCTCAACCTTTATCCAGCTTTCTAACCCTACCCTCAACTCTGATACCATATTCGCAGACAATACTACCAGCCCACCTGCATGTTATAGCTGTTGGGCTCAGTCAAAAATTAGTGAAGTCATGGGCCCCTTATAATATATATATAAAATAGACTTCCTGACTCATTCCAGCATGAAGACCCAAAAGTTCACCTGATATACTTTTGCTTTTAGGTTCCTGATTACTGAACAATTTTTAAATTTTTTATTTCTTTATTGGGGGATTAATGTATTACAATCAACAGTAAATACAGTAGTTTGTACATGCATAACATTTCTCATTTTTTCACACAACAGTACAACCTCCAGTAGATTCTCTGCCATCCTGTTCCAAGATCTGAACTACCCACCCCCACCTACTCACCTGAGAGTCTTTTACTTTTGTGCAATATAGCAATATATCAACTTCAGTCAAAGTTATGCCTTGTGTTTACTCTTCTTATCTTGTTTTTCAACTTCTTCCTGTGAATGAGATTATCCTTCTGTTTCTGACTTACTTCATTTAACATGATTTCTTCAAGCTCCATCCAACTTGGACTGAAAACAGTGAAATCACCATTTTTACTCTGAAAATGTCTAATAGTTCTAGTTTATCTATCTCTTCATTTAGCTCCTTCATCCTTTATTGATTTTCTGCCTGAATGATTAGTCAAGTTGAAAAACTGGGGTGTTTAAGTCCCCTACTATTACTGTATTACTGTTAATATATTGCTGTAGTTCTTTCAGCAGATGCTTGATGCATTTAGGTGGTCTCTACTTGGGTGCATAGATGTTGATAATCATTAAGTTCTCTTGATTGATTGATTGATCCTCTGAACACTAACTAATGTCAATCTATCATTTTAAATTTTATTTATTTTAAGTTCTATTGTTGGCATTCATGTGGAGTGGCTCCAACCAGGAGGTAAGCCTCCAACTCTCCTTTGCTGGTTCTAGGGACTGCACGACTCAGAAAGGAGACATCGGGGAATATTCTGGTACAAACATTCGTTTATTGGGAAAAGAGTACAGGTCTTTATAGAGAGTTAAACAAAGAAAAATTTTCACATGTCAGAAATTACAGGTTCCTTAAAGATCAGCTTGCCCCTATGGTAAGTGGCTGGTATGACAAGAATTGATGCGATACATAAAGTTCAAAATGATTAGTCTCCATGATGCAGGCAAGTTAATTATCCAAAGGCATTTGAGAGAAGCATAGGGGTTAAACCAATAAGATGAGGTAGAGAAGAAGAAAAACAAAACTTGATGTAAATCACAGAATTCAAAGTTCACAAGGAAATAGAAGTTGGGGGTTTCATTGCCTGGTATAGGCAGGTGTGTGATAGAGTGTGTTCCTTTATGATCAAAAGGTGAAGTGGGAGGAGTTGGGCTATAGCACAGCGGGTTAAGCGCAGGTGGCGCAAAGCACAAGGACCGGCATAAGGATCCTGGTTCGAACCCCGGCTCCCCACCTGCAGGGGAGTCGCTTCACAGGCGGTGAAGCAGGTCTGCAGGTGTCTATCTTTCTCTCCTCCTCTCTGTCTTCCCCTCCTGTCTACGTTTCTCTCTGTCCTATCCAACAATGATGACAACAACAATAATAACTACAACAATCAAACAACAAGGGCAACAATGGAATAAATAAATAAAATAAAATATTAAAAAAATTTTTAAAAAAAGGTGAAGTGGATGTGTGAACTTTGAGTGAACCCTAAAGCAGGCAGCCATTTGGCCTGTTGCTAGCAGGGGAAACTAAGTGTGAGAGGCTTGTAGGATTTCTGTGAGCTTGAGAGAATAACAAGGAGAAACTGAGTCTGGGAGACTTTTCCCTCTTGTCTCATCTCTATAAGGAGAGAGGCTAACAAGTGAGGTGTCTTTCCAGACCTCTATCCAAGGATGGGAGAGCTCCCCTAAGCTCTACTAAGCTTTCACATAGTCCCACAGTCTATCATGTCAGATATGAGTACAGCTGTTCCTGCCTCCCCACCCCCACCCCTTTGTGATCCATTGCCTTGAATGGTAGTTTTCCATTCTTTCACTTTGAGTCTGTGTTTGCCTTGTAGAGTTATGTGGGATTCCTGCATACAACATACGGTTGTGTTGTGTTTTCTGATTCATTGTCCTACTCTGTGCCTTTTAATGGTTGAATTCAGGCCATTGACATTTATTGATATCATAGATTGAAGATATTTAATGCCATTATTGTAGTTTTTAGAGTGTTCTGATATATGGAATATTCATGGTGATTTGATTGTCTACAGGAGACCTTTCAGAACTTCTTTCAGGGCAGGCTTGGTGATAATTTATTCCTTAAGCTGTTGCTTGTCAGAGAAGGTTTTTATGCCTCCATCTAGTCTGAATGACGGTGTAGCAGGATACAGTAGTCTTTGTTGAAAGCCTCTCTCAATGAGAACGTTATAGATATCTTGCCAGTTTCTTCTGGCCTTCAGAGTTACTGAGGAAACATATGCTGCTAATATTATGGGTTTTTCTCTGTAGGCAACTTCCCCCCTTTTTTCTCCTCTTGTAGCCTTCAGGATTCTTTCTTTATCCTTTTTCCTTTTCATTCTACATATGATGTGTCTTGGTGTCTTTAAGTCTGGGTTAGTTCTGTTTGGGATCCTCTGGGGTTCTTGAATCTTTATGTCTTTTATGTTGTCTAGAATAGGGAAGTTTTCAGCTATTATGCCCTCTAGAATGCTTTCTTCCCCTCCCTCTCTGGTAGGCCTATAATGAGTATATTACTTCTTTTGAAGTCATCCCATATGTCTCTGTTGTTGTTTTCAATATCTCTTAACCTCTTTGTGAGATCTCTTACTTCTTTCTTAGTTTTCTCTAATTTGTTCTATATCTTGCTAATTCTGTTTTCTGTCTCTTTTATTCTATTCTCTCTCCCCTCTGTTGTTCTCTGTACCTCAGCTATTTTGTTACCCTATTTTGATACGTATTAGGTTATTCAGCTAGTTGTGTTCTTAGCTTAGCTATTTCAGCTTCTAGCTCAATCACATCAAGATAGTGCTTTCTTTCAGAGTCTCATTTGTTGTTTCTGCACTTCTAATTTATTTAATTATTTATTTATTTATTCCCTTTTGTTGTCCTTGTTATTTTATTGTTGTAGTTATTATTGTTGTTGTTATTGATATCGTTGTTGTTTGATAGGACAGAGAGAAATGGAGAGAAGAGAAGACAGAGGGGGGAGAGAAAGATAGACACCTACAGACCTGCTTCACCACTTGTGAAGTGATTTCCCCTGCAGGTGGGGAGCTGGGGCCTCGAACTGGGATCCTTATGCTGGTCCTTGCACTTTGTGCCACCTGTGTTAACCCACTGTGCTACTGCCCGACTCCCGTTTCTGCACTTCTGATGACAATTCTTTCAAACTATTTCCCTACTTCTGTGACTAATTTGACAGATAGCATTTGGATATTGACCTCGTTCTTCTGTGCCTCTACCTTTGGGGGGCCATTTAGATGGACTTTTTTCCTGGTTCATTTCTCTAATATTTCTCCTTGGTTTAACTACTATTACAGTGTGTTATGAGGTTCTTCTCTCAGCACTTTTAAGTCCACTGGTCACTCTTGCCTGGATTAACATGTCTAAGTAAGGTACTTAAAGAGGTCACAGTTGTGTAAATTAACTTTTGTTTCAATATTATTTCAACCACTGAGTTGGAGCAAAGTGGCTGTAAAAGCCTCTTTTATTCTTTTATTCCCCCTGTAGGATATGGTAGCTTGAGAGATTTTTACCTATAAGTAGATTTTTTAGCTTAATCACCCACTCCTAAGAAAGAGATAAAGCAGGGTGGGGGAGAGATAGCACAGTGGTTATGCAAAGAGTCCCACACTCCAAGCATCCAAAGCTCTGGGCTCAATTTAGCTTCTTTGTCAATCCAGGCAGCACTGCTGGGCCCTGGTGAGTTCTAAACATGTCCTGTTTACAGTCTTTAGGTTCTGAGGCAATTATTCACCATGTTATCATCAGGAGAACAATGTGGAAAGAATTCAACTGAATGGACCATGGGTACACCAACAGGGTGTAGAGCTTTTTGGTGAGTTAGGGGAGTTCTCTCTTCCCTTCAACACTCTTTTTGTTAGTAAAACAGACTGAAGGTGGTTCCTCAAATGGTAAACTGCCAGACTGTTACCAGCCAGTTGGAAATAGATATGGGCTTTAGCCCTAGGAATCTCCTTAGGCATCTCTCTGTCCACAAGCCACATGTGTTTTCACTCACAGGTGACTTGTTGGGTTCCCAAAGTAGTCCCAGTCTCATCTTGTTACAGTCTCAGGTGATCTTTGATATTCCTTTTTCTGTAGAGAAGTTTTTCAACTCAGTAGAGGTGGAGATCTGGGCCGAGTTGTGGTCTCTGGATGCTTTGGGATTTGGTAGGTTCCCAAAGTAGTTCTTATCCTGTCTTATTGCAATCCCAGGTGGTCTCCTTTGAAATTCAATTACTAAACAATTTATTCTGTTTTATATCTTAATGCTTTTTAGTCACCAAATTGCTGAGCCATAATACCAAACTGAATTTCCTGGACAGACTATCTCACCAATGTGTCTGGGAACCCCACCTCCCCAGAGCTTTACCCCACTAGGGAAAGATAAAAATTAGTTAGAGGTATGGATCAAACTGTCAATGTCCATGTCTAGCAAAGATTCAATTACAAGTCCCAGACCTTCTACCTTTTGTAACCCATAAAGATATTTGGTTCATACTTCCAGATGGATAAAGAACAGGAAAAATTCCAATGTAAGGGATAGAATATAGAACTCTAGTGGTGGAAAATGTATTGAATTGTACCCTTTTATACCACAATCTGTCAATCATTATTAAATCACTAATAAAAAAATAAATGAAAAGTAGCCAGCATAGGTACTTCAAAAGAAGGAAAAAAGAGGAAAAATACATACTGTATGAGAAAGTACAAAAAAAAAAAATCCCAAAATTGAACAGAGGAAGATCTATAGGTCCAAGGAACACATACAGACTGACACATAAAATCAACCCAAATAGGCATATACCAAGACATATAATTAAAAATATAAAAACCACAGATAAAGTCCTGGGCAACAGGGGAAGCAGTTACTTGTAGGAGAATCTCATAAGGTTATTCTTTTTTTTTTCTATAGAACTTTGAAGAATAGAATGGAATGCCAAGATATTATAGAAGACTCAATGAGAAAGATTTTCAACCAAAGATACTCCATGCTGTTAGACAACCATTTAAACTGAATAGAGGAACAAGAAACTTCAATCAAAAAATAGTTGAAGAAATTATTATCCACTCTACAAAAAAATTGTAAAGGAATATGCATTTCCACTAACAACAAAACTGCAAAACACTCTTTAGTCAAATAAAATGATGGCAACACAATTTTATATATCCTTACTTTCACTAAATGCCAATGCACTGAATTCACCCATTAGAAGACACAGAGTGCTGAGATGACTTAGAAAACCTTCTGTCCAAGATGGATCAGAGAAGGTGGGTTCATTGTTCTTGATAGCTGCTTAGTATTCCATTGTGTACATATACCACAGCTTTCTCAGCCACTCATCTGTTGTTGGGCACCTGGGTTGCTTCCAGGTTTTAGCTATTATGAATTGTGCTGCTATGAACACAGGAGTACACACCTCTTTTTGGTTGGGTGTTATGGAGTCCTTGGGGTATAACCCCAGGAGAGGAATTACTGGATCATATGGAAGGTCCATGTCTAGCCTTCTGAGAGTTTTCCAGACTGCTCTCCATAGAGGGTGGACCAATTTACATTACCACCAGCAATGTAAAAGGATTCCTCTGTCCCCACAACCTCTCCAGCATTTGTTGCTGCTGTCCTTTTTGATGTATGCCATTCTTACAGGAGTGAGGTGGTATCTTAGTGTTGTCTTATAATAGAATAACTCACTCTTGGGATGACAAACGGAGGCCAGGGGGACAAAGAAAAGAATATCTTTTGATTATTTCTGAGCTTACCCCTTCCCTACACCTCAAAACCAGCCCTCAAGGGCTGGACAGCCCCTTCAATGAGGGTTCCCTCTAAGCTATTTTCTTTACCAAGATTCCAGGCTTACCAGGAATGTCATTTCAAACCTTTTCCTTTCTGTTTAACTTATCTCTCTCTTTTTTAAGTAGCTGGAGTTCTATTTGAGTGACAAAACACCTGACCAATCAGAGCCTCATTCCTGCCTGGGAAAGACCTGGAGGTTTTATTAGTATTGTTATTATTTTATTTCTTACAATTGGCTTTCTTTGCTCAGGCTGCCTGCAACCAATCCGGAGCAGTCCAAGCTGCAGACTGACTGTTAGGGTTTTTTACTCAATTTATTTTTATTATTACTATTATTACATATGTGTGGCCCTTTTCCCTCCTCCTTCTTCAGGTTAACCAAAATTAACTTTTGTTGTTTTTTCCATTGATAGATGACTGGGTGTCCTATCCATTAGGAGAGGAACTTGTTTCTTTATCCCTCTTCTCTCTACTCTCTTTTTTCCCTCATTCTAGCTAAAAAAAAAAAACAAAAAAAAAAACCAAAAACTCTTTCACTGCTCTTCTTCTTATTTTTAATTCTTTACTTCCTTTATCCTTCTTTTGCTTTCTGAATTCACTGATACTTGTGAATTATTTTAGGAAGAAATTTTACTAGGAGTGGACTGTGTGTGTGTGTGTGTGTGTGTGTGTGTGTGTGTGTCTTCTCTACTTCCCTTTCTCCTAGAATTTATAGTGGACAACAGTTTTGCATAATTGTTTATTCTTGCTTTCCTCTTTTTCCTTTCTCTTTTGGACTTGGTTGCAATTATTTTTTCTTGGACTGGAGCTGTTGTTTGGCTAACTGGTATTGGTTGAACTGCATCAATCCTCGTTTCATTTACTATTGTTGTAATTTAGGAGGTTGGTGACTGCATTTTTAATAACTGTCTTTAGTATAACATGGCTTGTACACAAAACACAATAACTGAAGAATGACAAAATAAAAATAAAAACCACATCAATAAAATATGGTTAAATCAAGAGCAAATAAAACGGATACCACAATGACTCAGGACAGGAGCCCAGATGCAACTCCAAATCAGCCAGAAGTAATCATAGATAAGAAAAGTATGCAAGCAATAGTTAACCTAAAAATCACAGAAATGACAACTATGGTGGAAAGGGCTATCAGAAATAGGGAAATAACAGATGAGACCCTCAAAGAAAATACTAGTTACCTAGAGAAATGAAAGCTGAAATGGTTGAGCTAAAATGCCAATTAGCAGAACAAGCTAATACTATCACTGAACTGAAGAAAGAAGCTGAGATAAGGGAAAGCAGATTAACAGAAGCAGAAAACAGAATTATCCAGACAAAGGATGAGCTACAGAAAACAAAGAAAGAGCTAAAAGAGCTCAATAAGAGATTGAGAGAAACTGAAAACAACAACAGAGACATATGGGATGATCTCAAAAGAAGTAACATTAGTATAATTGGCCTACCAGAGGAAGAAAGAGAGGAAGGGGAAGCAAACATTCTAGAGGAAATAATGGAAGAAAACTTTCTAGACATAAACAACAGAAAGGACATTAAGATTCAAAAGGCCCAGAGAATCCCAAAAAGAATCAACCCAGACCTGGAGACACCAAGACACATCATAGATACATTGAAAAGAAGCAAGGATAAATAAAGGATCCTAAAGGCTGCAAGAGAAAAACAAAAAGTCACATACAGGGGAAAACCCATAAGACTATCAGCAGACTTCTCCACTCAAACTCTAAAAGCCAGAAGAGAATGGGAAGATATCTATCAAGCCCTGAGGATGATATATCCTGCT
This sequence comes from Erinaceus europaeus, assembly GCF_950295315.1. Classification (NCBI taxonomy): domain Eukaryota; kingdom Metazoa; phylum Chordata; class Mammalia; order Eulipotyphla; family Erinaceidae; genus Erinaceus; species Erinaceus europaeus. The sequence goes on from NC_080169.1 coordinate 39,910,021, forward strand.
AGACTTTCATTCAAACTAGATGGAGGGATCAAAACATTCTCAGACAGACAACAGTTAAAGGAGGCAACCAAGCCTGCCCTGAAAGAGGTCATAAAAGACCTCTTATAAACAGTACCATCACTATAATACTTGCCATATATCAGAGCAAATAAAAAAATGTTGAATAATGGCACTACAATACATTAAATCCATAACATCAATAAATGTCAATGGCCTCAACTCACCCATTAAAAGGAACAAAGTGAGAAGATGGATCAGAAAATACAATGCAACCATATGCTTGCTAGAATCCCACCTGACCCAACAAATCAAACAAAGATTTAAAATGAAAGGAGGGAAAACTATCATACAGGCTAATGGACCACAAAAGAAAAAAAAAAAAAAAGGAACATCCATTCTCATCTCTGACCCAATAGACTTTAAATTAAATAAATTAATAAAAGATAGTCAAAGCCATTACATAATGATTAGAAGATCAATCAACCAAGAAGATTTAACAATTATTAACATCTATGCACCTGAGGAGGGACCATATAAATACATCAAACAACTACTGAAAGAACTAAAAAAAATACAGCAATAGTAATACAATAATAGTGGGAGACTTCAACATGCCACTCTCATACTTAGACAGATCAACAAATTATAGAATCAACAAAGAAACTAGAGAATTGAATGAAGAGATAGACAAACTAGACCTCCTGGACATTTTCAGAGTCCTTCACCCCCAAAACTAGAATACACATCTTTTCAAACTCACACACCACATTTTCAAGGACAGATCACATGTTAGGCCACAAAGAGAGTATTAGCAAATTCAAGATCAATGAAATTATCCCAAGTATCTTCTTATACCACAGTGTAGTAAAACTAACACTCAACAACAAACAGAAAATAACTAAAACTCACAGAATTTGGAAACTCAACAACATACTGCTTAAGAACCTCTTGGCCAGAGAGAAACTTGAGCAAGAAATTCAAATGTTCCTGGAAACAAATGAAAATGAAGACACAAGTTATCAAAATATTTGGAACACAACTAAAGCAATACTGAGAGGGAAACTCATAGCCATACAATCGCATATCAGAGAAAAAGAAAAAACTCAAATAAATTACCTTACTGCACACATTAAGGACTTAGAGGAAGAGGAACAAAGGAACCTTAAAGCAACCAGAAGGACAGAAATCACTATTAGAACAGAAATAAACAACATTGAGAATAAGAGAACAATACAAAGATCAATGAAGCTAAATGTCGGTTCTTTGAAAAAAAATTAAACAATATTGAGAAACCCCTACCCAGCTTCACTAGAAAAAAAAAGTGAAGGCTCAGATAAATAGAATTTTAAACTATAGAGGAGATATCACAACTGACACCACACAAATACAGAAAATCATGTGAAACTTCTACAAAGACTATATACCACTAAGCTAGAGAATCTGGAAGACATGGAAGAATTCCTAGAAACATATACCCTTCCAAAACTGAACTAAGAAGAACTACAAAACCTAAATGCACCAATCACAGACAATGAAATAAAAAACTGTTAAGAATCTTCCCAACAACAAAATCCTGGACCAAATGGCTTCACAAATGAATTCTACAAATCCTTCAGGAAACAGTTAATACCTATACTTACAAAGTTCTTTCACAAGATCTAAGAAACAGGAACTCTCCCTTCCACCTTCTATGAAGCCAACATCACCCTGACACCAAAAACAGATAAGAGACACAACAAAAAAGGAAAACTACAGACCAATATCTCTGATGAACACAGATGCCAAAGTATTAAACAAGATCCTGGCCAACCAGATACAGCAGTATATTAAAAAGATTGTTTATCATGACCAAGTGGGATTTATAGCAGGAATGCAAGGTTGGTTCAATATATGTAAGTCAATCAATGTCATTCAACACATCAATAAAAGCAAAGCCCAAATCCACAAGATTATTTCAGTAGAGGTAGAGAAAGCCTTTGACAAACTCCAACACCCATTCATGCTCAAAACTCTACAAAAAATGGAATAGATGGAAAATTTCTCAAGATAGTGGAATCCATATATAGCAAACCTACAGCCAACATCATACTCAATGGACAGAAGCTGAAAACATTCCCTTTCAGATTGGGGACTAGACAGGGCTGACCACTATCAACATAATTCTTCAACATAGTATTGCAAGTTCTTGCCATATCAATCAGGCAAGAGAAAAAAAAAATCAAAGGAATACAGATAAGAAGGGAAGAAGTCAAGCTCTCACTACTTGCAGATGATATGATAATATACGTACAAAAACCTAAAGAATACAGCAGAAAACTACTGGAAATTATTAGGCAATATAACAAAATGTCAGGCTACAAAATCAATGTACAAAAATCAATGGCATTTCTTTATGCAAACACTAAATCTGAAGAAGAGGACATCCAGAAATCACTCCCATTTACTGTTTCAGCAAAATCAATAAAATACCTAGGAACAAAGTTGACCAAAGAAGTGAAAGACTTGTATACTGAAAACTATGAGTCACTATTCAAGGAAATAGAAACTCATATCAAGAAATAAAAGACATCCCATGCTCATGGATAGGAAGAATAAATATCATCAACATGAATATTCTTCCCAGAGCCATATACAAATTTAACACAATACCCATGAAAATTCTACCAAATGTCTTTAAGAGGATAGAACAAAATATACAATCATGTATTTGGAACCAGAAAATAGCTAGAATTGCCAAAACAATCTTGAGGAAAAGAAACAGAAATGAGGGCATCACACCCCCAGATCTCAAACTATATTATAGGGCCATCATCATCAAAACAGCCTGGTACTGGAAAAAAATAGGCACACAGACCACTGGAACAAAATTGAAAACCCAGAACTAATCCCCCATACTTATGGACATCTAAACTTTGATAAGGGGACCTAAAGTATTAAATGGAGAAAGGAAATTCTCTTCAATAAATGGTGCTGGGAAAACTGGGTTGAAACATGCAGAAGTATGACATTGAAACACTGCAACTCACTAGAAAAAAAATTTAAAAATTAAAAAAAATTAAATCCATATGGATCAAGGACATGGATGTTAGACCAGAAACAATCAAATACTTAGAGGAAAATGTTGGTGAGACACTTTCCGACCTACACCTCAAGGACATCTTTAATGAAACAAACCCAATTGCAAGGAAGACTAAAGCAGAAACAAATCAACAGGACTAAGTCAAATTTAAAAGCTTCTGAATGGCCAAAGAAACTATCACACAAACAAAGAGACCCCTCACAGAGTGGTAGAAGACCTTCACATACCATACATCAGAGAGGAAACTAATAACCAAAATATACGAAGAACTCAGCAATCTTAGCACCAAAAAAGCAAATGACCCCATCCAAAAATGGACAGAGGATAGGAACAGAACATTCACTACAGAAGAGATCCAAAAGGCTATCAAACACATGAAAAATTACTCCAGATTGTCAGAGAAATGCAAATAAAGACAGTAGTGTGATATCACCTCACCCCTGTGAGAATGGCATACATCAAAAAGGACAGTAACAACAAATGCTGGTGAGGCTGTGGGGACAAAGGAACCCTTCTGCACTGCTGGTGGGAATGTAAATTGATCCAGTCTCTGTGAAGAACAGTTTGGAGAACTCTCACAAGGCTGGTTATGACCCAATTATTCCTCTTCTGGGAATTTATCCCAAGGACTCCGTAACACCCAGCCAAAAAGATATATGTATAACTATGTTCATAGCAGCACAATTTGTAATAGCTAAAACAGGAAGCAACCCAGGTACTCAACCCAGGTGCTCAACCACAACCATGAGTGGCTGAGAAAGCTGTGGTATATATACACAATGGAATACTACTCAGCTATTAAGAACAATGAACCCACCTTCTCTGACCCATCTTGGATGGAGCTAGAAGGAATTATGTTAAGTGTGCTAAGACAGGAAGATAAAGATGAATATGGAATAATCCCACTCATAACCAGAAGTTGAGAAAGAAGAACAGAAAGGGAAATTAAAAGCAGGATTTGACTGAATTTGGAGTAGGGCACCTAAGTAAAAACCCTGGGGTGAGGGTGAGAGTGGATGTTCAGCTTCCTGGGGTGGAAGGGTCAGGTGGAGTTGGGGGATGGGATGGGACACAGTCTTTTGGTGGTGAGAATGGTATTTATGTACACTCCTATTATTTTGTAATCATATAAATCACTATTTAATTTATATGAAAGGGAAAAATTGATGGTATATCTCAAACTTTTTAAAGCACAGACTGAGTGTTTTTGATGCATAGGACCAGTCTTTGATATGTTGACTCTTTCAAAAGCCTAGACTAGGGAGAACAGATGCAACAGGTGACACAGCTATATACAAATAATATCAAAGGACATAAATTATGGTTATGTTAGCAAATCCTAACAAAGGGATATTTCAAAGTTAACCCAATTGCCAAATAATGTGATTATAGCAATAACTATCTTTTGTCTTCTTAACCCTAAGACAACAGGAACATCCCACTTTCTCTACAGAGCCCCCAGTCCTGGAATCTCTAGGGTGAGGCTCACTTTTCTGCATGCTTCTCTGATACCAAATGACATTGCATCCACTTATTTCAACCTAGTCAACACAATGAGTACCATCTCAGCATGCTTCACTTCAGACTGTGTCCAGAGACTTCAGGTATGGGATGTCAACCCTTCAGACTCATTACTTGGGTAAGACCTTTCCTTTCATAGTATTCTCTAATTCCATTGTAGGTGGTTCAATTCCTAACAAAATCCCAAAACCCAGATATAAACCAGGCCCCATGAGATAGAGCATATGTCCATATGTGTCCATAAATTAGTGCAAAATACATACCTGAAAGCAAAAGTACACAATAGTCTGTAGTGAGTCAGTATAAAGTTCATAATGAAATAGTATCCAGTTAGATTTAGATACCCTCCTCATCTACTTCCTATTACAGTTATCTGACTCACTCCAAAGCTAACCTTATCAAAGCAAAAGCTGAATAAGGCAAGAGACTGGCATATGTTAATGATGACTCTTTAGTCACTGTCAGGCCACCCCATCAGCTGGGGCCCTGTTTGGGGAGTCCTGAGATTTCCAAATAGACATGATGGGCCTAGACCTCTAATAAATCCCTCTCGCACTGTTAACTGGTCATCTCTATCAGGAAGAACACAATAAACCCCTTTGTTGGCCTCCCATGGGACCTTGCCCTCAATTTGGATCAACAACAATAGAGAATGTTCCATCCTCCAGAAGGTAGGATGGACAACAAACTATATGCTACATCTGAAGAAGATGGGTCAATAATTGGGTCAGTTTTGAATATTCCTACTCATGACCACAGAATGTGAACTCAGATCTACAGGGATGCAGAGGTCACACAGGCTCCTAAGTTGTATATGGGCCCCAGACAAAATCAAATAGATGGGCTTTACAATATTTATACCCCTTTCCCATATTAAGGAACTACTCTCTTCCCTGATCCAACTTTCTTTTCTTTTTCCAGCCATGACATCATCTTCCCAGACAATAACATAGATCCACCTCCATATCTGATTTCAGGCTCATGAAAAACAAAACAAAACAAAACAAAACTATATAGCCACAGGCCCTTTGGAATATAACTAAAATATGCCTAATAGCTATCTACAAAATGGAGTACCCCCTAACACTTCATCTGAACTACTCCAGCCTTCAGGATAATGATTAGTCAACAAATTGTTTGGCTTTATATGTTTACTCTCTTTTCAGTCACCAGTTTCCAGATGCTAGCAGGATGCTCACCAGACTTCCCTGTACAGACAACCCCACCAATGTGTCCTGGAGTTCTGTTTTCCCCAGAGCCCCACCCTACTAGGGAAAGAGAGAGACAGGCTGGGAGTATGGATCGACCTGTCAATGCTCATGTTAAGTGGGGAAGAAATTACAGAAGCAAGACTTTCCACCTTCTGCATCCCACATTTACCTTGGGTCCATACTCCCAGAGGGTTAAAGAATAGGAAAGGTATTAAGTGAGGGGATGGGATACGGAGTTCTGGTGGTTGGAATTGTGTGGAGTTGTACCACTCTTATCCATAGGGTTTTGTTAATTTTTTCTTTAAAAAATAAATAAATAAAATAAATACAAAAAAATAAAAAGAAAAAACACAGGTTAGTATGAAAAAAAAGAAAGAAAAAATTCCTAGCATATGTTGTTTATAGAAAACTCTCTAGGACAAATATAAGTTCAAAGTGAAAGATGAGAAAGCAATCATCAAGGCTAATGGTTCATACAAAAAGACAAGAGCAGTAATTTTTATTATATCTGATATAGTAGACTTTAAGATAGATAAAACAAGACAAAACAAACTGGAATGGATGGTATATAATAAGTATATAATGGCCATGGAATCAACCAAGAGGAAATAGTATTCATTAACATCTGTGCACTGAATGTAGGGGGACCACAATATATAAAGCAATTATTAATAGAGCTGAAGAGATACATCAGTAACAACATAATAATGCCTGAGGCTCCAAAGTCAGTCCCCTGCACCACCATGAGCCAGAGCTGAACAGTGCTCTGGTTAAGTAAGTAAATAAGTAAATAAATAAATAAAACATAATAGTACCAGATAATTTAGACACCTCACTCTCCCCAAAAACAGATCAACCAGACAAAAATTATTTAAGAAACATAGCCGTAAATGACATAATAGACATCTATAGAGAATTTAGCACCATCTATCATTTAGCACTTGGAGCTGGGTGGTGATGCACCTGGTTGGGTACATATGTTATAATGTGCAAGGACCTGGGTTCAAGACTCCCATCCCCACTTGCAGGGGGAATGCTTTGTGAGCGGTGAAACACTGCTGCAGGTGTCTCTCTGTCTCTCTCCCTATCATTTCCTCCCCTCTTGATTTCTGGCTGTCTCTATCCAATAAAGATAATTAAAAAAATTAAAAAGAAGAGATTTTAGCCCCACAAAAGTAGACTACATATTCTACTCAAACCCACATGAGACATTTTCCAGGATAGACTATACACTAGACAACAAAATCATCAATAAATGAAGGGTGAGCTATCAGAATATATGGGATATAGCAAAATCAGTACAAAGAAGAAAATTTACAGCAATCTAAACTCAAATAGAGAAGTGAGAAAAGAACTAAGCTAAACCAAAATAAATAATATAACACGATATTTGAAGAGTTGAAAGAACAAAAGAAGCCCAACATTTAAGAGGGAAATAATAAAAATTATGGCAGAAATAAATAGCTCTGAAAACAATCTCTCCTCTTCCAACAAAAGTTAAATGTAACTAAGAGCTGGATGTTTGAAAGATTAACAAAGTTGATAAACACATACCAGAGTCATAAGAAAAGAGAGAGAAAAAGAGACAGATAATCATAATAAATATGATTGCAAGTAAAAGTATAGAAGTTAAAATTTATACCAAAGAGCCTCAAAGGGTCATGGGCAGTTTCTATTTTCACCTGTATGACACTTAGCTGGAGAATCTAGAAAACATGAATAAATTGTTAAACTTATACAACCCCATGAGAGTGAATTAGGAGGATTTAGAAAACATGAACAGGGCCATGGGAAAACTGTGACAACATGTGGAATACCATCTTATTCCTGGGAGAATGTATATATCAAAAAGGACAGAAACAAATGCTGGTCTGTATGTGGAGTGAAAGGAACTCAACATAAATGGTCTGTATGTGGAGTGAAAGGAACTCAACATAAATGGAAATCAGTTCTACCAATATTTTCCTCTAAGTATTTGATAGTTTCTGGTCCAGTATACAAGGATTTTATTCATTTGAAATTTATTATTATTTTTTCAAATCACTGTTCATCTCTGAGTTATGGTGGTACAGGGAATTGAACCTGAGGCTTTGGAGCCTCAGGCATGATAGTCTCTTTGCATAGCCATTAAGATATCTACTCCAGCCATAGAGTTTACTTTTGTGTGAAGTGAAATGCAGTAATTCAGTTTCATTTTCTGTATATTTCAGCTCTGTTTTCTGGACACCACTTGTTAAAGAAACTCTGCTTTTTCCATTTAATAGTTTGGGCTCCCTAGTCAAAATTTTGACTTGGGGGCTAATTTCTGGGCTCTCAATTCTATTCGCTGGTCAGTGTGTCTGTTTTTGTTCTACCTTCTATGACGTGATGCGTCCAGTTCTTTTTTTTTTTTTCTTAAGATTCATTTGGCAGTTCTAGGGTTTCCTGATTCTAAATAAAATTCTTTTGTTCTATCCTCTTAAAATTTTTTGTGGAAACTTGACTGGGGGTCTTATTAAATTTGTATATGGCTCTGGGTAGAATAGTGATTTTCCTGATGCTAATTATTCCAGTATGAACATGGAATATCTTTCAACTTCTTGGTATCTTTTTCTTTTCATTTTGTTTTTGTTTCTGTTTTACCTGCAGGGCTATTGCTGAGAATTGGTACCACCACTAAGGATCCACTGCTCTTGGTGGCTATGTTTTCCTTTTTCCTTCTATTTCATTCAACAGAACCAAAAGAAATTGAGAAAGGAGGGGTAGATAGGGAGAGAAAGATACCTACAAACCTGATCACCAATTATGCAGATGGGGAGTTCCTTTTGCATGTCCTCATGCATAGTACTATGTGTGCTTAATTGGATGCATCACCTCCAGGCTCTGTTTGTATCTTTTTCTATTTCCTTGAATAATAATTCATAGGTTTTTTTGTGTACAAATTTAACTTCATTTGTTAGGGTCATTCCTAGATATTTTATTGTTTTAGCTACTATAGTGAGTGGGACTGACTTCTGGATTTCTTCTTCTAAGTGTTTGCATAAACACCAAGAACTTTTGTATATTAATTTTTACCTTGATTCCTTATTATTTTGCTTGATAATTTCCAGGAGTTTCCAGCTGGATACTTCAGGTTTTTCTAAGTATACTATCAAATCATCAGCAAATAGTGATAGTTTAACTTCTTCTTTTCCAATCTGTATCCTTTTAATTCTTTTCTCTTGCCTAATTGCTATGGCAAGAACTTCCAACACTATGCTGAGTAGTAATGGTGATAGTGGACAACCCTGTCTAGTACCTGATCTAAGTGGGAGTACTTTCAGCACCTCACCATTCAATATTTTTGCTATAAATTTGCCATGTATAGAGTACACTAGATTAAGGAATTATCCATCATTCCCATTTTAAAATTTTTAATCATAAAACAATGTTGAATTTTGTCTAAGGCTTTCTCTGAATCTACTGAGATAATCGTGATTTTTTGTTTCTTTTTACTGATGTGGTGAATCACATTTATTGATCTACATATATTGAACTAGATTTGCATACCTGGGAAAAATTCCACTTGGTCATGAAGTACAACCATTTTAATATACTGCTGTATTCAGTTAACTAAAATTTTGTCCAGTGTTTTAGCATATATGTTGATCAGATATATTGGCCTGTAGTTTTCTTTTTTTGTTGTGTCTCTGATTTTTGTATTAGGGTGGTATTAGTTTCATAGAAAGGAGTAAGGAGTATTCCTGTGTCTTCAATATTTTGGGAGTTTTAAAAGTATAGGTATAAACTCTTCCTTGAAGATTTTGTAATATGCATTTATAAAGCCATCTGGATCTGGACTTTTATTGCTGAGAAGATTCTTGGTTCAGTTTTGGAAGTCTAAATGATTCTAGGAACTTGTCCATTTCTTCCAGGTTCTCTAGCTTTATGGCATTGACTTGTTCCTGTGTTTGCTTTTTCATGGCTACAATACTGGTTCAAGCCCATCCTCCTTGGCGCTGAGGGAATCTTGGGTGCTGTAGTCTCTCTTTGTTTCTATCTTTCTGTCTGAAAAAAAAAAAAAAGACCTCTTCCTTCTTTACCCTAATTAGACTCTTTTCATTGTGAGACACATATGTTATAGCCCTTGGAACGTTTTCATCTTTTAAAAATATCAAATACATATTTTTATTAACACATTGGATTTTTAAAAAGTGAATATATTTATCATGGGGCCAGGTGGTGGTTCACCTGGTTAAGCACTCACATTACAATGCGCAAGAACCCAGGCTCAAGCCCTTGGTTCCTACCTGCATGGGGGAAGCTCCACAAGTGGTGAAGCAGCGATGCAGGTGTTTCTATCACCTCCCCCTCTCTCATTTTCTCTCTGCTTCTATCAAAAAATAAATAAATAAAAATAAAAATGTAAATATGTTCATCATTACAAAAATGTATCCTATTTATAGTGCTCTAAAGATTAACTATACGATATACTGAGGTGAAGATATTTATTCAGTCTGTACTAGATTATTTCAGCTGACAACACCATTCTGGCCTCAACTTATTTACAATCTATTCTTTCACAGTAACATAAAACAAAATAGGAGGTTTTAATCAACAACAAAAAAAGTTCTTTCCAGACTCAAATAGCTGGTATGAATAATTTTTCACTTTTCATTTAAGCAATCTGTTTTCATTTTTCTCATGCATTGTTTCTATTCTCAAAACTAAAACTATTATATCCTAAGTCCAGGTTGAAAAACAAACATTAATCTGAATTCACTAGCCTCAGAAAATGTGACATGAAAATAAGTGTGCTTGATTGAAACAAGTAGGAAGGAATTAAATGTTACTGACTATAGGTTACAAGTAATACCTATACAGTTATAATGCTATAATAATATTCAAGGCACACATAGTTTCAAGGACTAAGTGCTTATTTTGTTCATAGTTTAAGTCAAGGAAAAAGTTTTACTTTTCTTTTTCTTTCTTTTCTGAATAGGCAACACATAAAAAGTAGAAGACTCAGTGATATGAAGATATATACTTTTTTTTTCCCTGAGTTTGATTGAGAAGAAAAGTGAATGGCTAGTTCTATAAAAAATGTCACATAATATGTTTAATGTCCCTGGGCATCTGTTAGTTTTAAGTCTCTGAGTAAAGTACTGGACAAAAAAAAAGTTATGACAGAAAATCAACTCAAGTGAATCACTCTGCATTGCTCACTGTTATTTCAAGTGAAAAATTCATTTTTCTCTTTTCATCTGAAAACATATTGATGTTGATATGGATAGAAAAGTCTGCTCTTGAGAGATCCTAGTGCTCTCTTGCTCTCTTTCTCTCTCTTCTCTTCTCTTCTCTTCTCTTCATATACAACAAGTGAAATCTTGTCTCTTAAGAATCATAAACTGTCAGTCAGTGCCATTATAGAGCATTATTATAGGAATATATGAAAAATGCATGATGATAATTTTGAAGATTGTCATTCATATAGTTGAACAAATTCTAACATCTTTTTCTAAAATATTTTTCTATTTATTTATTTTGGTTAGAGACAAAGATAAATTGAAAGAGAAGAGGGAGAAAGGAAGAGAGACACCTGCTACACTTTTTCAGCACTTACAAACCTTTCCCCTGAAGGTGGAGATTAGAATTTTAACCTGGGTACTTGTGGACTATAATTTTTACAGTCTGTCAGGTGCATCACCCACAAGCCCCACAATATTCATTTTTTTACCCAATTCTCTTATCTATTTAATAGAGTACATCAGGGTATGCAAAGAGGGAATGCAGTGTGGTAAAGGAAGAGCACAGTCTTTGAATTGATTTGAATCTAGAATTCTGTACTCAACATTTCTTGGATTTTGGGTAAGTTATTCTCTCCATGATTCAGTTTTCTCTTCAACTAAATGGGAAAGTAGCTCTTACTGACATATAGATTCAATAATAGCTCATAGAATAATAGCTTAATGTCATTTTACCAATAGTTTTTTCTGAAGAAAGGCAACTTCAACTTCTGTGTGAACTCCATACAAATTTAATACAAAATTAGCCTGATCTATATTCTCATATCTATACTTACCTTCTGTCTATATGTTTTATATGTAATAATTTTGTCTCACTCTAAATTATTAATATGTAAGACTATGAGGGAGATTTACATGACTTGATAAAATCTTATTTATGAGAATATTGTAGGAAACATGGGAATAATGATATAGTAAAAAAAAAGAAAGAGATTGGTGGAAAATCAACATATAGCATAACAAGCAAGTATAATTATGAAATCCATATTAGAATTTTTATTTTATTTTTCTGAAAAGTTTTGCTTCTATACGAAATTAATATCTCCTAGGAAAATATCTTTCTTTAGCCTCTCTTGTGAATACATTCCCTCCTTGTTCATATAGAGGAAAAATAGTTTAATAAAACAAAGAGTGACTTGGCTTTGCCAGCACTCAGTTGTTTGTGTTCACCTGTGACATTTACAAGTGAAGACATACAGAGCCTTCTTTTGTTTCCAACATAATTGCTCAGGTGTTAAATAAGTTGATTCAATTTTAAATGGCATGGTTTTCTCAAGGCTTAGGAAAGTAATTGATGGATTTTCTTCTTTTTCCATAGCTCATATATACACACTGCAAAGTTATATCTGTTTAATTTTACAAGACTGAAAATACTGTATTTAAAGCTTAGATTTAGTTTCGGTTTATTCTTGCTGTTCAACTCTGTCTAAACTTTCACAGGCAAATCGGAAATAAAACACAATTGAAATTAAACTAAGCTTTTTTTTAAACTGCAGAGGGGTCTTAATATTTCAGTTTGTGTTTTTAGACTGAATGTGATGAAAACGTGATTTAGTATAGATTCCTTGTGTCAATTATTCCCTGAATTCTCCTAAATTGATCTGTGTATTCTACGTGAAACTTCATTAAGGATCAAGCCAAGTAGTCTTTAAAAAGTACAGGGTTTTTGTGATAGACAGATGGTGGCTTTCATGATGTCAGGAAGTGTCAGATATTATGGTTGGCTTGGAATGGTGGCTACTATCCAAACAGATTGGGAAACAGACAGAAAGAGCAAGAACACCATTTGTTTTATTTAGATACATTGTGAACAGAAGGAAGCAAGACAGAGCATACTTTTACACATCTTTTTTCCACTCCTTGTGAAAACAGTTTAGGATTTGTTATATTATATTAGCCCTTTCATTATGCAAAAGCATGTGAAAGCCAGAGATTCTGGTAAAAGAACTTGTCTCATTCTGATTTTCTATGAAGTTTGTTTATTTTTATTTTTACAATATGTGATCTTTTTAAAAAAATAACTCTTGTTGGTAATATTGAATGCTTGAAAAAATATGGAGATATAGCCCTTTCAAAGTGCTATATTGTGAAGAGAGTGCTGACTTCATGACCCAGATGAGGACTCTCTGAGGGTACTACCAAAGAGAATTTTAATTCCTAAGTGGAAGGTGTTTCTTGGTGAACAACTGTAGATCTAGTTCTATAAGTATTTAATTCAGATTGGCAGCCAGAGGGCAGTATCAGCTCCAGAGAAAAATGTTGCATTCAGTTACAGTATTAAAGATAAGTCTTGATCCAGCCTTAGACCCTAGTTATCATGAAAACTTTAATTTTGAAGGGTCTCTCTCTCCTCTCTCTCTTTCTCTGTGTGTGTGTATCTTTCTAGTTGAAAGGATCATGTAAGTTTGCCAGTCCCTGTTCAGGAGCCAGATGCAGGTCAAGCTTTGAGGGCAGGAGACAGAAGACCAGGGACTCATGGCTGAGCTGGGAAGCAGTGCAATGCCATGCTGGCTTTATTCATCTGCATTAATACTCTCCAGGAAGGAAGTGGTAGGGTGTGACTAGGAGAGGGGGCAGAGTGAAAAGAGAGTGGAACCAGTGAGATTTACCATACTCTTGGGATTTAATAAAAATTTTGCAATTTTTTACATATTAGAGATCCAGTGTTATAATTATCTCTACAGTTGCCAGTCCCTGTTCAGGCGCCAGATGCAGGGCTAGCTTTGCAGGCAGGAGACAGAAGACCAGGGACTCATGGCTGAGCTGGGAAGCAGTGCAATGCCATGATGGCTTTATTCATCTGCATTTATATTCTCCAGGAAGGAAGTGGTAGGGTGTGACTAGGAGAGGGGGCAGAGTGAAAAGAGAGTGGAACCAGTGGGATTAAACCAGTGCCCTGTAGGCAGGGCGGTTCTCAGGTAAAGCAGTGATTATGTAAATAGACCACAGAATGCAACAGAAGGGGTCTTAGAAGCAGAATTAGAAGCAGACCAACATACAGCCATTTCTACAAATCTTTGTAATGCATTGGAAATTTGATTTCTGATGGAACACCTTAGATATTTGAGTACGTAAGAACCATATTAAAGTCCCAGATAACTAATGAAGGACATGTGCTATCCCTTAAAACTGATGATCTTTTCTTATGTGGAATCCAAGAATTTTATATATAGAACTCGAAAAGGTCACCTAATCTAGTAATTTTCATGTTGTGCCCCTTGACTCCTCCAATTTTCATAAAAATGTCTTAAGTGCTGCTATGGAGGATATATGAGAGGTCAGAACTGCAATCTATTATCTCTACTTCATCTCAGCAAGATACATCAAGAACTTTTCTGTTTGCACACAAACAGTAACTGGAATCATGACTTACAACTGGAATCATGACTTACGAGATGAGCACTGATTGAACAGAAAAGTGGAAAGCATTTAGCTAGAGCTGTGAGTTGGATATGGCTAAATATTACTTGACTGTTTTCTAAGTCAAACAGGAGTCAGTAAAGTTCCAGAAAAAGTTATGGAGTAATTATGATGAAGTATAAGGACTCCACTTAGCTTTCTTCTCTCAAATTTGCTTACTTGAACTTTGAGTATTGAGTCTGTTGGCCTATCATCTATCTATCTGTCATCTATCTATCATCTATTATCAGTGTTTCCTTTTTATAAAAAAGAAAACCAAATGAGTGGAACAGTAACAGCATAAGACAATGCATATTATCATCTTTTCTTCTCTCTCTTTTCCTTTATTTGGTCTTCCTTTCTCTCTTTTCTTCTTATTTTATTTTGCCTCAAAGGTTACTGTGGGGCTCGATATTGGCACTGTCCACCACTGCTGGTGGACATTTTTTCCTTTTATTTTATTTTTTCTATTTTATTCAATATGACACAGAGAAATTGAGAGGTAGATGGAGATAGAAAGGAAGAGAGAGAGATAGACATCTGCATACCTGCTTCACTGTTTGCGAAGTGTACCCATTGCAGATGGGAAGCAGAGACTCGAACCCAGGTCCATAAGCAGATATTTGTGCATAGTATTATGTGCATAGTATTATCCGCCCCTGCAATGCAAATTCTTTACTAGGGAGTTTTGAAATAATAATATGCATACTGAATAATAATAGTCACCTGTGCATTAAAAAGCAAGCCAAAAATTATCAATGTCTTCCTCTGTTGAGAAAATTACCTACATTAAAAGACAATATATTAAAGTTAATAAACCACCTACTTGATGAAACATCCCTTCCTTGTTTGTAGTTAGGGACTGTGATAGACTACTTAAAAAGGAAGGTATTTCTGACTCAAACTATATATAGAGAGAATCTCCCTTAATTTCTACAAAATTCTTGATATATGTAATATATTTTGTTACCTAAAATAAAATTAATACTCGTTCTCTATTGAAAAAGTTTGAATTACTTGACAGGTTAAACTTATGTTTCTCTAGAGCACTGTTTTAATATCATCTCTGGTTAAAAGTCACCAGAGCCCTACTCCCATTGAGAAAGATAGAAACAGGCTGGGAGTATGGATAGACCTGTCAATACCCATGTCCAATGGAGAAACAATTACAGAAGCCATACCTCCCACCTTCTGCAACCCATAAAGACGTTGGTCCATACTCCCCGAGGAATAGGGACCCTTCCAATGGAACTCTGGTGGTGGGAATTATATTGAATTATACCCCTCTTATCCCACAATCTTGTCAATCACTATTAAATCACTAATAAAATAAATGCTAAGTCATAAGTAAAAAAAAAAAAAGAGTCACCAACTTTTAAAAGAAATTTTGATAAAGAAATGTTACTTTAGAATATTTGCTATAACTGTTACTTTATGTCACAGAACTAAAATATCTGGAAGCCATCTTAAATCTCACTAGGACATTTTTTAGGCCATATACACTGAATCTGTACTAAGTGTGAGCTATCAGAAGAGAAAGTTTTTGATTCATTACTCATTGTTTAAATATTATTTCATTAGGAAGTTCCAAACAAGAACATGAAACATTATATGTAAAAGATAATGATATTGCTTTAACATTTGGGTGTCTTAGAAAAGAAGCTAAGACTTTGCTTCATTGTATTTTCAGTCACAATTTTTATTCAGAATCAGATTTGTGAAGGGAAAATATCCATCATTAGAAATACCAAATGATGAAATAGAGTTAGATCATTTTAAGGTTTACAAAAGATTATATATATAATATATATATATATTAAGAATTTATTTATTTATGAGAAAGATAGGAGGAGAGAGAAAGAACCAGACATCACTCTGGCACATGTGCTGCCAGAGATCGAACTCGAGACCTCATGCTTTAGAGTCCAAAGCCTTATCACTGCGCCACCTCCCAGACCACAAAAAGATGATATTTTTTTCTTTCTGATTTCAATCAGTGGAACACTAAACCACTTACTTGCCTAAGCTAGTTATCTTTAGATTTGTGGTTAAAAGTCAGAGCTACAAACATCTAACCCATTATAATTTAGTTAAGGTAAAGCGGACAATCTACATTACCATCAAAACTTCATACACTTTATACACTTACCTGTCTTAACACTTTGAAATGTATGGTCTTGCTATATATATATCCTCAGCTACTTTCACATTCCATACTACCACTTAAAAATAGCACGATTTCCCCATCCAAAAATGGGCAGAGGAAATGAACAAAACATTCACCACAGAGGAGATCCAAAAGGCTAACAAACATATGAAAAACTGCTCTAGGTCACTGATTGTCAGAGAAATGCAAATTAAGACAACACTAAGATACCACCTCACTCCTGCAAGAATGGCATACATCAAAAAGGACAGCAGCAACAAATGCTGGAGAGGATGTGGGGACAGAGGAACCCTTTTACATTGCTGGTGGGAATGTAAATTGGTACAACCTCTGTGGAGAGCAGTCTGGAAAACTCTCAGAAGGCTAGATATGGACCTTCCATATGACCCAATAATTCCTCTCCTGGGGTTATACCCCAAGGACTCCATAACACCCAACCAAAAAGAGGTGTGTACTCCTATGTTCATAGCAGCACAATTCATAATAGCTAAAACCTGGAAGCAACCCAGGTGCCCAACAACAGATGAATGGCTGAGAAAGCTGTGGTATATATACACAATGGAATACTATGCAGCTATCAAGAACAATGAACCCACCTTCTCTGACCCATCTTGGACAGAGCTAGAAGGAATTATGTTAAGTGAACTAAGTCAGAAAGTTAAAGATGAGTATGGGATGATTCCACTCATCAACAGAAGCTGACTTAGAAGATCTGAAAGGGAAACTAAAAGCAGGACCTGATCAAATTGTAAGTAGGGCACCAAAGTAAAAACCCAGTGGTGAGGGGTAGACATGTAGCTTCCTGGGCCAGTGGGGGGTGGGAGTGGGCGGGAGGGATGGGTCACGGTCCTTTGGTGATGGGAATGGTGTTTATGTACACTCCTAGCAAAATGTAGACATATAAATCAGTAGTTAATTAATATGAGAGGGGGAAATCAATTGTATGTCTCAAAGTTTCTCAAAAGACAAACTTGAATCTTTTTAATAGATAGGCTACATATTTGATATGCGGACTCTCTCAAAAGCCTAGACCAAGTAGATTAGAAGCTTCCAATAGCACAGCTATATACAAGATACTGGGTACTGTACAGCAAACCATAACAAAGGGACTTTTCAAAGTTAACCCAATTAACAAATAATGTGATGATAATATTAACTATTGATTGTCTTTTTGAACCCTAAGACAGCAGGAACCTCACATCTTCACTATAGAGCCCCTACTTCCCTCAGTCCTGGCACCCTTGGATAGGGCCCACTTTCCCGTATGCATCTCCCAATCCAAACCAAATAATATTGCATCCGCCGATCACAACCTAACCAAAGCAACGATTGCCATCTCAACATGCTTCACCTCAGACTGTGTCCAGAGACTTCACGTGTGGAATGACAACCCTTCAGCTTCATTACTCGGGTGAGACCTTTCCTTTAATAGTACACTCTAATTTCATCTCAGGTAGTTCACTTTTTAACAAAGTCCCATAACCTAGACATACAACAGTTTCTGTGAGAGAGAGCTTATGTTCACACGTATCCATAAACTACTGCAAAATATGAAAGCAGGATTACACTAGAGTTTGCAGTGAGTACCTCCCTAACACTTCCTCTCCACTATTCCAAACTTGGGATCCATGATTGCTCAACAAATTGTTTGGCTTTGTATGTTAACTCTCTTTTCAATCACCAGGTTCCAGATGCCACCAGGATGCTGACTAGGCTTCCCTGGATTGAAGACCCCACCAATGTGTCCTGGAGCTCAGATTCCCCAGAGACACACCTTACTAGGGAAAGAGAGAGGCAGACTGGGAGTATGGACCGACCAGTCAACGCCCATGTTCAGCGGGGAAGCAATTACAGAAGCCAGACCCTCTACCTTCTGCAACCCTCAACGACCCTGGGTCCATGCTCCCAGAGGGCTAGAGAATGGGAAGGCTATCATGGGAGAGGGTGGGTTATGGGGATTGGGTGGTGGGAATTGTGTGGAGTTGTACCCCTCCTACCTTATGCCTTTGTTCACTAATCCTTTCTTAAATAAAAAATTAAAAAAAAAAATAGCACGATTTGTCTTTTTAATATACTTATATGTATTGTGTAAGTGCTATATTTTTTATATCATGCTCTTATTGAATCCTTTACGACTACAGCCACAGAATTAATACTTTTAAAGGGAGAAAGAAGAGAACTACAGATTTTGGATGCTAATTATTGTATTTCTACATCTCTAACTTGATGGGATAAACCATGGTTAATTTGGAAAGAAAGAAAAATACTCTGAAACTCTTTTATATTCAATTGATATGTAGAAATGACAGGTTAACTCTCTCAGGGAGAAAAATAAAATGAATCTAAATCCGTGCCATTCTAAACAGTTTAAGTTGGCATTTAAACATGTTTACTTATGTTCTCTTTCTGTTTTGAAAAGAAGACTTATTTTTTTAAGATTAGTTATATCACAGATAATTAAAAACTCTATTTTATATTAGACTTTTAACAGTTACCTTGAATAGTGAAAGTAGTATGATTTTTGTGTTCATTGTTTTTTTTTCCCAGCATTTAATATTCCCATGGTCTTTATTTCCTATAGTCAGAAGGATGTGCTAAAAATAAAGGCAATTAAGTCAGTGTGGTAGCTCTTTCTTCAGTATATTTCAATTTAGGAAAGCAAGTAAGCATGCAACTAATCAAAACAAATTTTTGTTAGGAATATGGAATAAATAAACATTTGCAAACTATAATCTGTTGCTGATTAAGAACCAATATAATGTCAGTAAAATCTGTCTTTTTATACCTTTAGCTTGGTCCTATAAAGCAAAGTTACGTGCTTCACCTGAGAATCACAAGACTCATTCAAAGGGTTAATTTCTGAAGTAATCCAGTAGTTTATCACTGAGATATATTGACACTTATTGACTAGGTTTGAGGCATGTGCCCATCCTTGAACTAGTCATGCTGGATAAAAATTAAATAGTTTAGCTGAATGCATAGTTAATGTATTCAAATCCTAAATCTTTAGGGGTGACATTGATTTTATGTAAAGAATGTGACTGAAAAAAATAATGTGACTCAAGTGACGATAAATTCATAAAAATAAAAATAAAAATGAAACTTTAATGACAAACACAAAATCTTTGAAGCTTTCCTGTCTAATTTAACTGCAAATTTTGCATTTACTATATATAAATATATATATATATATATATACATATATATATATATATGTCTTATACTTTCTTTACTCAAATGGTTTAAAGAATGTAGATTTTTTAATTTTAGGTAACTTTTTCATTTTTTACTAGGGGATTAATGACTTAGAGTCAGCAATAAAATACAGTAAAAATAAAATACAGTGTGCAAATGTATAACATTTCTCAGTTTTCTACATAAAACTTCAACCCCCTCTAGATCCTCTGACAGCATATTCCAGGAAATGACCCTCTCCCTCACCCCAGAGTCCTTTACTTCAGTGCAATAGACCAAACCCAGTCCAAGTTCTGCTTTGTGTTTTCTCCTTTCAATTTCTTTTTAAAAATATTATTAGTGATTTAATAATGATGAGCATAATTGAGGGATAAGAGGGGTACAATTCATACAGTTCCCACCACTAGCATGCCATATCCCGACCCCTCCACTGGAAGATTCCCTGCTTATCACTCTGGGAGTATAGACCAAAGATCTTTATGGTGTGCAGAAGGTGGGAAGTCTGGCTTCTATAATTGCTACTTCGTTGGACATGAGCATTGACAGGTAGAGCCATACCTCCATCCTTTCCCTTTCCCTAGTGGGGTAGGGCTCTAGTGAGATGATGGAGTTCCAGGACTCACTGATAAGGTCATCTGCCCAGAGAAGGTAACTTTTTTTTTTAAATCTCTTTTCTTCTCACAATATTCCTTATTCAACTCATCTAATTTGACTCCTTTAATTAGTACAAATGAGGGGTCCGGGTAACAGCATGTTAAGCACACGTGGCTTCAAAACTCTTGGTTCCAGACCCTGGCTCCCCACCTGTAGGGGGGTCACTTCACAAGCAGGTCTGCAGGTGTCTATCTTTCTCCTTCTCTGTCTTCCCCTCCTCTCAATTTCTCTCTGTCCTATCCAACAACATCAGCAATGGAAACAATAGCAATAATAACAACAAGGGAAATAAAAAAAGGAAAAATGGCTTCCAAGAGTAGTGGATTTGTAGTGGAGGCACTGAAACCCAGCAATAATGCTGGAGTTAAACAAACAAACAAAACAAAAACAAAAACAAAAGAAAGAAAATGTTAAAAAAAAAAAGTACAAAAGAGCTGATTGAGTCTATTTCTATCCTTTCTCAGAATTGGAGGTTTGTATGTTTATGTACTTAACAAAAATTTGTATTTGGATGTCTAATCCTAAAACTGTAAAAGTCACATAGTGATAGTCCTATTTATCTTTATAAGTCTCTCTCTCTATTTTTTTTCTTTTTATCTCCTAGAGAATTTTACCCTACAATTTTTTCATGCTCATTTAATTTTTTTAAGTATTTACTTATTTGACAAGATATAGAGAAAATGGGGGGGGGTCAGGAAAGAGAGGGAAAGAGAGAGACTTACATCACTGCTTCACCAGTAGTGAAGCTTTCTTGTTGCAGGTGGGAATTGGACATTTGAACTCAGGTTTTTACATATGTAATGTGTGCACTCAACTAGGTATGCCACTGCCCAACCCCATACCAAGTAAAGTTCAGGTGGTAGTTTGGCATTATTCTTTGATAATATCTTTGTCTCTCTGTAATGCCACTGACAATTCTACTTTCATTGCAGAACTAGTCTTCCAGCAAAATCAACTGAGAATGGGCTCTATTCTGATTCATCTTTCTCTCTTGCCAAAGTTAATTTTCTGGAAGCTTATAATGTCATTTCCTTAGTCAAAATGCACAAATAAATTTTTCACTGCTTTCAGGGTCAGACTTTATTGGTGGTGTTCACAAAGTTTCCTTTATTCTCTAGTCTCCTCTTAATTCTCTGGTTTCATAGTTTACCACCCAGGTTGTCATATGAAGTTTAGATCTCAAAAGTACTGCCTTCAACTGAAGTGCAAAGGTTTCTTAAGTCAATTTTGTATACACAAAAGGTAATTTTCTTAGAGAAATACACACTGAAATAAAAATCAGCATACAATGTCACTGGCAGTAAGGGGGGGTGGATTACAAACCAACTGACAAAGCTTAGGTGGCAGGAAGTGCTCAGATTCAGAGTTTCTGGAAGCATCTATTCTCAGAAATGGACACTCTGAGCATAAATTCCTGAGTGACTTGAGATAATAATTAACCCAAACACAGAGTAACACAATGCATAGTCACATTTTGACCTACAGGCTATTTCTTTTTTTAATATTTATTTATTTCCTTTTTGTTTTTATTGTAGCTATTGTTGTTGATGCTGTCATTGTTGGATAGGACAGAGAAATGGAGATAGGAGGGGAAGACAGAGAGGAAGAGAGAAAGATAGACACCTGCAGACCTGCTTCCAGGAGCAGTGGATTCATGGTGCAGGCACTGAGTCCTAGTAATAACCCTGGAGGCAAAAAAAAAAAAAATACTAAAGTCATAAGCCTCTAGGAACATGCCTAAAATAGACTTCCTACTTCTTTCCACCCTAAGATCCATATTATCTTATGCTCTATTCCTATTTTTTTCTTTAGAAAAGATTTATAAACATTTTGTCCTGCTTGATATATTACTGCCTTTTAGCCACCAAGTTGCAGATACTACCATGATTCTAACCTGACTTCCCTGGACAGATGGCTTCACCAGTTGTGTCCTGGAACTTCACCTCTCCAGAACCTTACTGCACTAGACAAAGATAGAAATAGGCTGGGGTTTTGGACTGACCTTCCAATGCTCATGCTCAGCAATTACAGAAGCCAGAACTCCCACCTTCTGCACCCCACAAATAAGTTTGGTCCAAGCCCCCAAAGAAGGAGAAATGTTAAGAGAAGATGACCAGAGCACTCTGAACTCCAGGAAGTCCATCAAGGCCCAAAGAGAGAAAGGAAAAAAGGAAGGGCATTAGAAAGTAGAATTGGTATAGAAGTGACTTTGAAAGGAAGAGAGAACCATAGAAAAAATATGCAAATATGTATAAATATAGATAGGTACAGAAATAACAGTCAACCCATGTCTGTGACCTTGCAAGAACTACTACAGTTTCCAGGGGAGGGAGTGGGGACATTGAACTCTGATGGTGGGAACAGTGCATGACCATATGTCTGTTATCTCTTAATTATTTTTTTTTATTTATAAAAAGGAAACATTGACAAACCATAGGATAAGAGGGGTACAACTCCATACAACTTCCACCACCACCTTATCCTATCCCCTCCCTTGATAGCTTTCCTATTCTTTAACCCTCTGGGAGTATGGACCCAAGGTCATTGTGGGATGCAAAAGGTGGAAGGTCTGGCTTCTGTAATTTCTTCCCCACTTAACGTGAGTGTTGACTGGTCGATCCATACTCCCAGCCTGTCTCTCTCTTTCCCTAGTAGGGTGGGGCTCTGGGGAAACAGAACTCCAGGACACATTGGTGGGGTTGTCAGGGAATCTGGTTGGCATCATCTAGAACCTGGTGGCTGAAAAGAGAGTTAACATACAAAGCCAAACAAATTGTTGACCAATCATGAACCTAAAGGCTGGAATAGTGCAGATGAAGAGTTAGGGGGTGGGTAGTAGGCATATTTTAGTTATATTCCAAAGGGCCTGTGGCTATACTAGGTTTTTATTTTTCCTTGAGCCTGAAATCTGAAATCTGAAATGCAAGTGGATCCAAGTTATTGTCTGGGGAGATGATGTCATGGCTGGAAAAGGGACAGAAAGCTGGATCAGGGAAGAGTATCTCCCTAATATGGTAAAGGTGTGTTAATATCATTGACTGTAAATCCCATCAATTTGATTTGGTCTGGGGCACATATTCAGCTTAGGAGCCTATGCGACCTCTGCATCCCTGTAGATCTTAGCTCACATTCTGTGGTCATGAGTCGGAACATTCCAAGCTGCCCCAATATCAACCCATCTTCCTCAGGTGTAGCATAGAGTATGTTGTCAAACCAGTACTAAACGTTCAAAAAAACAAACAAAACAGAACAAAGAGGTAAAGCATGTATTTTCTTACTATTTAGTATGATACTGGATATAAGATTTCTGTATATTGGAGGTCAGGTGGGTTGGGCAGCAGTGCAGCTGATTAAGTGCATGTAGAGCGAAGTGCAGGGACTGCCGCAAGGATCCTGGTCTGAGTCCTCTGTTCCCCACCTGCGGAGGGTGGGGGGTCACTTCACAAATGGTGAAGCAGGTTTGTAGGTGTCTTTTTTTCTCTCCCCCTCTGTCTTCCCTTCCTCTCTCTATTGCTCTCTGTCCTATCCAACAACAATGACATCAATAACAACAATAATAACCTCAACAACAATAAAACAACAAGGGCAACAAAAAGGGAGGGGGAATGACCTCCAAGAGCAGTGGATTCATGGTGTAGACATAGAGCCCCAGCAATAACCCTGGAGGCAAAAAATAATAATAAGATTGTTGTATATAGACTTAACTAGGTTGAGGAATTTTCTTTGAGTCTTAGTTTTATTTAGTGTTTTGATAATGAAAGGACATTTGATTTTGTCATAATCTTTCATTGTATCTATTGAAACAATAATGCGGTTTCTGTTTTTTTTTCTGATATAGTGGACTACATTTACTGATTTATATATATTTAACCAGTCATAAATACCTGGAGCAAATACCACTTGGTTTTGCAGTATAATCTTCATATAACATTTTAGCAAACCAGATACAGAAATGCATTATAAAGGTTGTATATTAACTATGATGAGGATTGACAGACAAGTTTTGACAAAGGGGCTCGAAACATGTAGTGGAGTCTTTTCAACAAATGATGCTGACATTGGGTTGATATATGTAGAAAAATGAAAATGGATAACCACACATCATCCAGCAACTCCAAATGGATCCACATAGTCATTAGACCAGAAACTAACCACTCTATAGAAGAAACACTTTGGCAGGTGTTTGGAAATGCCTTTGAAGAATCAAGTCTAACATCAAGGAAAACAAAATAAAAATAAAACCCTGGAACTACATCAAACTGAAATCCTGTAGTCAAGGGAACCATAATCAAAGCAGAAAGAAAACATATTAAATGGGAGAACATCTTTACATGCCATACATCAGACAAGAGGCCAATAATCAAATATATAAAGAGCTCACAAAACTCAGCAGCAGCAACAAACAAAACAAACAAACAAACAAAAAAAACACCTCACTGAAAAGCATCAGCCACAACAAAACCTCACTGAAAGTTAAGAAAAGACACCCATAGAATTTTTACTAAAGAAGATATCCAGATGGCTAATAAACATGTGAAAAATGCTCAAAGTCACTAATTAGCAGAGTAATGCAGATAAAGATAATGAGAGATCATTTTTTTCTATTTTATCATGGGGCTGATGATTATTGTTACAAAGGTATAGTTGCATATTGTATAGTTGCCCATTGAGTATCATATATTAGAAAGACAGAAACAAAAAATATTGACAAGGAAGTGGGGAAAGGGAAACATGTCTACTGTTTGATGATAATGTAAATTGGTTAAGTTCATGTGAAGAACAGCCTAGAGTTTCCTCAAAATATTAGAAATCTACTTTAAGATTTGGAATTTTCTTTCCCAGGGATGTATAAAAAGAGCACAAAGACTTCTATCCAAACAGAGGTATACACACCTATTGTAGCATGGATTGTAATAGTTCAAACCTGGAATCAACCCAGATGTTCAATGACAAATGAGTGGCTAAGAAAATTGTGGTATAGGGGAGTCGGGCTGTAGTGCAGTGGGTTAAGTGCAGGTGGCGCTAAGCTCAAGGACCGGCGTCAGGATCCCGGTTTGAGCCTCCGGCTCCCCACCTGCAGGCAGGTCCCTTCACAGGCGGTGAAGCAGGTCTGCAGGTGTCTGTCTTTCTCTCCCCCTCTCTGTCTTCCCCTCCTCTCTCCATTTCTCTCTGTCCTATCCAACAACAACGACATCAATAATAACTACAACAATAAAACTACAAGGGTAACAAAAGGGAATAAATAAATAAAATTTAAAAATTTTTATTAAAAAAAAAGAAAATTGTGGTGTAAATACACAAAAGAATACTGCTCACATGTCAGAAATAAATGAAATCTTCTTTTCCCTGTCTTAGGGGAAACTTGACAGAATCATCTGAAATGAGATGAGTGAGAAAGAGAGAAGAACTAATACCTATGATCTCACTTATAGGTGCTCTTTAAAAAGTAAGACAAGAAAAGTGCACCACAGGGTGAAGCTTTAACTGAGTGTGATATGATTTTTATTTTATTTTATTTTTTTTATTTTTACCAGAGTGCTGATCAGCTCTGGTTTATGGTGGTGCAGGGGATTAAACCTGGGACTTCGAAGCCTCAAGCATGACAGTCTGTTTGCATAACCATTATGCTGTCTACCCCTGCCCAAGTGTGATATAATTTTTATCGTTTTTGGAAAAAAGTTATTTACAGTTTGTTGGTGACTTACGGGTACACTTTCTTATTTGATGAAAGGTGTCTGTAACAACCATTCTATTATACTCAACTTAAATCCTTTTCTATTATCTTATACCAGGACCAGCAAAATGAAACACACTGGACTAGAAGCCAATGGAGATTGGGAGGGTGGGAAACAAAGGCACAGTATATGATAGTGATAAAGCATCTGTGTTGGTGGGGGTGGAGTGATGTGCAGACATCTATTATGGGGAGGTAAGAAGATATATCCACTTGTCAACAAATGTACTATAATCCATTTTTTCTTCAGTAACATGATTTAGAATATAAACACTTATTCCTAATAGTCTCAGGCAAGCTGCGGTTCTTAAAGTTCATATAATGAGTGATTTAATGTGATGTAGCTACAGACAAGTAACCTTACAAGGAGACTTACATTTTTCTGTAGAAATTTGCAATAAAGTCACTCAGAGTGGTCCTGATGAAGAGAATTGTTTTCCTTCACCTTCAGAAGTTTAAAAGCATATATATATATATTACAAAATACCTTTATGATGAAAAGTGAGAAATTTTGCACATGTACCTATAGCTGTATTTACTGTTTATTATAAATCATTAACCTCCCAATAAGAATTAAAAGAAATACCTATATAACATAAGTTCAATAATTACAGATTGATTAGATTTCATCTCTGAAGAGAACTGGTTGTTTAACATGAGGAAAGGAATCATTACTTTCAGTTGGTCATTAATTCCTATGAAATATCCTTCCTTACAGTGGCAATTGCTCTTATAAATTGAATGTGGGTACATATTTATGCAAGGCTTAAGATTTCTGTTTTTTGCCATTTCAGTTTCATGTGCACTGTATTTTTAGAGACTTAATGTTCTATACTTAGGCTAGATTGCCTAGTACAGGTTACCAAACTCAGTTTATATAGTATAGTAGCTATGATTTCTTCCTTCTTTATTTCTAACCTTATGATAAAAACAACTATGAAAATCTATTTCATGTGAAAATAATTGAAGAGCATACGTACATCTGGCAACAGTTCAACTGCCTCATTGCAACAAAAATCAGTTTACACTTCAGGTTATATGCTTATATATTTTGAGATTTTCTTATAAGAAGAAACTTTATTCTTATGGAGGAAGATTATATGGTGGGAAGAAAAACCCATATCCTATACTAAGTATCTACTTGCTAATTTGAAGAATATTTTATTTTTTAAATGTTACTTTTATGTGTGAAGAAGGTTAATGGTGATTCATTTATATGGTCACATACGATAAAATTAAATAGTTCACAATTAAGAGACAGTCATATGATTGACAATTTATATTATCAGCATTTCTATGGAAATGTATTTTTTTCATGTGTAATGGCATATAGTTTATCTTGTTACTACACTTTCAAATCTGACTCAACTTGTGATCAGTAACATATGCTAGTGATACAGCTGACCATATTTTACCCTGAGCAAAAGGAAATTTACTCTGTGTTTGAATGAATGGATAATTGGTGAATTTTGAAATAAACTCCAAGTGACTGAACCTATGTTCTTAAAGTTCTTGAGTGATATAAAGATCTAGTTTATAGATTGTTATAGATTATCTAGGATATATAAAGATCTAATTATTCTTTGGAAGTATGTTTCTTTTCACAAGAAAGTTTATTTCCTATAGATATCTTTGGTTTCCCCTGTATTCTTTAGTAGAATATTGACAGGAGTTGATAGAGCTGGAACAATAACCAATTTGTCACTTAGGAAAACTAAGTTTCAACTAGCACTCTATTTGAGTGTGCACAATATTATGTGCAAGGACCCAGGGTCAAACCTCCAGCCTCTACCTACAGGGCGAGCAGTAGAATAGTGATACAGGTATCTCTCTCTTGTCCCCCTATATCTTTTAAATTTTTTATCATTTATTTTTATTATTTATTTTTATTTATTACTGGATAGAGATAAATTGAGAGAGAATAGGGAGATACAGAGAGAGAAAGATAACTTCAGCATTGCTTCATCACTTGTGAAGCTTGCACATTGTAACATGTATGTTCAACCAAGTGCACCAACATCCATTAATTAATACATAAATATTATTAATATTATTGCACACACAGAGAGACAGAGAGACCTGAAGAACAGCTTCATTACTTGTGAAGTTTTCACCTTGCCACTGGGGACCAAGGATTTGAACCTGGACCCCTGCACATTATAATATGTGCACTAAATCAGGTACTATACCACTGACCCCTATCCTCCCCCCAAGGCTCATAATGGTGTGAAGGATTGAATATAGGACTTGAAAGCCTCAGGCATGACAGTCTCTGCATGACTATTATGCTATTTCCTTCCAATTGCCTCTCTCTATTTTTCTTTGTCTATATGAAAAAAAGAAAAAAAAAATGGTCATCAGTAACAGTTGTCAAGCAGGCACTGAACCTCAGTGATAATACTGGTATCAAATTAAAAAACTAAAATAAAACGTAGATAAACCAAGTCAATTCATCTCTGCTTCTCATATGACAAGCTTTTATAGTTTGGAGGAGCACACATATTTTGAAAAGTCTGTTTTGAAGTCATTTAAATAATTGTCATCCAACCAACTTACCTGATTTATGAACAATATGACATAACATTGTCACTCATTTTTTTCTTAGTTTGCCTCCCAAATTACCTATCAGTTAACCTTTTTCTTTTATGTTTTGCTTTTTTATGATTTCTAGGTAGTGTAGTATATATACCAGAAGGGATTAAATTTGAAACCTTTAAGGGAAATTAATTCACATTTTAATAATATTCAGTGTTGCTAGAGAAAACATGCATTTTTTTTTTTTTTTGTGGTCTGGGAGGTGGCACAAAAAAAAAAAAAAGCGTTGGATAAAGAAAGCGTTGAATTTTCAAGCATGAGGTCCCAAGTTCAATTCCGGCAGCACATGTACCAGAGCACATGTACTGTTTTTTTCTCTCTCTCCTCCTAAATAAATAAACAAAATCTAAAAAAAAAAAAGAAGAAGAAGAAAACAAGCTATTTATTTATTTATTTATTTTAGAAACTGGCAGTAGTAAGAGCAATTGAAATAGGTTAAGGTATGGAGTTAATTCAGCTTGGCATTGTATTTTGACTTTACTAGATTTTGTGTACTTGATTAAATGCAGGTCACTTAATGATTCTATAAGTCAGGTTTTAAGAAATAAAAGGGGCAGAAATTGTTCAATAATAGGTGAATGGTTGATTCACTTATGACTTATATACACAAGGGTAAGAAATGAGGACATATTCTTTGTGACAACATGGATGGAACTAGAGAAAATGATATTGATCCAGATAATCTAGAAAGAGAAAGATGAATATAAGATGATCTCACTCAGAGACGACCTCTAAGAAACAAAGAATAATACAGGTTGAATCCTGGATGAATGATAGTCTATTGCAGAAGGTTTAGGGATTCAGAAGGAGGATGGGAAGACTACTAAAGAGAAGTTGGATACTTAAATCCTTATAGTGGAATGGGATGCTTTGATTGAGGATAAAATATACTTATCTTGGAGAAATATATTTGTATGACAACAAAAATCCTGTAAGTCAACATTTTCTCAATATTGGAGTTGAAAATAAATAAATTTCACAGGCTTTGCCCCTTCTGTCCTTTAAGTTTACTTATTATGTAATTAATATTATTTATTTTCAAATCAATTCATTAGAAAAATTATGGTTTAGAGGACAGTTACTGAGACATTAGTATGGTTTCTTATCTCCCATGATAGGTGTCTACATCATGTCTACCATCAACCCAAGTCTCTCTTTACCATCCTGTTCTGGGTATTTGATACCCTCTCCCCACTCCAACTCCCCCAGTCCAGAGATTTTTGCTTTGCTGCCATACACTGTTTAGATTTTGTCTCTCACTGAAGACATAATTAGACTTTCAAATTCCTTTGATAGGCTAGAAAATTAAACTGACAAAGAACACTATTTATCAAGAAACATTTTGTTTGTTTTTCTAAAGACAGATAGTCATCAGGACAGATAGAGAAAGTCAAATAAACTATAGCACTGACCTTTCCTCATTGCAGTGGGGGGTAGACTTCAACACTACTCAAAGAGCTATTTCACCAGCCCTGCAAGAAACTTCTCAGTAAGGAAAGATAAGACCAAGCAGACCAGTACGATAGTTCATCTGTTTGTTGTTTTCTTTGCCAAGCATATAACTTAAATTTTATCCCAGCCACCACTATCCTGGGGAGGTCCTTGGAGTTGTGGTGTCTTCTCTTCTTCTCTTATCCTATCTCTGTATCTCGCTATCTGAAAAATTTAGCCCTGAGAAGTAATGACCCAGCGACAAGAAGAATAGAATATGAAAGATCTAACCAAAAGCAACAACATTAAAAAGAAGCCTCAAAAAACTATATTGTTTTTTATGTAAGTTAGCAGTATAGTTATAATGCCTTAAAAATTATGGGTATATTTCAGAAAAACATGAAGCAAAAAAATGAACTTTTCTTTTTCTTTTTTTTTTAAATATTTATTTTATTTATTTATTCCCTTTTGTTGCTCTTGTTGTTTTATTGTTGTAGTTATTATTGTTGTTGTCATTGTTGGATAGGACAGAGAGAAATGGAGAGAGGAGGGGAAGACAGAGAGGAGGGGAGAAAGATAGACACCTGCAGACCTGCTTCACCGCCTGTGAAGCAACTCTCCTGCAGGTGGGGAGCCGGGGTTCGAACCAGGATCCTTATGCTGGTCCTTGTGCTTTGCGCCACCTGCGCTTAACCCGCTGCGCTACAGCCCGACTGCCAAACTTTTCTTTTTCTTTCTTTTCTTTTATTTATAAAAAAGGAAACATTGACTAAACCATAGGATAAGAGGGGTTCAACTCACACAATTCCCACCACAAGAACTCCATATCCCATTCTTTCCCTTGACAGTTTTCCTGTTCGTTAACCCTCTGGGATTATGCACCCAAGGTCATTGTGGGATGCAAAAGGTGGAAGGTCTGGCTTCTGTCATTGCTTCCCTGCTGAACATGGGTATTGACAGTTCGATCCATACTCCCAGCCTGTCTCTCTCTTTTCCTAGAGGGGTGGGGTTCTGGGGAATCAGAATTCCAGGACGCATTGGTGGGGTTGTCTGTCCAGGGAAGTCTGGTTGGCATCATGCTAGCATCTGGTACCCGGTGGCTGAAAAGAGAGTTAACATACAAAGCCAAACAAATTGTTGACCAATCATGAACCTAAAGGCTGGAATAGTGCAGATGAAGAGTTGGGGAGTCCTCCATTTTGTAGATAGCTAGTAGGCATATTTTAGTTATATTCCAAAGGGCCTGTGGCTATACTAGATTTTATTTTTTTCCTGAGCCTGAAATCTGAAATCTGAAATACAGGTGGGTCCAAATTATTCTCTGGGGAGATGATGTTGTGGCTGGAAAAGGAACAGAAAGCTGGATCAGGGAAGAGAGTGTCTCCCAAGTATTGGAAAGGTATATTAATATTGTTGACTATAAACCCCATCAATTTGATGTGATCTGGGGCCCATATTCAGCTTAATAACCTATGTGACCTCTCCATCTCTATAGATCTGAGTTCACATTCTGTGGTCATGAGTAGGAACTTTTCAAGCTGCCCCAATATCAGGACCTATCTTCCTCAGGTGTAGCATAGAGTATGTTGTCCATCCTCTCTTCCGAAGATGAAATATTCTCTATCATTATTGATCAAAGTTGAGGACAAGGACCTATGGGGGCTCACAAAGGGGTCTATTTTGTTGTTCCTGATAGAGATGACCAGTAACAATGGAGAGAGGGATTTATTTGAGGTCTGGGTCCATCATGTCTCTTTAGGAATCTGAAGAGTCCTGGAATCCGGCCCCAGCTGATGGGGTGGCCTGATAGTGATGAAAGAGTCATCATTAAAATATGCCTGTCTCTTGCCCTTATCCAGCTTTTGCAGTCCTTTCTTTGATAAGGTTAGCTTTGGAGTGAGTGAGATTATTGTAATGGGAAGTAGGTGAGGAGGGTATCGAAGTCTAAATAGACATTATTTCATTATGAACTTTATACTGACTCACTACAGACTATTGTGTAGTTTTGCTTTCAGGTATATATTTCACCTTAATTTATGGATACATGTGAACATATGCTCTATCTCATGGGAAATAGGTGATGAGGCTATCTAAGTCTAAGTAGACACTATTTCATTATGAACTTCATACTGACTCGCTGTAGACTATTGTGAACTTTTGCTTTCAGGTATATATTTTGCCCTGATTTATGGATACATGTGAACATATGCCCTATCTCATGGGACCTGGTCTATATCTAGGTTTTGAGACTTTGTTGGGAAGTGAACCACCTGGAATGGAATTAGAGAATACTATGAAAGGTAAGGTCTCACCCGAGTAGTGAGTCTGAAGGGTTGACATTCCAATCCTAATGTCTCTGGACACAGTCTGAAGTGAAGCATGCTGAGGTTGTACTCCTTGTCTTGATTAAGTTGGGATAGATGAAATACAATATCATTTGGTACAAATTGAGAGTGCATGCAGGAAAGTGAACCCCACCCTAGAGGTTCCAGGACTAGGGAATATAGTCTCTCTAGAGGAATGGGAGATTCCTGCTGTCTTAGGGTTTAAGAAGGCAATAGATAGTTATTGCTATAATCATATTATTTGGCAATTGGGTTAACCTTGAAGTATCCCTTTGTTAGGATTTCTGTATCATACACAACTTTGTAATAATTTATGTCCTTTGACATTACTTGTGTCAGAAGTTCTCCCTGGTCTAAGCTTTTAAGAGAGTCAACATATCAAAGACTCAGCCTATGGTCTATGCATTAAAATGTTTGAGACATTCAATTGGTTCTTCCCCTCTCATATTAATTAAATAGTCATTTATATGACCACAAATTGATGGGAGTGTACATAAACACCATTCCCACCACCAAAAGACTGTGTCCCATCCCATCTCCACCTGACCCCCACCCCATGAAGCCCAACATCCACCCTCACCCTCAACCCAAGGTTTTTACTTTGGTGCCCTACTCCAAATTCAGTCAAATCCTGCTTTGAGTTTCCCTTTCTGTTCTTTCTCAACTTCTGTTTATGAGTGGGATCATCCCATTGTTGTCTTTATCTTTCTGATTTAGCTCACTTAGTATAATTCCTTCCAGCTCCATGGGTAATGGGTCAGAGAAGGTGAGTTCATTGTTTGCAGCTTTTACAAAGCTGCAAATATAGAACAGCAGTTCATGCATTCTTTTAAGCATTAAATCATTTAATAAATATGGAGAACCTGGAATGCGTTGAAGGCAGGCTGTGCAAATTGTAAGATTTAAACAGAAATGAGGTATTTTTCCTTAAAATTTATGATGTAATGAAAAATATATCTGTAAAAATATCTACATCGAAGTTGAGATCACAGAAGAAAAACAGAAAATACTCACTGTATAAGCAACAGAGACTCTGATAAATTTTTCCATAATCTCCACTCCAATTCTAATAGGCAGTGAGAACAAATAAGTTTATCTTTTATTATTTATTATTTAGGGCATATGATTGCCAATGGGCTAAGACATTAATAAAGCAAGACAATTTAATTTAATTTATTTTTTATTTATTTATATCAATTCATTAATATACTTGAAAATTCAATCCACTTATTTGTATGGATGAAAAGAAATGGATAATTAATATAAATTGAAATTAATCCACTCATTAATCATCTGCTACAAATACAGGTATCTTTGTTGGGAACTAGTATTATATAACATGACCACCAACGTGGAAACCACTAACGATGTAAGGAAATGTGGACAAAAACATGTATGCAACTGCAGTCTGGTAAATTACTGTTGAAGATTTATTATCTCTGATTGAAGTTTACATTCAGAAAAAGCTTTTGAATCCTTCCATATCTTGTTTCAGTACTAGGCAGATATTGTGAATAGTCTGAGAACATGCAGCGTAAAATGATCAACTATATATTTTAAGACACAGTGCAATTTCTCAACATGATACTATCATTACAACCTTTAAACTTAAAGTAAAATTCCAAAATTTTGATTTTTTACTTTTCCTATTTGGAAAAATTATTATGTTTAATTTTTATTTATTTATTTTCATTTTTTATGAGTGATTTAATAATGATCTACAAGTTTGTTGGATAATAGGGGTATAGAACTGGGGGAAGTTTAGGCTCTATAGTGGAAATGTGAGGTTCCTGCTGTCTTAGGGTTCAAGAAGACAAAAAATAGTTACTGTTATCATCACATTATTGGGTAATTTGGTTAGCTTTGAAAAGTCCCTTTTTAGACATACAATTTTTCCCAACTCATATTAATTAAATAGTGATTTATATGACTACAATTTAGTAGGTGTGTACATAAGCACCACTCCCATCACCAAAAGATTGTGTCCCATCCCACCCACCCACCCACCCACCCACACCCATACCCCCACCCCCACCCAACCCCACCCTCACCCCCATCCCCACCCCACCACTGGCCCAGGAACCCTCATGTCAACCCTCCCGCTCACCACAGGGTTTTTACTTTGGTGCCCTACTTTCAATTTAGTCAGATCCTGCCTTTAGTTTCCCTTTCTGATCTTTTTCTCAGCTTCTGTTGATGAGTGGGATTATCCCATACTCATCATTATCTTTCTGACTTAGCTCACTTAACATAATTCCTCTAGCTCTGACAAGGATGGGTCAGGGAAGTTGAGTTCACTGTTCTTAGTACCTGAATAGTATTTCATTGTGTATATATACCACAGCTTTCTCAGCCACTCATCTGTTGTTGGGCACCTGGGTTGCTTCCAGGTTTTAGCTATTATGAATTGTGCTGCTATGAACATAGAAGTACACACATCTTTTTGGCTGAGTGTTATGGAGTCTTTGGGGTATATCCCCAGGAGAGGAATTACTGGGTCATATGGAAGGTCCATGTCTAGCCATGTAAGAGTTCTCCAGACAGCTCTCCACAGAGGCTGGACCAATTTACATTCCCACCAGCAGTGCAAAAGGCTTCCTCTGTCCCCACAGCCTCTCCAGCATTTGTTGCTGCTGTCCTTTTTGATGTATGCCATTCTCACAAGGGTGAGGTGGTATCTCAATGTTGCTTTCATTTGCATTTCTCTGACAATCAGACCTGGAGCAGTTTTTGATATGTTTGTCAAAGGCTTTCTCTGCATCTATTGAGATAATCATGTGGTTTTTTGCTTTGCTTTTATTGATGTGGTGAATGACATTGATTGACTTACGTATGTTGAACCAGCCTTGCATTCCTGGGATGAATACCACTTGGTCGTGATGAACAATCTTTTTGATATGCTGCTGTATCCGGTTGGCCAAGATCTTTTTTAATATTTTGGCATCGATGTTCATCAGAGATATTGGTCTGTAGTTTTCCTTTTTTGTTGTGTCCCTCTCTGCTTTTGGTATCAGGGTGATGTCGGCTTCATAGAAATTGGAAGGGAGTGTTCCTGTTTCTTCGATCTTATGGAAAAGCTTTAGAAGTTTGGATACTAACTGTTTCCTGACGGTTTTGTAGAATTCGTTTGGAAAGCCATCTGGTCCAGGACTTTTGTTGTTGGGGAGATTCTTAATAACGGTTTCAATTTCTTTATCTGTGATTGGTGCATTTAGATTTTTAGTTCTTCGTGGTTCAGTTTTGGAAGGGCATATGTTTCTAGGAATTGTTCCATTTCTTCCAGATTCTCTAGCTTGGTGACATATAGTTCTTCATAGAGTTTAGTATGATTTCCTGGATTTCTGTGTTGTCAGTTGTGATATCTCCTCTATAGTTTAAAATTCTATGAATTTGAGTCTTCTCCATTTTTGTTTGGTGAGTCTGGCTAGGGGTTTGTCAATCTAGTTTAATCTTTCAAAAAAAGAACATTTGGTTTCATTGACCTTCTGTATTGTTCTCTTATTTTTGATGTTATTTATTTCTGCTCTAATTTTAGTGATTTCAGTCCTTCTGATTGCTTTAGGGTTCCTTTTTCCTCTTCCTCTAAGTCCTTGAGGTGTGCAATAAGGTCGTTCATTTGAGCTTTTTCTTGTTTAATATGTGATTGTATGGCTATGAGTTTCCCTCTCAGTACTGCTTTAGCTGTGTCCCATGTATTTTGATAGGATGTGTATTCATTTTCATTTGTTTCCAGGAACATTTGAATTTCCTCCTCAGTGTCTCTCTGACCCTGTGGTTCTTAAGGAATATGTTATTTAGTTTCCAGATTCTGTGATTTTTAATAATTTTCTGTTTGTTGTTAAATGTTAGTTTTACTCCACTGTGGTCTCAGAAGATACTTGGGGTGATTTCAATGCTCTTTAATTTATTGATGCTGTCTTTGTGGCCTAACATGTGGTCTATCTTTGAGTACGTGTTGTGTGGATTTGAGAAGAATGTGTATTCCATATTTTTGGAGTGAAGGGCTCTGAAGATGACAAGGATGTCTACTCTGACCATCTCTTCATTGACTTCTCTTGTTTCTTTGTTGATTCTGTTCTTTGTTTATCTGTCTAATTGTCAGAGTGTGGTGCTAAAATATCCCACTATTATTGTATTACTAATGATGTATTTTTGAAATTATTTCAGTAGGTGCTTGATGTATTTAGATGGTCCCTCATTAGATGTCAAAAATTGTTAAGTCTTCTTGGCTGATTGATCCTCTAGTTATTATGTAATGTCCTTGCCTATCTTTTATTACTTTATTTAATTTAAAATCTATTGTGTCAGAGATGAGAATTGCTGTTCCTGCCTTTTTTTTTGTGGTCCATTAGTCTGTAGGATAGTTCTCCATCCTTTCACTTTAAGTCTGTGTTTATCTTTTTGGGTCAAGTGGGATTCTTGCAAGCAGCATATGGTTGGGTTATGTTTTCTGATCCATCCTCCCACTCTGTGCCTTTTGATGGTTGAGGTTCAGACATTGACATTTATTGATATTATGGATTTAAAGTATTGTAGTGCCATTGTTCAACGAATTTTCATTTGCTCTGATATATGGAAAGTATTATAGTAAAGTTATTGTTTATAAGAGGTCTTTTAGAACCTCTTTCAGGGCTGGTTTGGTGATGGTTGCTTCCTTTAAATGTTGTTTGTCTATGAATGTTTTGATCCTTCCATCTAGTTTGAATGAAAGTCTAGCAGGATATATTATCCTTGGTTGAAACACTTTTTAATTCAGGACTCAATAGATATCTTGTCATTCTCTTCTGGCTTTTAGAGTTTGAGTGGAGAAGTCTGCTGATAGTCTTATGGGTTTTCCCCTGTCTGTGACTTTTTATTTCTCTCTTGCAGCCTTTAGGATCCTTTCTTTATCCTTACTCCTTCTCAATGTGACTATGATGTGTCTTGGTGTCTTCATGTCTGAATTGATTCTGTTTGGGACTCTCTGGGCCTCTTGAATCTTAATGTCCTTTCTGTACTCAGGTCTGAGAAGTTTTCTTCTATAATTTCCTCTAGAATGCTTGCTTCCCCTTCCTCTCTTTCTTCATTTGGCAGGCCAATTGTATGAATGTTACTTCTTTTGAGATCATCCCATATGTCTCTATTGTTGTTTTCAGTGTCTCTCAATATCTTTTTAGCTCTTGCAACTCTTTCTTAGTTTTCTCTAACTCATCCTCTGTCTGACTATTTATGTTTTCTGCTTCTGTTAGTCTGCTTTCCCTTCCCTCAGCTTCTTTTCTCAGTTCAGCTATTTCAGATTTCAGTTCTCTAATTGCCTCAAGATAATCAGTATTTTCCTTGGGGCTCTCAACTGTTGTTTCCCTAATACTGCTACTCCTTTCCTCCAAATTTGTTTTCATTTCTGTGATTATTAAGTTTATTAATGCTTGCATACTTTTCTTATCTATGGTTACTTCTGGCTGATTTGTAGTTTCTTCTGGGCTCTTGTCTTCATTCATAGGAGTAGCAGTTTTATTTACTCTTGATCTACCCATTTTTAATTTGTTTTTTATTTTTATGTTCTGTTGTTCCTCAGTTGTGTTTTGAATACAAGCAACACTGTACTAAATTCCTTTATGACAAATGAAATCACCCACCTCAGAAATTACAATAGCAACTGAAGCAAGGTTGAAGCATTTTAACCACTATCAGTTAGCCAAACAATGTCTCTAGTCCATGAAAAAATAGCAACCAAGTTCAGTAAAGAAGAAAGAGAAAGGAAAAAAATGGATATCAAGAATAGACAATTATGCAAATCTACTATTCACTGTATATTATAGGGGTAACAAGAGGGGAAAGGGAAGTAGAGCAGAGATACACACATAGAGAGTCCACTCTGAGTCTGATTTCTTCCCCCAAATTATTCACAAACTAGTATTAGTGAACTCAGAATGCCGAAGAAGGAGGAAGGAAGGAAGACATGAAGGGAAAAAAAAGCAAGAAAAACAAGAGATAAAAGAAAAAAAAAGATAAGGAAAAGAACTGTAATAAAGGAGCAGTGAAATGAAAGTTTTTTAATTAATTAGTTAATTAATTTAATTTTATTTTTTATTAGCTAGGAGGAGGGAGAAGGTGAGAGTGGGTAGAGGTGGTAGGAGTAGTGAAACAAGTTCCTCTAACAATGGATAAGATGCCCAGTCCCCTAGCAATGGAAAACACACTAAGAGTTACTTCTGGACAACCTAAAGGAGGGGGGGAGAGAGATACACCTTTTTTTTTTTTCCCTCAGGGTTATTGCTGGGCTCGGTGCCTGCACCATGAATCCACCGCTCCTGGAGGCCATTTTTTCCCCCTTTTGTTGCCCTTGTTGTAGCTTTGTTGTGGTTATTATTATTGCCCTTGTTGATGCAATTCGTTGTTGGATAGGACAGAGAGAAATGGAGAGAGGAGGGGAAGACAGAGAGGAGGAGAGAAAGATAGACACCTGCAGACCTGCTTCACCACCTGTGAAGCGACTCCCCTGCAGGTGGGGAGCCGGGGGCTCGAACCGGGATCCTTACACTGGTTCCTGCGCTTTGCGCCACATGCGCTTAACCCACTGCGCCACCATCCGACCCCCGATACACCTTTATATAATATTAATAATAAAATAGAGCAGGGTAAAAAACCCTGTCCCAGATTTCCTCAAGCCACCTGAGCAGAGGCAGCTGATCGTTAAGAAAGTAAAACAAACAAACAAACAAACACCTCAGGGCAGTCTTTCCCTTTTGTAGATCCAATTGGCCATTTAGAAAAAAAGAGGGCCAAGGGTTTCAGAAAGGAATAGACTTGGAATGGAATCCCTCTTAGCCAGGAATCTTGGTAACTAAAGAAGTTCATCAGGGAAGCCTGCTAGGAGCAGCTCTCTGGAACCCAGTTTCTGGTTATGGGGGGGGGGGGGAAGGGGTGCCCTTCGGAAATAATTAAAAAAATTTTCCTTTCTTTTTTACTCTATATTCTAACCCAAACTGGGCTATATTCACCCCCTTGGTGTCACACCTAGGACCCTGAATTCACTGTTCTGCTGAAGGCAAAAAAATCCTACATTTTCCAGCAGTTGTTGTCAGAACTCAAACCAGAAGCTACTTCTCAGTCAGCCATCTTGGCTCTGCCCAACTATATCTTATATACTGACAAGACCAGCTGCTTCTGGTCTTCTTGGTCTAAGGTTATTGGTGATGTAGTTTCAAAAAAAAAAGTTACTATTAGAAATGCACTAACAGGTGGTGGAACCTAGATGGTGACTGGAATGTAGCAGCACCCGTGGGCTCTGACATCAACTGCTAGAAAGTCTTGGAATGCTGGCCTTCAGCGGGACAAGCAAGGAGGCATCCTAAAGGTACACCAGGGAGGTGATTATAATACAATTTTGGTTAAAAATTAGAGCAAAAAGAAAGGAAATTTCTCGATTATTTCTCTCAGCTCCCCTCTTCCCATAACCAGACCCTGGGGGTAGGAAGCTGCCACTAGCAGGCTCCCCATGGAGCTCCTTTCTTTATCAAGATTCCTGGCCCACCTGGGTGTGATTAAACCCTGCTTCCAAGTTTTTAGGCTATTTCTGTTGTTCCTCTGAGTAAGGGACTTAACCCATTCAAGCAAGCCTCTCCCCGCCTGGGAAATACTGCTTGAAAGTTTTTTTTTTCTTTTTTCACGTTTGTTTTGTATTGTGTTGTTTTCGACGGGTTATGTTGTTTTCACCGGGCTGGCTTCATGGGCGGGTAATAGATGACCAGGGACTCATGGTTGAGCTGTAGGCAGTATCTCTTTATTCATGCAGGATGCAGCACAATCTAAGATGAGCTAAGCTAAACTCAAGTACCCCAAAACTCATAATGCTGTCTTTATATATACTTGCCAAGTAGGGTGGAAACAGTATGTGACATAGAGAGGGTGGAGATAAAAGTGACTGGTGAAAATCAGAGTGTGACAAGGAGGGGGCGGAGCAGGCGAGAATCCTATCACTGAACCACCAATGCCCTGGAGGGAGGGTGGTGCTTGTTAACAGTGGTTATGTAAATAGAATGCAGTAGTTATGTAAATAGAATACTGTTAAGCAGGGGGGATTTAAACCAAATGAAACAGAAGGGGTTTCATGCATACCAACAGTATTGTGTTTTATTTCTCAATCAGTTGTCTAGACTAAATGTACATAGGCTAACAGGGAGTTATCCAAGCTGTAGACCCACTGCTTGGGCTTTTTACTCTGTTCTATTTTATAAATACTATTATATATACATGCATATCCCTTCCCCCCCTCAGGTGAACAAAATTAACACTTAGTATACTTTCCATTGCTAGATGACAAGAATTATCACCCACTGTGAGAGAAACTTGTCTCACTTTTCATACCTCCTCTATACACTATTGCCCTTCTCCCACCTCCAAGCCAATAAAATATATATATATTCACTGCTTTTTTTTTTCTGTTTCCTTCTTTTTTCTTTTCTCTATCTTTTTACCCTGTCTTCCTTTCTCCCTTCCTCCTCCCTATGCCTTCTGAATTCAGTGATACTTATTTGTGAACTATTTCAGAGAAGAAGTCTGACTCAGAGCAGACTCTCTTTGTATGTGTCTCTGTTCTACTTCTCCTTCCCCTCTTGCTACCCCTAGAATCTACAGTGGACAGTAGACTTACATAATTGTCTATTCCTGCTATCTCTTTTTTACTTTATTTATTTTTCATTTAGATTTGGTTGCTATTTTTTCTTGAACTGGAGACATTGTGGGACTAACTGGTATTGGTTAAATTGCTTCAGTCATTGCTTTAGTTACTATTGTAATTTCTGAGGGTGGTGATTTGTCATAAAGGTATTTAGTATAGTGTGTCTTGTAAATAAAACAAAGCAACTGAGGAACAACAGAACATAAAAATAAAAAACACATTAAAATAGGTAGATCAAGAGCAAATAAAACCACTAATACAATGAATGAAGACAAGAGCCTAGAGGAAACTACAAATCAGCCAGAAGTAACCATAGATAAGAAAAGCATACAAGCAAAAATAACTTTATTAATTACAGAAATGAAAACAACTTTGAAGGAAAGGAATAGCAGTATTAGGGAAACAACAGATGAGACCCTCAAGGAAAATACTGACTATCTTGA
Source organism: Erinaceus europaeus (assembly GCF_950295315.1). Taxonomy (NCBI): domain Eukaryota; kingdom Metazoa; phylum Chordata; class Mammalia; order Eulipotyphla; family Erinaceidae; genus Erinaceus; species Erinaceus europaeus. The sequence goes on from NC_080169.1 coordinate 39,951,718, forward strand.
GGCAATTAGAGAACTGAAAGCTGAAATAGCTGTAATGAAGAAAGCAGCCAAGGGAAGAGAAAACAGATTAGCAGAAGCAGAAAACAGAATTAGCCAGACAGAGGATGAGCTGGAGAAAACTAAGAAATAGGTGAAAGAGCTCAAAAAGAGATTGTGAGACACTAAAAACAACAACAGAGACATATGGGATGATCTCAAAAGAAGTAACATTCGTATAATTGGCCTGCCAGAGGAAGAAAGAGAGGAAGGGGAAGCAAGCATTCTAGAGGAAATTATAGAAGAAAACTTCCCAGACCTGAGTACAGAAAGGACATTAAGATTCAAGAGGCCCAGAGAGTTCCAAACAGAATCAACCCAGACCTGAAGACACCAAGACACATCATAGTCACAATGAGAAGAAGTAAGGATGAAGAAAGGATCCTACAGGCTGCAAGAGAAAAACACAAAATCACATATGGGGAAAACCTGTAAGACTATGAGCAGACATCTCTACCCAAACTCTAAAGGCCTGAAGAGAATGGCAAGATATCTATCAAGCCCTGAATGAAAAAGTTTTTCAACCAAGGATAATATATCCTGCTAGACTTTCATTCAAACAAGATGGAGTCATCAAAACCTTCTCAGACTAACAACAGGTAAAGGAAGCAACTATCACCAAACTGGCCCTGAAAGAGGTTCTAAAAGACCTCTTATAAACAAGAACATCACTATAATACTTGCAACATATCAAATAAAAACTTGTTGAACAATGGCACTACAACACATTAAATCCATAATATCAGTAAATGTCAGTGGCTTAAACTCACCCATCAAAAGGCACATAGTGGGAGGATGGATCAGAAAACATAAACCAACCATATCCTGCTTGCAAGAATCCCACTTGACCCAAAAAGATAAACACAGACTTAAAGTGAAAGGATGGAAAACTATCCTACAGACTAATGGACCACAAAAAAGGGCAGGAACAGCCATTCTCATCTCTGACACAATAGATTTAAAATTACATCAAGTAATAAAAGATAGGCAAGGTCATTACATAATGATTAGAGGATCAATCAGCCAAGAAGATATAACAATTATTAACATCTAGGCACCCAATGAGGGACCATCTAAATACATCAAACACCTTCTCAAAGAACTTCAAAAATACATCAGTAGTAATACAATAATAGTGGGATACTTTAACACCCCACTCTCACACTTAGATCAACAAAACACAGAATCAACAAAGAAACAAGAGAATTAAATGAAGAGATGAACGGACTAGACCTCTTGGACATTTTCAGAGCTCTTTACCCCAAAAAACTGGAATACACATTCTTTTCAAATCCACACAACATATACTCAAGGATAGAACACATCTTAGGCCATAAAGACAGCATCAATAAATTCAAGAGCATTGAAATCATCCCAAGTATCTTCTCAGACCACAGTGGAGTAAAACTAACATTTAACAACAAACAGAAAATTATTAAAAGTCACAGAATCTGGAAACTAAACAACATACTGCTTAAGAACCACTGGGTCAGAGAGACACTCAAACAGGAAATACAAATGTTCCTGGAAACAAATGAAAATGAAGACAGAACGTATCAAAATATTTGGGACACGGCTAAAGCAGTACTAAGATGGAAACTCATAGCCATACAATCACATATTAAACAAGAAAAAGCTCGAATGAACGACCTTACTTCACACCTCAAGGACTTAGAGGAAGAGGAACAAAGGAACCCTAAAGCAACCAGAAGGACAGAAATCACTAATATTAGAGCAGAAATGAACAACATCGAAAATAAGAGAACAATACAGAAGATCAATGAAGCCAAATGTTGGTTCTTTGAAAAATTAAACAAGATTGAAAAACCCCTAGCCAGACTCACCAAACAAAAATGGAGAAGACTCAAATTCATAGAATTTTAAACTATAGAGGAGATATCACAACTGACACCACAGACATCCAGAAAATCATGAGAGACTTCTATGAAGAACTATACACAACCAAGCTAGAAAATCTGGAAGAAATGGAAGAATTCCTAGAAGCATATGCCCTTCCAAAACTGAACCAAGAAGAAATACAAAACCTAAATGCACCAATCACAGATAAAGATATCAAAACTGTTATTAAGAATCTCCCCAACAACAAAAGTCCTGGACCAGATGGCTTCACAAACGAATTCTACAAAACTTTCTGGAAATAGCAAATACCCATTCTCCTAAAGCTTTTCCATAAGATCGAAGAAACAGGAACATTCCCTTCCACTTTCTGTGAAGCCAACATCACTCTGATACCCAAAGAAGATAGAGACACAACAAAAAAAGAAAACTACAGACCAATATCTCTGATGAACATAGATGCCAAAATATTAAAAAAGATCTTGACCAACGGATACAGCAGCATATCAAAAAGATTGTTCATCATGACTAAGTGGGATTCATCCCAGGAATGAAAGGCTGGTTCAACATACGTAAGTCAATCAAAGTCATTCACCACATCAATAAAAGCAAAGCCAAAAGCCACATGATTATCTCAGTAGATGCGGAGAAAGCCTTTGACAAAATCCAACACCCATTCATGCTCAAAACTCTACAAAAAATGGGAATAGATGGGAAATTCCTCAAGATAGTGGAATCCATATATAGCAAACCAACAGCCAACATCATATTCAATGGACAGAAGTGGAAAGCATTTCTCCTCAGATCAGGGACTAGACAGGGCTGCCCACTATCACCATTACTCTTCAACATAGTATTAGAAGTTCTTGCCATAGCAATCAGGCAAGACAAAGAAATCAAAGGAATACAGATTGGAAGGGAAGAAGTCAAACTCTCACTATTCGCAGATGACATGATAGTATCCATAGAAAAACCTAAAGAATCCAGTAGAAAACCACTGGAAGTTGTTAGGCAATATAGCAAGGTATCAGGCTTCAAAATCCATGAGACTAATCACCAAAATGTACAGAGAACTCAGCAAACTTAGCACCAAAAAAGCAAATGACCCCATCCAAAAATGGGCAGAGGATATGAACAACACGTTCACCTCAGAGGAGATCCAAAAGGCTAACAAACATATCAAAAACTGCTCCAGGTCGCTGATTGCCAGAGAGATGCAAATAAAGACAACATTGCGATACGACCTCACTCCTGTGAGAATGGCATACATCAAAAAGGACAGCAGCAACAAATGCTGGAGAGGCTGTGGGGACATAGGAACTCTTTTGCACTGATGGTGGGAATGTAAATTGGTCCAGCCTCTGTGGACAGCAGTCTAGAGAACTTTCACAACGCTAGACATAGACCTTCCATATGACCCAGTAATTCCTCTCCTGGGGATATACCCCAAGGATTCCATAATGCCCAACCAAAAAGATGTGTGTACATCTATGTTTATAGCAGCACTATTCATAATAGCTAAAACCTGGAAGGAACACAGGTGCCCAACAGCAGATGAGTGGCTGATAAAGCTGTGGTACATATACACAATGGAATACTATGCAGCTATTAAGAACCCACCTTCTCTGATCCATCTTGGACAGAGCGAAGGAATTATGTTAAGTCAGCTAACTCAGGAAGATAAAGATCAGTATGGAATGTCCACACTCATCAACAGAAGTTGAGAAAGAAGAACAGAAAGGGAAACTAAAAGCAGGATCTGATTAAATCAAGAGCAGGGCACCAATGTAAAAACACTGTGGTGAAGGGGAGGGTGGCCATTTGGCTTCCCTGCATGGCGGAGGGTGGGGGGGGAGGGGTGGGTGGTGGGGATGGGACACAGTCTTTTGGTGGTGGGAGTGGTTTTTATGTACAATCCTATTCAAGTCTAAACATTACATAAACCACTATTTAATTAATATGAGAGGTGAAAAACTGATATGTCTAGAATTTCTTAAAACACAGACTGAGTCTTTTTGATACATAGGCTGTCTTTGATATGTTCTCTCCCAAAAGCCTAGGCCAAGGAGAACAGAAGCAACCAATAGCACAGCTATGTACAAGATGCTGGGTACTATACCCCAAACCCTATCAAAGGGACTTTCCAAAGTTAACCCTATCACCAAATAATGTGATGATAACAATAACTATCCATTGTCTTCTTGAACCCTAAGACAACAGGAACCTCACATTTCCACTATAGAGCCTATATTTCACCCAGTCCTGGAACCTTAGGGTGGGGCCCACTTTTCTGCATGCTGCTCTCAATTTAAATCAAATAATATTGCATCCGCGGTTCGTGACCTAATTTACACAATAAGTGCCACCCAGCATGCTTCACTTCAGACTGTGACCAGAGACTTCAGGTGTGGAATGACAACCCTTCAACTTCATCACTCGGGTGAGACCTTTCCTTTCATAGTATTCTCTAATTCCATTCCAGGTGTTCCACTCCCCAATGAAGTCCCCAAACTTAGAGATAGTCCAGGTCCCTTGAGATAGAGCATAGGTTCACCCGTGCCCATAAACTAGGGGAAAAATATATACCTGAAAGCAGAAGTACACTAGAGCATGCAGGGAATACCCCCAAAACTTCATCTGCACTATTACAGTCTTTAGGTCCATGATTGTTCAACAGTTTGTTTGGTTTTGTATGTTAACTCTCTTTTCAGCCACCAGGTTCCAGATGCCAGCATGGCGCTGACCAGACTTCCCTGGACACACAACTCCATCAATGTGTACTGGAGCTCCACTTCCTCAGAGCCCCACCCTACTAGGGAAAGAGAGAGGCAGACTGGGAGTATGGATCGACCAGTCAACACCTATGTTCAGTGGGGAAGCAATTACAGAAGCCAGACCTTCCATCCTCCGCAACCCACAATGAAGCTGGATCCATACTCCCAGAGAGATAGAGAATGGCAAGGTTATCAGGGGAGGGGGTGGGATGTGGAGATCAGGTTACGGAAATTGTGCAGAATTGTACCCCTCTTATTCTATGGCTTTGTTAATTTCTCCTTTCTTAAATAATAAAAAAAAAGAAATGCACTAACAATTTAAGCTCAATGTTAAAATTCAATCAGGAATTGTGCTGCTATGAACATATCTTTTTGGATGGATCTTTTTGACTACTTAAGGATATATCCCTAGGAGAGGAATTTCTGGATCATAAAGAAGATTGATTTCTAGACATTTGAGAGTTCTCCAGATTGCTTTCCACAGGCTTTGGACCAATTTACATTCTCACCAGCAGTGCAGGAACGTTCCTTTGTCGCTAAAACCTCTCAAGCATTGTTGTTGTTATCTATGTTTAAATCTTATACTTAATAGGCTGTTACCAACCATGGGCTATTATAATGATATGCCAATAAAAGAACTGATGTATTAATAATGTGTGATTTATATCCTAACCCTTTATTATCAAAGAATAGTATTCCCCCCCTCTGTTTTTTTAATTTTATTTATTTATTCATGAGAAAGATAGGAGGAGAGGAAGAACCAGCCATCACTCTAGTACATGTGCTCCTGGGGATTGAACTCAGAACCTCATGCTTGAGAGTCTAGTGCCTTAGCCACTGTGCCACCTCCTGGACCATGCCCCCTCTTGTTTTTATGCTCTTCTTTGTCTGCCTATCCACAAAGTATCATTAAGCTATGCTATCGAGCTGATAAACCAGATTTGGTCAAATCTGAGTATATTTTCTTTAAGCTGTAACTCATTTACTTAAAATCTACACTTGAAAGAAGGTAAGAAATAAATATTGAAAATAGTAATTTTATTTATTTTATCAACATGGAAAGAACATAACAAATGCAACTGATGTTTTCTGATTCTCCAGAGCAAAGTATTACAGAAAATGGTAAGTCTTTTTTGCTGCTTCATATCATAAATTTGAATGTCCACTAGCTGTCTCTACCTTGTGCTTGGCAAACATTGTTTTTTTTAAATTAATGAATTTCTCAACCAGTTAGAGGGGGTATTTAAAGCATAGTTTGCTCTCAAGATGTAACTTAAGTCTAAGTTATACCACTGTTTTATTATTCCTAATAATGCTGAGTGAATCCACAAATATTTCATCCTGCAATTTTCTACTGTTATGAAAATGCATAATGTTAATCATTATAATACATTATTATCTGACAATCAACTAATGTTTATAGTCAGTTAATCATTTTATTACTTTGCTAGAGGTAATTCAGTACATTACCATAATGTAGCAATCTACTTAATATAAATTTTAGAGTGAACACAATAAAAGTTGTATAGCATTAATATATTATGCCTTCTAACCTGAAAATGCATAATACAACTGAAGTTTGACAGAGTTCAGATGTTCTATAACTTTGATTTCCTCAACTTTACTGGGAAAGGAGCAAGACTTAACAAAAAACAGAGCACTAAACTATTCTATATCTAATTATTTCTTCATTCTTTTCACAACCTACCTTAAACAAGAACAGATTGGATGTTCCCAGATCACCTCTTAGGAATTTATAACCACTATTTTTAAAACATGGAATTCTGTGTAAGGCAAACCTATCCTAAATTAAAGTAAATTGATATGTTTGTAAGTAGATGGTACTAATTTTATTAAAGTGCAGGTAATTACCTTATATAAATGATTTCAAGAAATTTTGTAATGTGTACCTGTGTAATATATTGCAGTGTCTCTCTGCCTCTCTCTAGTTATCTTCCTTTTTATTTCTATCTCTAACTATTTATTTAAATAGAAAAAATTTGACCAACAGGAGCAGTGAATTTGTGTAGGCAATGAACTCTAACAGTAAGTCTCATAGAAAAAATATTTATAAATAGGTGATTTTATTATCCATTCTACACATGACAATTGAGAATAATGTTATTATGAATGCATTAATGCCAATTCCTCTTAACATAAGCACTTTATATTTATGCATATATAGGACTTAAAAGAATATAAAGAATACTGTTAAAGACCTGCACAATATTGTCTGTCTAGTTACCTCCAACATGAATTAAATTGTCCAACAGTAGTTTCATTGTTGTGTGTTTGTTTTTGGAACTTAAACCTCACATACACAATATCACTGATATGGGTCACCTTTTCATTTAATGAGAGGGAGATTCCACAACACTGAAACTTCCTCTTGCAAACAGATTATACTTTTCATGTAGTGTTGAGGTTCAAACCAGGATCTTGGGGACAGGAGGTGGCACATCTGGTTGAGCACACATGCTACAATGTTCAAGGACCTGAATTCAAGCCCATGGTCCCCACCTTCAGGGAGAAAGGTTTGCAAGCAGTGAAGCATAGCTGTAGGTATCTCTCTGTATCTCTCACTCTCTAGCTCCCCCTTCCTCTTGATTTATGGCTGTCTCTATTAAATTAATAAATAAAGATAATAAAAAGAATTTTAAATCTTAAAAAAAACTTATGAACCAGGATTTTCCTCATGATAATGCAAGCACATCACTGAATAAATTATCCATTCTATCAAGCACTTGTTAATTATCAAATAAAGATAATCTCAATTTAAATCAAACTTTGATAATATTTGCAAAAGAAAATGTTGATTAGTACAGGGAAAATTACTTGATAGTTACTATTTCCTGATTGTTATTAGTATGTGATTCACATACATTTATATGATTTCTTGGGGCTGGGAGCAGTGGTACACCTACCTGAGTACAAAAATTACTGTGTTTAAGGACCCAGGTTCAAGCTCTGTGTCCCAACTGTTTTAGGAATGTTTTATGAGTGGTGAAATAGGTGTGTAATTGTCTTTTATCTTTTTTTCCTCTCTCTATCCTCCTTTCCTCTTTTCTATCTGTCTTATCAAACAAAACAGGAAGAAAAAAAAAGAGGAATAAAATGGCCTCCAGGACTGATACGGGTTCTTAGCGCAGGCACTGACCCCCAGCAATAATTCTGGTGAAAAAAAAAAAAAAAGACTCCATTGTCTTTAAGTAATTTAGGTCTTTTAAGATCATTATTTCTGGGAAATAAAGGTCTCGAGACTTCCGGAGGTGGGGCTATGAGCAGCAGTACATCTGTTTCTCTCCTCTCCTCTCCTCTCCTCTCCTCTCCTCTCCTCTCCTCTCCTCTCCTCTCCTCTCCTCTCCTCTCCTCTCCTGGATCAACTAGGAATACCAAAGGAGAACACCTGGAACTGAAACAAGACATTACTAGAACAACTACAGGAACCCACCAAATCACCGTGAGTGCAGACACATGTGGCTGGTGACAGAGAGGAACCTAGGGAGAGACTAAGTGGCTGGTCCAATGGTCTATCAGTTGAGACACCACCTCCAGTCTGTTCCACCAACAAGGGGATAGCTGAAGGGAGGAGAGGACTCCCCAGAGACTCACCAAGTGCAACTCTGGGTCTCCATTGCTACTGACCTCAAAGTCTGGAGCGGTGGCAGAGAGGGACACAGGGGACAGAGATCTAACCAGGAAATTCAGGAGAAGACCTATACCTCGGTGGCATAGCTGTGGGGCTGTGAAAGTCTCTTTGCATAACCACCTGACTATCTCTGCCACACCCTGCCTTATCTCTTGGTTAGGAGTCAGTGATTAAGTTAAGAAGCCTACTTATAGTAAGAAGCCCTCAGGCTCCCATAGCCTACAGAGAAGAAGAAAAAAAAAAAGAGGTTTTTAAATCACTGAGCTCCAACTCAGGGATTAAAATACTGTTGAAACAACTGTTAACTTCCACCACTGTGAACCCTTTAATTAACTTGCTTAGACATAAGTGAATCCAGGAAATAGTGATCAGTTATTTGAAAAGTACTAAGAGAGGGAACTCATAACATAATATATAAAATGGGTAAACGAGCAAGAAGAAATATTGGAAGAAAACACTATCTCAAGGTTATTAGAGAGCTGAAAACTGAAATAGCTGAGCTAAGAACACAACTAGCTGAACAAGCTAAAACAGTATCAGAACAGGGAAACAAAGTAGATGAACTCCAGAAAACAACAGAGGGCAGAGAGAATAGAATAAATGAGGCTGAAGACAGAATTAGTAAGATCAAGGATGAATTAGAGACAACTAAAAAAGAAGTAAGAGATGTCAAAAAGAGATTAATAGATGCTGAAAACAATAACAGAGACTTAAGGGATGACTTCGAAAGAAATAATATACACATTATTGGCTTACCAGAGAAAGAAAGAGAGGGAGAGGAAGAAAGCATTCTTCAGGCCATAGTAGCTGAAAACTTCTCTAGTCTAGACAACATCAAAGACATAAATATTCAAGAAGCCCAGAGGGTCCCAAACAGAATTAACGGAGACTTAAAGACAACATGATACATCATATTTAGAATGGAAAGGAATAAGGATAAAGAAAGGATCCTGAAGGCTGCAAGAGAAAAACAAAGAGTCACCTACAGAGGAAAACCCATAAGATTAGCAGCAGACTTCTCCACACAAACTATATTGGATATTAGAGAATGAAGTGTTAGATAATGTGATTGAAAATAATTTTTGTTTAGAATGTCTCTTACCACATGGAAATTTCTCTAATTAATTATTGGATATAGGGAAAAATGAAGCCATGATAACAGAGAGGAAACTATTGCCTACAGTGTCTTTGTAGAACAGAATCATCAGACTATCAGAAGATTTCATGAAACTCAAATCCAGAGCCTGGGAGGTGGCATATTGGTATAATTCTGGACTTAGAGTTTGAGGTCCAGATTTTAATAAAAATAATCTCTTGTGAAAAAAATTTTAAACAAAGTGACCTAAAACATTCAGAAAGAAAATCAGCTCCCACTCAGAAAAGCAGACAATAATCTCTCAGGTACATATATGACTTGTTAGGCAGAACTATCAATATTTTTTTTCCAAGTTCTCTAGTGACTGGTCTCAGTTTTATAACAACTGTGTTATAAAATATAATGAGCATGATTTTTAAATTTAACTATTCTTTGTTTAAAAGTTCCCATTGAAGTAAATACTTTCATCCAAACATATACTTAACAATCAGCAGAGATTTACAAAATCAATAAACATTTTGTAAATAAATATCTTGGTATTGCTCTCTGTGATAATAGAAGATTTTAGATAATATTCTGTTATTATAATAGAAACTGAAAATTAGGATCTGATGATAGCACACTTAGTTGAGACCCCATGTTATACTGTGCAAGGACCCAGGTTCAGGTCTCCAATCCCACTTGTAAAAAAGAAGCTTTATGTGTGGTAAAGTGAGGTCACTGTTGTCTCTTTTTCTCTCTCCCTATCTCTTCCTGTTTCATTTCTCGGTCTCTATCCAAATAAGTAAGTAAATAAATGAAATATTAAAAAAAAGAAAATGAAAAATATGTGGGATATTTAGAGGAACACAACTCAAATAATAAGTCTGTTAAAATTGTCACAGTAGTATGTTTAGTATTTTTAATAATGGCAACAGCATATTGAACTTAAACACAGCAGTTTCTTTTTTTTTCCGTTTTATTTACTAGTGGGTAGATACAGAGAGAAGTTGAGATGGGAGAGGGAGAGATATAGAGGGATATAGAGAGGGAGACTGAGAGACACTTGTCAGACTGCTTTATCAGTACTGGGATGTATCAGGGAGAACTAATTTACATAGGTGATAAGTGATCCAATTGGGACAGTAAATAAGAGTGATCCAACTTGAAAATATATGATTTTTAGCATATTTTCTCCTGTGCCTCTTGTAAAGCAGCTAAATTGTTCTGATATCTAGTAAATTTACACTATAAAATCTAATGTATCTGTCACTTTGATTTACCATTCAAATGTAAACTAAAGTCCCAAGGAAATTACTTCTTGGTCTAATTGTGATCATCTCCAAGTAAAAGTGAGTGTGTGTGTGTGTGTGTGTGTGTGTGTGTGTGTGAATTATGTCTAAAGTGTGTAAAATATTGAGTCCAGTTTTACACATATAAGAGAGAGATAAAGACAAAAATTACATTCTGGTAGAGATTAAAACTGTTGAGCTTTTGGAAATTGGCTCATCCCTGTGTTTGCCGCCACCAGTCTGGTGCTTTGTGTCACACTTCCCTGCCATATGCAAGCACATTGGCTCTTTTCCTAGGGAAGTTGTTTATTTTAAAACACACTCAGAAGACACTTTTGGCTAAACAGTGGTTATCCCTGATTTCTGCCATATGGAACCTAATATTTTATAATTGTTGTATAATTCAAGTAACTTCTTGTGTTCAAGTGACAAAAATTCAACTCACACTAGCTCAAGCCAAAATAATAGCAAAAATAACAAAACTCAACAAGCAATCACCACAAGTTTACAGAAATGATTCTGTGGTAGCTCAAACACTAAGGGTATTCCTTTTAAATGAATGATATTGCCAAACTGGAAAATGAATTTGTGGTATTTATCTGTTAAAATATGCAGAACGCTGAATATGGGTCCCAGATCAAATCAGTGGAGTTTACAGTTAACAATATTTATATACTTTCCCCATATTTGGGAGCTTCTCTCTTCCCTGATCCAGCTTTCTAGTACTTTTTCCAAGTATGACACCATCTCCCCAGACAATACCTTGGGTCCACCAACAGGTTAGTTGTCAGTCTCAGGCAAAAACTAATAAAGCCACAGGCCCCTTGGAAAATACCTAAAATAGACCTACTAGCTATTTCCAAAATGGAGGCCAATTTTCATCTGCGATATTCTTTCCTTTAGTTTCCTTATTATTCAGCAATTGGTTCTGCTTTATATCTTAACTCTTTCAACCACCAGGATCTAGATGCTACCATGATATCAACCTGACCTCTCTGGGCAGAGGACCTTACCAATATGTCCTGGAGACCTGCCTCCCCAGAACCCTGCCCCACTAGGGAAAGAGAGAGACAGGCTGGGAGTGCAGATCGACCTGCCAATGCCCATGTTCAGTGGGGAATCAGTTACAGGAGCCAGACCTTCCACTTTCTGCACTCTATAATGATACTGGGTCCACACTACCAGAGAGATAAAAAATAGGAAAGCTTTCAATGAAGGGAATAGGATATGGAGTTTTGGTGGTGGTAATCATGTGAAATTGTACCCCTCTTATCCTATAGTCTTGTCAATATTTCCATTTTATAAATAAAAAAATACAAAAATATTGAGTCTGAAGTTAGAATTGAAGTTAAGTTCATTCACTCTTATTAATGTTTCATAACTTCTCTGAATCTTATATGCCTCATTAGATAAAAATAATAACTGTGAGGTAGCATGTTTTACATGATTTTATGAGATCACTTATAAAAGCTTTTAGTCAAGGTTTGGCATATAGTAAATATTCAATGCATATTAACTAATGTTGAGACAAGCCTAATGATAAAGGAAACAAAGCTAACTAGTTTTGTCATGAGCCATAAATCATAGTAAAGTTGTCACACACAAATATATTCACAATATATATTAAAATATTTATAAATTTGTGTAATATGGATATATTGATGTGTATATGTATGACTAGTATATTCAATATGCACAGTTATACTATATTCAGTATTCTAGTTTAGATAGTGAACAGTGTATTTTAAAACTGTGAATAAGACATGAAGAATTTTCACAAAGGTTATTAATGTCAGCTACTTTGATCATTTCCACATCACTAGCCAGAATTTGAAGCTTTGTTATTTTTTACATTTCAATCTTTCCTTTGATATTTATGGGGCTTAGAAAATTTCCATTATATGAAGATTAGTGCATCAATATGTGTTTTGATATAAAATATCAGTATCAATGTATTATAAAGCCTTTGATGATATATTTTACTTTTGTATTCCTAGAATAATTTAAATTACTTCTTTATAAATGTGTAAAATGTAGGGAAACAACAATCTACTTCATATTTATAGAAAAGCATTAATGTATGCAATGAAAATAGTTTTTAAAAAATTAGTTTGGTGTCAGAATCCAATTTTTAGGTATATAAAAGTGTAGGATTTAGTGTACCTTTGTCAAAATTCTCTTATTAAAGTAAACTCAGATTTATAATACTTTTCGGGGACTTCAACATCTCACTCTCTCAGCTTGACAGATCATCCAGGCAGAAAATCAACAAAGAAATTAAGGAGCTAAATTCAAAGATATATAAACTAGAACTATTGGACATTTTCAGAGTACAAATGGTGATTTCACTGTTTTTAGCCCATCTTGGATGGAGCTTGAAGAAATCATGTTACGTGAAATAAGTCAGAAACAGAAGGATGATCTCACACACAGAAGTTGAAAAACAAGATCAGAAAGAAAACACTAAACAGAACTTCTACTGGAGTCGGTGTATTGCACCAAAGTAAAAGACTCGAGTTCAGGTCCTGGAACAGGATGGCAGAGCACCTAGTAGGGGTTGTATTGCTATGTGGAAAAATGAGAAATGTTATGCATGTACAAATTATTGTATTTACTATTGACTGTAAAACATTAATTCCCAATATAGAAATAAAATGTAATGAAAAAAATTAGAATACTTTTATTTGCAATAGTTGCATAGTTTTTATTTTTAAGAAAAATATGATAATTGACCACTAGATGGCTCTAATATATATCTATACTAAATCCAGATAAGGCATTTATTTATTAATATATTTATTTATTTTTCCTTTTGTTGCCCTTGTTGTTTTCATTGTTGTTGTAGTTGTCAATGATGTGGTCGTAGTTGGATAGGACAGAAAGAAATGGAGAGAGGAGGGGAAGACAGAGAGGGGGAGAGAAAGATAGACACCTGCAGACCTACTTCACAGCCTGCGAAGCCATCCCCCGCAGGTAGGGAGCCGGTTCTGGAACCTGGTCCTGGTCTTTGCGCTTTGCGCCATGTGCGCTTAACCTACTGAGCTACCGCCGGACCCCCTTTATTTATTTATTTATTTATTTATTTATTTATTTATTTATTTATTTATTTTGCCACCAGTGTTATCACTGGGGCTTTGTGCTTACACAACTCCATTACTCCTGATAGTCACCTTTCTTCCCTTCTTTCATTTATTATTATTTTTTTTAAATTTATGATCAACAAGAGTGTGGGATAATAGGGGTACACATCCATATAATTCTCACCACTAGAATTCTATACCTATTCCCTCCACTGGAAGCTTCCCTACTCTGTATCCCTTTTGGAGCATAGAGCAAATATCTCTGTTAGGGTACAGAATTTGGGAGGCCTGGCTTCTGTAATTGTTTCTCTGCTAGTCATGGGCATTGACTGGTCAATCCATACCCCCAGTTTCTGGACATTTTCAGATTTCTTTACCTCAAGAAACTAGAATACATATGCTTTTTGAATCCACATGGAACATTCTTAAGGTTCTAATATTTCTTTAAAATTCATTGCAAAGAGTGGAAGTTTTCCTTAAGATAAACATAGATATAAAGGGAATAAAATAAAAAAAAACAGTGATGCACATTAAAAAATAATGGGAGTCACAAAATTATTTGAAAAGTGTCTCTTTTCCCATTTTATTGGGGAGGTCTTAATGGTTTATAATAGTTATTGACTCATAGTTGCAACCTATTTCCCAATAATAGTTTTCTGCAAGATATTCTCTCCCCCAACCTAGTTTCTTTTCCATCATCATAAGCCAGGATCCCAGATACCAGATCCCAGATCTCTCTCTTTTTTATTTTTATTTATAAAATGGAATCACTGACAAAACCTTAGGATAAGAGGGGTGCAACTCCACACAATTCACACCACCAGAATTCTGTATCCCCTCCCCTCCCCTAATAGATTTCCTATTCTTTAACCCTGTGGGAATATGGGCCCAGGGTCATTATGGGGTGCAGAAGGTGGAAGATCTGACTTCCATAATTGCTTACCTGCTAAATATGGGTGTTGGAAGTTCGATCCATGCTCCCACTCTCTCTTTCTCTTTCTTTCCCTAGTGTGGCAGGGATCTGGGGAGGCAGGACTCCAGAACACATTGGTGGGGCCGTCTGCCCAGAAGGTCAGCTGGCATCATGGTAGCATCTGGAACCTGGTGGCTGACAAGAGAGTTAACATATAGAGCCAAACAAATTGTTGAGTAATTATTAACCTAAAGGCTGGGTTATTGCAGATGAAGATTTGGGGTCTCCGTTTTGAAGATAGCTAGTAGGCTTATTTTAGTTATATTACAAGTGTTCCATGACTATACTAGTTCCTGAGCCTGACCTCAGATATGCAGGTGGACCCAAGTTATTGTCTGGGAAGATGATGTTATGGTTGGAATAAGGGCTAGAAAGCTGGATCAGGGAAGAGAGTAGCTCCCAAATATGGGAAAAGTATATAAATATTGTTGACTGTAAACCCCATAGATTTAATCTGGGGTCCATATTCAGTTTAGGAGCTTATGTAACCATCTCGTCTCTTTCCCTTCTCCAGTGTCCTTTGTTGTGGTACAATATACCTCATTCAGTCCAAGTTTCATTTTGTGTTTTCCCTTACTACTCTTTCTTCTTAGATCAAGCTGTTCTTTTTATATACTTTTTTCAACTTTTGGAGCTACTCTATGCACTAATCCAGCTTTCTAGTCCTATTCCCAACTCTGACACCATCTTCCTAAAAAATATTTTAGTTCACATCCATGTGAGCTATCAAGATCAAGAAAAATTTACTAAAGTCATAGTTCCCTAGGAACATACCTAAAATGGACTTCTTAACTTCTTTCCACTCTAAAATCCCTATTCTTACCTACTCTATTCTTACTTTTTTGTCCTCGTTTATTTAGAATTTTCTTTTGCTTTATACCTTACTACCTTTCAGCCACCAAGTGGTAGATGCTACTCTGATTCCAACATAAGCATCCTAGGCAGATGACCACACCAATGTGTCCTAGAACCTCACCTCTCCAGAGCCCTTTCCCATTAGAGAAAGATAGAAACAGGTTGAGGGTTATAGATCAACCTGCCAATGGCCATGTCCCACAGATAAGCAATTATATAAGTCATAAGTCCCAATTTCTGCACCCCATAAAGAATTTTGGTTGCTGTATTGCACCAAAATAAAAGACTTTGGGGTAGGGGAGAGGGCTCAGACCCTGGAGCATGAAGGCAGAGGAGGATCTAGTAGGGATTGAATTGTTATGTGGAAATCTGGGAAATGTTACACAGGTACAAACTATTGTAGTTTATGGTCAACTGTAAACCATTAATCCCCCAGTAAAGACATTAAAAAATAATTTTGGTTCATATCTCCAGAAGGGAAGTGGTAGGGGATGACCAGAGGGCTCTGAAATCTAATTCCATTAGAGTCCTGAGAAGAGGAAAAAAGGAAAAACATTCAGGAAGTAGTAATAGATGTAGGTTTGACTTACAAAGAAAGAGAAGGCAGGACTGTAGGAGAAACAACATATATTTACATAAATAATAGTGAATCCATATCTGTAGCCTTGGGGAAACTACTTCAATTTCTAATGGAGGGAAAGGGGACACAGAACTTTGATGGTGGGAACAATGTAAAATTATACCACTCTTATCTTATACTTTTAATATTTTTTAAGATTTATTATTGGATGAAGATAGAGAGAAATTGAGAGTGGGGGAGATAGAGAGGGAAAGAGACAGAGAGACACTTGCAACTCTGCTTCACTACTTGTGAAGCTTCACCCCTGCAAGTGGGAAAGTAGGAGCATGAACCTGGGTTCTTAAGCACTGAAAGGTATGCACTTAACCAGGTGCGCCAACACCTGGCCTTTCATCTTATAATTTTGTAAATCAGTATTAAATTACTAATAAAAGCAATAACCAAAACACTATAGGGGTTCAATAAATATTTGTTAAATAAACAGTTATGCATTGTAGGGAAACAGTTTAAATGGTAGCATGCAGGACTAGTAAGTTCTCATTGCTGCTCCCTGTTACACCCAGAGTACCATATTGTGCTCTGAACTTCCTCTTTTCAACTTCCACCATCTAAAATAAAAATAAATAAATACTTAAAAAGTATGTGTGTGAATATATATATTACAATAACTATGCTTTTAACATTTTTACTCCTGCCTTTGAAAATGCCGCCCTATTGACATTTCATGTTGTTAAGAGCAATATATATGGAAAAAAAGTTACTGCTTGAAATTTCAAATGTTAGAGTTGTTTTAGCCACCAGGTTCAAGATTCTAGCATGATGCCAACCAGACTTCCCTGGACAGACAACTCCGTCAATGTGTCCTGGAGCTCTGATTTCCCAGAACCCCTCCCCACAAGGGAAAGAGAGAGACAGGATGGGAGTATGGATTGACCTGCCAATGCCTGTGTTCAGCGGGGAAGCAATTACTGAAGCCAGACCTTCCACTTTCTGCGTCCCACAATGACCTTGGGTCCATACCCCCAGAGGGTTAAAGAATAGGGAAGCTATCAGGAGTGGGGATGGGACAGGGAGTTCTAGTGGTGGGAATTGTGTGTAAAAACTTATCCTAAGGTTTTGTCAATATTTCCTTTTTAATAAAAGAATGAAATACATTTGGTTTTGTATTTATAGGTTTTGCTTTGGGACTATGGTGGAATATCTTTTTATTTTTTATTTTTATTATTTTTTAAAGGATTTTTTAAAAATACTTATTTTATTTTTATTTATTTATTCCCTTTTGTTGCCCTTGTTGTTTTATTGTTGTAGTTATTATTGTTGTTGTCATTGTTGGATAGGACAGCGAGAAATGGAGAGAGGAGGGGAAGACAGAGAGGAGGAGAGAAAGATAGACACCTGCAGACCTGCTTCACCGCCTGTGAAGCGACTCCCCTGCAGGTGGGGAGCCAGGGTTCGAACCGGGATCCTTTGCGCCACCTGCGCTTAACCCGCTGCGCTACAGCCCAACTCCCCGGAATATCTTTTTAAATGACACCTTCTCTTTATATAAATATTATCCCTGAGGACATTTAACAATAATGCTACATTTGAAAGTGGAGTTTCTCTGTAAAAACAAAACATTCTTTATTTGTGCTACAAACGGGGTTAATTTGTGATATAGGATGCAATTACATGTCACTGCTCAAATTTGAACATTGCAGCTATCACAGACAATGTTTTGTAGGGTGTTTTATACTGGTCTTAATATGTAAGCTGTTAAGATAAAAGAACCTGCACTTGTCACTCTGACAGCTTTTTAAAAGTAAGCTACCCAATTTGTCTTTCACTAAAGCTCTAGTGCTGTTTTGTGATTTCTAGTCACTGAGCAGTTCAGCTTTCAGAGCATACAAGTCTATTTTAAGAAATTTTTTGTCAAAACTAAAAAGGCATATGCTTCAATGAGTCATCTTAACAGAGCAAACTCACAAGAAGAAGTTGACCTGCACTTCTGCCTGCTACTGAATTTCCCCTACCTTTTCTTGTTAGCACAAAGCTTGCCCCTGTGCCTCATACCATAGAGAAACCAGAAATGTGAAGACAAGGTCTCCTAAGCCCATATGGTTTTATTTGTGTTCTGCTGGCACAGTTATAGTCATACAGTAACCAATATAAATTTTTAGTTTTATTATCACCTCTAAAAAGAGACAGAAATGTGAAAATTGAAGCCAGAAGGTTTGTATCACAGGATTAATTAGGCAGGGCCAACTGGAGTCTCACTCCTCCTGGCAGCGAGTGCCTCAAGAAGGTGCCTGCCTTCAATTATGGAGCACACAAAGCAATTAAAAACCCTGTTTCTTTTTCCTGAGGTGTTACTTGTTACTTGATAAATCTCTTTTTTAAAATTCTCTTGGGATCTGAACTGGCTTGAGGTGCAATCTACCAGGGTAGATATTCATGAAAAATTGATTTAGTTGTAGCCTAAGTGCAATAGGTTTAAAATAAACCTGAAAGGAATGAACAGTGTGTTTCTTGGCTGACATTTTATTGGCCATTTTTTCTAATGCACAAAAGACTAGATAATTAAGAATTGAGATATTATGGATCTCCACCAGGAGATATGAATCGAATTGCTCAGCCATCCCAGGTATTTTATCCTATGTAAAGCTACACATTTGATTAACCTTTTTCATGGGGTAATTTGTACAATTCCATGGACAACAATGTGGTGTGCATAAGTCAAAATTAAGTGCATGCTTCCCCAAACCCACATCCCCTTTCTAATAAAAAACTGGCTCCACATGAAATTATATCATTTTACCAGATTTATATACTAGTCCAGTGGGATTAAAATTTAGATCTATTTTTCTATTTTCCAAAAGGCTCTTTTTTTTACTGATTTTTAAGAACTATATTATTATACTATGTTTGAAACTATCTATTAATATTCAAAAGTAGGCTTTTATTGTCTTAATGTGCAGCTTTGTGGACTAGGATTTTACCACTCCTATGTAAATCAATTAGCTAACCCCTTTCTCTGAAATATAAATAATTTAAATCATGCAATAAGTATAATTGCTACAAAGAATAGTACTCTATCAAGACATATGGGCTTAAGCTTTATCAATGATCTCATACTTCCTGTTGACAAAAAGACAAAATATCTTTAAATCAATACTCTGAAAACCATCATTGTAAATATAGGAATGAGGCTCTACTTTGATTTAAAAGTTATCTTGTGTATGATTTAATGAAATGACAAAGAAAGTAATAAACTTTGATTTGTGTTACTTCCTATGGCTTAATTCTGAATTAAAATGGTATTTTATTTTTTGATTGTAATAAAATTACATTTATACACATTTTTTATTATTACAACTCATTTAAATTTGAAAATAATGCAAAATTAAGCAATTTATTTTAAATGTTATTCAATAAATATAGTAGTATTTTATTTCTAAATTTGATTATAATCAGAAGAAGTCTTGCCTTCCTGTTAAGATAATTTCTGATAGAAATAAATACTCTAGGGGGAGTCGGGCTGTAGCGCAGCGGGTTAAGCGCAGGTGGTGCAAAGCACAAGCACCGGCATAAGGATCCCGGTTCGAACCCCGGCTCCCCACCTGCAGGGGAGTCGCTTCACAGGCGGTGAAGCAGGTCTGCAGGTGTCTATCTTTCTCTCCTCCTCTCTGTCTTCCCCTCCTCTCTCCATTTCTCTCTGTCCTATCCAACAACGACAACAACAATAATAACTACAACAATAAAACAACAAGGGCAACAAAAGGGAATAAATAAAATAAATATTAAAAAAAAAGAAATACTCTAGTCATCAGAAATTTTAAATGAATTCCCTGTTCAAAATATTTTCAAAATGTCATATTTATCTATCTACCTACCTCTCATCTACAATAATATCTCTCATATTTATCTTAGACATAATTTCTTAAGAAGGGAGTAAGGAATTTTTCCACTATAGACCAGGCAATTCACAACATGTATTTTTCTTCTTTGCCTTGTGATTTAGTTGGTCTACAAGTTTACTAAAAGAAAATACCAGAATGGCACTATTTTAAGGAAGATTAAAAGGTGTCAGAAAATATTTGTGATTTCTATACATGTTTACATCAGTCCTGACTAAAAAAATTCTGCAACTGACACCTGAATAAAATATATTCAAAGAGAATATAGATATATATAGCTTTGTTGTGAGTGTGTTTACAGTGATCGACAAGATTGTGGGATAAAAGTAGTAAAATTTCACTCAATTTCCAATACCAGAGTACCATATCCCATACCCCTCTATTGGAAGTTTCTTCTTTTTCTAGCGTTTGCCCTTCTTCCGTAGCCAGTCAACAGTGTCAGGTTGAGCCTGATGTAAAGTTTTGAGACCTCCTTTGAATTTGGAGAGGTGGCAGTCGTTGACTATGTGGGTCATAGTCTGTCTGTAGCTGCAGGGGCAGTTTGGGTCGTCTCTGGCTCCTCAGCGGTGGAACACAGCAGTGCACCGGCCATGGCCTGTTCAATAGCGATTGAGGAGGGCCCAATCATAACGTGCTAGGTCAAAGCCGGGTTGACGCTTGCAGGGGTCTGTGATGAGGTGTTTGTTCTTTACCTCAGCTGACTGCCAACTCTGTTTCCAAGAGTCTGGAACAGAGAAGTTCAGTGTAGGCGTAGGGGACCAGATTGGATGATGAGACGTCAAGCGTTGGACAGGGTGGGTGAAGATATCCGCAGGTCCGGTCGAACGTAGACATGGGAAATGAACTTAGATGATGCCGCATCCTGATGAATATCTGGCGGGGCAATGTTGCTAAGAACTGGCAGCCATGGAACTGGGGTGGTACGTATGGTTCCAGAAATTATCCTCATGGAGGGATATAATTTGGAATCGACCAAGTGGACATGGGGGCTATGGAACTATACTGGGGCACAG
Source organism: Erinaceus europaeus (assembly GCF_950295315.1). Taxonomy (NCBI): domain Eukaryota; kingdom Metazoa; phylum Chordata; class Mammalia; order Eulipotyphla; family Erinaceidae; genus Erinaceus; species Erinaceus europaeus. The sequence continues at coordinate 39,972,798 of NC_080169.1, forward strand.
TATTCTGCAGTGGAATAGCATAATGCCAGAGATGATGATCGTAGTGTGGAAGCGCTCACGCCCCATGAGGAGCTGGCCAGTCTTGCAATGATGTTATTCCTTGCACCCACCTTTGATGCAGTTTTTATGAGATGTTCGTGAAATGACAGAGTGCGATCGAGAGTAACGCCAAGATAGACTGGCTGGGCTTCATGCCGGATTCTCGTATCATCAAGCTGCACATTAAGCTCACGCGAGGCCGAGGCATGGTGTAGATGGAAAACAGATGATACCGTTTTTTGTAGTGCTAGGGATTAGTCGCCATTTTTTACAGTAATCAGATATCAGAGACATGTCTTTCGTGAGTGTTTCCTCGAGGATGTCAAACTTGGATGTCTGAGTTGCACAGCAGATGTCATCGGCATAGATGAACTTCCTTGAAGAAGTTTCTGGGAGGTCATTGATGTAAATATTAAATAGCTTAGGAGCCAGAACAGAGCCCTGGGGGAGGCCACTTGAGACAAATCTCCATCTGCTAGACATGTCACCCAGATGCACCCGGAATCTTCTGTTTTGGAGAAGAAACGATATAGTGTTGGCCACCCATGGAGGCAGGCATCTTGAGATCTTGACTAGGAGACCACAGTGCCAGACCGTGTCATAGGCTGCTGTGAGATCAAGAAAGACACCACCCGTCTTTAAATTCTTCTGGAATCCATTTTCAATGTAAGTTGAGAGGGCCAGGACTTGTTCACAGGTAGATCTTCCTGGGCGGAAACCAGCTTGGGAGGGTGATAGGAATTTCTCTGTAAGAGGAGAAATTTGTGACAGAAGCAGCCTCTCAAGGAGTTTGTAACACACGGAGAGGAGAGAAATTGGTCTATAGCTGGCAGCCAGTGTTGGGTCTTTGGTTTCAAAACTGCTATTATCTTGGCACGACGCCAAATTTTGTGCATAGATTGGAAGTTTCCATATTCTTTATCACTAGGGGAGTATGGACCAAAGATGAGTGGTCTGGCTTCTGTAATTGCTTCTCCACTGGACATGGGCATTGACAGGTGGATCCATACCCCAGCCCATTTCTATATTTCTCTAGTAGGGAAGGGTTCTGGGGAGGTGGGATTCCAGGGCACATTGGTGAGGTTCTCTGCCCAGGGAAGTCAGATTGGCATCACAGTAGCATCTCCAAGATATAAAGCAGAACAAATTGTTTGTAATTAGGAACCTAAGCTAAGAATATAGCAGATGAGATTTAGGGTCTTCATGCTGGATGAAGCTAGGAAGTCTATTTAAGGTAGGGGCCCATGACTTTAATTTTTGAGTGAATAGCTAACATGCAGGTGGGCTGAATGTACTAGATAGGAAAATGGTGTCAGAGTTGGGACTAGAAAGCTGGATCAGGGTAGAGAGTAGCTCCCAAATATAAGGAATGCATATAACTACCATTAACTTTAAACCCTAGGGCCCATGCCTATTCATACTTAGCACAGGGGACTGTGCAACCTCTGCATCCCCACTGGTCTGAACTTGCATTTCATAGTCTTATCTAGGAACATTATAGGTTTCACTCATTTCAAGACCAGTCTTCCTCGAGTGGCAGAGTATGTTCACCCAGCTTCCCTTTGGAGAGTGGGACAGTCTCTACCAGGGTTCTATACTGAGCGTAAGGTCCTGTAGAGGCCCACAAGAGGGTTTATATGTTGTTCCTGATGGAGATGACCAGTGATGGTGGAGAGGGATCTGTTAGAGGTCTAGGTCAATTATATTTATGTGGAAATCCTAAGATTTCCTGACTCGGGCCCTAGAAGATGGGGTGGCCTGGTAGTGACCAAAAGTGTTCCGGTTTCTTGCCCTTATCTAACTATTGAAGTCTTTACTTTATCTGAGTGGGTTATGCTTTAATGTGATTGAAGGAATGGAGTATATTTTTATTGGATTTTAGTAAAATGAACTAAATTATCTTTTAAGTGAAACAAGATGAAGTATAACTTTATTTGAAATTATTTCTAGTTTTTATTACTATAATTTACAAAATTACAACATTTGTAATATACAAAATAACAGGTGTACAATTCCACACTCTTTTTACCACTGGGTGAAATTATTTTTATTGGGACACTGGTCAAGGATAAGTAGGTTCTAGAAATTAGGTCAATTATGGGTCTAAGATCTTGCTATATTTTTTTGATTCCTATTTCATAGCTCTCTCTTATATTTATTTGTTCTTACATGTGTTATTTATGTTTGTAGAGACATAGAGAAATTGAGAGGTATAGGAAGAAAAAGAGGGAAAGACAGAGACTTTTTCATTGCTTATGAAGCTTCCCTGCTCTTGCAGGTGGAGAGCAGGGATTTGGACCCAGGTGTGTATGCACTGTAATGTGAGAACTCTATCAAGTGTAGCACCACCTGGCCTTCTCACCTGTATTTAACTTTTCCTTTCTTGTTTACTTGATTTCTTTTCAATTTTTAAATTTTAATTAAAATAAAACAATCATCCTAAAATGAGTTTAAAGATTTTTAAGTCAATTATCACACATCTATAGATCATGATTAAAAAATATTTTTATTAAGGGTGTTAATGACTTACAGTAAATACAGTCACTGGTACGTGTGTAAAAATTCTCAGGTTCTTGAAAAATATTGTTACCCCTAGCCTATGCTTTCTTCCACCATAATGTACAATGACCTGAAAATTCCCCACCCCCTAGTCCTTTACTTTGCTGCAGTGCACCAAATCCTGTCCAAGTTCAACTTTGTTTCCACTTTCTGTTTTTATTTCTCAACTTCTATCTATGATCATCCCATATTCAACCTTTTCTTTCTTACATCTCACTTAAGATGTTTCCTTCAAATTCCATCCAAAGTGAAGTAAAGGTGAATACATTATTCTTAAGAGCTGAGTAGTATTCCACTGTTTTTATATACACCACAACTTCTTATCCCATAATCTGTTGTTGGACACCTAGTTTATTTCTAGGTTTTGACTATTACAAACTGTGCTGCTATAAATATTATCTTTTCTTTAAGTTTTCCCAAGGCTATAAATTGGACCTCCAAATGGGTCTGTGATTCCTCATCTTCAAGTTTGAGTATCATCATTGGTCAAAAAAGATTGATGGGACATGTTAATGACATGATAGTAAGTATATTATGTGGCACAAAGTGAAGGGATTTACAATGCAATCAAAGTTCCTAATCAGTTGATTTAAGCTGAACATAAGTTAAAGGATTCTAGATAGGTCTGATATATTAGACACATCCTTTAGAGGAGTGTCTAGAGGTCAGAGTCTTGACAATCAGATATTCCCCATTTTCTACTAATTCTAAAAAGTAAACTACTGTGATTCCTATAGCTGCAGGGAAATAACCTACCTATGGCCTAGTAATTTGTCTCCTAGGGATTTATACAAAGAGAACAAAATGCCTATCCAAAGAGCTATGTGTAACATCTGTGCTTATAAAAGCATTGTTTGCAATTGCCAAAAATTTGGAAGAAAACCATATTTTGATTATTTTTTATTACTTTATTTTATTCTCTTTTATTTTATATTGACTCTGGAGTTACTGCTAGGGTTCAATGCCTGCATGAGGAATCTACTGTTTGTAGCATCCGCCCCCCATAGTTTGTTCTTTCATTCATTCTGCTCTTTCTTTCTTCCTTCCTTCCTTCCTTCCTTCCTTCCTTCCTTCCTTCCTTCCTTCCTTTCTTCTTTCATTCCTTCCTTCATTTCTTCCTTTCTTTCTTCCATTTTTTCTTTCTTTCTTTTTATTGGAAGGTTAGTGGTTTACAGTCCATCATGGGTACATGAGTACAATATTTTTCACCAAGGTAGATGGCTTTAAAATACTTTCACCTCCAGATTAAATTAATCATCATATACCAGGACCTAAAGGCATCCCCACCTCTTTTCCTCTTCTTCCCCAAGGTCCTTGCAATAAACCAAATCAGTGCAAGTTATAATTTGTGTTTCCCCTTTCTGTTTTTGTTTAAGTTCTTTCCATAAGTGAGATCATCCCATATTCATCTTTCTCTTTCTGACTTATCTCACATACTATGGTTCTTTCAAGCTTCATCCAAGATGAGGCTGAAGAAGGTGACTTCATCATTCTTAATATCCAAGTAGTGTTTCATTGTACATGTACATATATATATATACATATATGATATACACACACACACACACACACACACACACACACACACACACACACACATATATATATATATATATATATATATATATCATAGCTTCATAGCCATTGCTGGGCACCTAGGTTGCTTCTAGGTTTTGGCTATTACAAATTGGCTGCTATGGACATAGTTATTATACACCTATCTCTCCGGATGAGTATGCTTATTTTCTTAGGATATATCATTATGAAAGGAATGCAGGGTTATAGGGTAGGCCTGTTACTAGCCACCTGAGAGTTCTCTAGACTGCTCTCTACATGGAAAAACAGGGCATTGTGTAGAAGAAAAGTATCTCTGATAATATAGTACTAATAAATTAAAAAAATAACTTTCTTTCCACACCTGAAGTCTTTGGTCACCCAGAGAGATAGAGAATGGGAAGGCTATCAGGGGAGGGGATGGGATATGGAGATCGGGTTATGGGAATTGTGTGGAATCGTACCCCTCTTATTCTATGGTTTTGCTAATGTCTCCTTTCTTAAATTAAAAAAAGAACTTTCTTATCTCTAGATTTCTTAAATTCAAATTGAAAGTTTTCAACCTGATTACACTCTTGTTAAAGTTTGAAATTAAGTTGCTTGCCATTTAGATTCCTAATATAGATGTCTGCATATGATAAAAACACATAGGTCATAGACTATATTCCTAAGATTTGTAAGATTTGACATTTTCTTTTAGTAATATGGTTGTGGAGTAAAACATGTTTCCTGGGAAGCTTTTCCATTGTGACAGGACTATTTTTCAAGCCTGTCTACCTTTTATCTGATAAGGTTCCCAGAGAGTCAATTTGTTTCCCTTTCTTTCATAAACGTGCTTGTTCTCACTGGGCCTTTTGATATCTTTACCACAGAAACATTCTTCTCTATTTTTTACTGCATATGAAAAGTTTAAATGTCTGTAAATGTAAAATTAAGTCAAGTGACTAGTACCAATTAATGAAGTTTAACTGTATTAACTTAAATAGTACATCTATTACTTTCATCTACTTTATTACTTGTCTTTAGAATGGCATTTTAAGCCACCATTATAAAGTTAGATTAATTTTTAGAACTCTGGAGTCAGCTTATTTTCCTATGTACCTTGGTGTCTTACTTGGTACATGAGAAAAACAAATGCTTAAAACACCACAGAAAATTTGTTGTAAAATCATGTAGTTGGAGGGTTTATATTGCAAAGCATTTTAATCTTTATATTTACCATATGAATTAAGTTGCACAAAGATTTGAGGACCTTGGGCATCCCTTTCTCTTAATTCTTAACAACTTTGTATTGTTTTAATATATAATATTAGTAATCTGTCTCTTTAATCCCTGACAACAATAATGGATTGGGAAATGCTCCATGCTATATGTCTATATTATGATTTTATTAATACAAACCAGAGGGTGCTTCATAAATAATGGAAAAGTAATTGAATATATAATATATATACTTCAGTTTTTTTTTTCAAATTTTGACCCTTTGACATTTTGACCAAGATTTATTTCTTGTTGGAGGCTGACCTGTGTGTTGAAAGTTGTTCAGCAATATCCTCCATCTTTCCACACTATACAGGTGCTCATATCTAACTCCCTTGTGGTGTGAGAATTAAAACTGTCCTCTGACATTGCCAAGCAGACCATGGGGATTGAGACCCCCACTCAGTTAACAAATATTGCCTTAACTGTACACACTCTACAATATGGAGTTATTTTAATTTATGGATAGTTAATAATTTGAATAAAATATTGATTTGGTGTAAAGTAAACTATAGGACAGTTTTTTGCATTGCCCTTTCATTTACATTGGTAGTGTTTGATTTATAGTAACTAATAGAAAGCAAAACATATCTTTCAGCATTTAGTGAAAAGTTGTTAGTATAGCTATCTGGAACAGATTTTATTTTCTGTCCATCACGGTTTTTGCTGGGCCTTGGTGCCTGTATAACTCAACTATTCCCAACAATCATTTTTTTTCTTTTCCTTTCTTTTTTTTTTTTTATAGTAAGTGATAATAGAGAGAGAGACAGACACCTGCAGCACTTTCCCATGGTTCATGAGGCTTTTCTGCAAATAAGAACTGAGTGCTTGATCCCAGGTCCTCATCAATGGTAAAGTTAATGGTACAGATTTTTTATAAATTTATCTTAATATTAATGAAGTTGCAATTATTCTCAAAATATTGAAGATACTAGAAAGCTCATTAATTTGCAAGAGATGATTGGTCATAATAATTTATTTATTCCATTTTTATGCTTTCCCTGAAATTCAAAAATTGTAAGTTCTAAAAGGTGAAATAGGATGAAAATTCATACTGCACCTAAACTTTTCAGAAAGTATCACTTATAGCAAATATTCTTTTTAGAATATTGAATGTTAAACAATCCATGAAGATGGTGACCAATGGGATATTCTTTTTATTTTATTTTATTTTATTTTATTTTTTAAATTTTTTATTTAAGAAAGGATTAATGAACAAAAACATAAGGTAGGAGGGGTACAACTCCACACAATTCCCACCACCCAATCTCCATAGCCCACCCCCTCCCATGATAGCTTTCTCATTCTCTAGCCCTCTGGGAGCATGGACCCAGGGTCGTTGAGGGTTGCAGAAGGTAGAAGGTCTGGCTTCTGTAATTGCTTCCCCGCTGAACATGGGCGTTGACTGGTCAGTCCATACTCCCAGTCTGCCTCTACCTTTCCCTAGTAAGGTGTGTCTCTGGGGAAGCTGAGCTCCAGGACACATTGGTGGGGTCTTCAATCCAGGGAAGCCTGGCCAGCATCCTGGTGGCATCTGGAACCTGGTGATTGAAAAGAGAGTTAACATACGAAGCCAAACAATTTGTTGAGCAATCATGGATCCCAAGCTTGGAATAGTGGAGAGGAAGTGTTAGGGAGGTACTCACTGCAAACTCTAGTGTACTTCTGCTTTCAGGTATATATTTTGCAGGTTTATGGGTACGTGTGAACATAAGCTCTCTCTCACAGAAACTGGTGTATATCTAGGTTATGGGACTTTGTTAGAAAGTGAACTACCAAACAATTTGTTGAGCAATCATGGATCCCAAGCTTGGAATAGTGGAGAGGAAGTGTTAGGGAGGTACTCACTGCAAACTCTAGTGTACTACTGCTTTCAGGTATATATTTTGCAGTAGTTTATGGATACGTGTGCACATAAGCTCTCTCTCACAGAAACTGGTGTATATCTAGGTTATGGGACTTTGTTAGAAAGTGAACTACCTGAGATGAAATTAGAGTGTACTATAAAAGGAAAGGTCTCACCCGAGTAATGAAGCTGAAGGGTTGTCATTCCACACGTGAAGTCTCTGGACACAGTCTGAGGTGAAGCATGTTGAGGTGGCAATCGTTGCGTTGGTTAGGTTGTGATCAATGGGATAGTCTATTGACTCATGATACGTGAAAACAGGAACACATTATACACTATTTTTTTTTTTGGCACCTGGACTTTTTTGCTTGTCTTCTTCACACAATGTTAACAAATAATTTAAATATTACAAGATTTATTTCTCTTTTACACACACACACACACACTTCTGTCATCTTTTCTGGTTCCTCAGCAGAATTCACTTTCTATCTTATTAATTTATTTACCTTTTATTTTTCATTGCCCCCAACAATCTTTGTTTGTGTGTTGGTAAATACACACACACACACACACACACACACACACACACACACACACACAATTTGGTATTGGCACTAAATGAAGCAGTTGCCACTAAATGAAGCAACCAAAAAACATTGTGTCTTAGTTGATCTCTCATTAGCACTCACCTTTGTAGGTCTCCCTTTCATTGACTTACACATCACTGGCAATTGTCTAAATTTCTTGTTATTTTTAAATACATTTCACACATTTTTTTCTGATTTCAGTTATTCTGTGTAGTATTTCTGGAATTCTATACTAAGCTTTGTTATTATGTGTCACACAGTTGACTACTAAATCTCAGTTATTCCAATAATTTTATTACATAAAAAGTTCCAAATTCATTTATCCATAGTTAGAAAACAAAGTATAGGGTCTGGGTGGTGGCTCACCTGGTTGAGGGTGCATGTTACAGTGCACAAGGACCTGGGTTCATGTCCCCAGCCCCCACCTGCATGGGGAAAGCTTCATGAGTGGTGAAGCAGTGCTGCAGGTCTCTCTCTCTCTCTCTCTCTCTCCCTTCCTCTCAATTTCTGGCTGTCTCTATCCAATAAGCAAATAAAGATAATAAAAAATTTAAAAAAAGAAAAAGTATAATAAAATACTTATATAAAATATACTTGGTGAGGATACATAGCATAATGGTTATGCAAAGAGACTCTCTCATGCCTGAGGCACTTAAGTGCCAGGTTCAATCCCCCATACCACCATAAGCCAGAGCTGAGCAGTGCTCTATTAAAATTTTTAAAAAAGTAAAATAAACCTGCAATAATATAAAAAAATAAAATTCACACCCACATATATAATTATAAGACTTACTATAAAATACCAACTTTTTAATGCTATTTCCAACTCTTGACACCGTCTCCTTAGACAATACTTTCCACCCATGTGCATGTTAACTATTGGGCTCAGGCAAAAATTAGTAAAGTCAGGTTGGCATCATGGTTGCACAACCTCAACAATGATTTAACGAACTCCACCTCCCCAGAGTTCTACCCCACTAGGAAAAGATAGACCTCTTATAAACAAGAACATCACTATAATACTTGCAATATATCAGAGCAGATAAAAAATTGTTGAATAATGACATTACAATACATTAAATCCATAATATCAATAAATGTCAGTGGCTTAAACTCACCCATCAAAAGGCACAGAGTGGGAGGATGGATCAGAAAACATAACCCAACCATATGCTGCTTGCAAGAATCCCACTTGACCCAACAAGATAAACACAGACAATAAGTGAGAGGATGGAAAACTATCATACAGGCTAATGGACCACAAAAAAAGGGCAGGAATATCCATTCTCATCTCTGACGCAACGATTTTAAATTAAATAAAGTGATAAAATATAGGCAAGGGCATTACATAATGATTAGAGGATCAATCAGCCAAGAAGATTTAACAATTATTAACATCTGTGCACCCAATGAAGGACTATCTAAATACTTCAAATACCTACTCAGAGAACTTCAAAAATACATCAATAGTAATACAAAAATAGTGGCGGGACTTTAACACCCCACTCTCACACTTAGATCAACAAAGCAGAGAATCAACAAAGAAACAAAAGAAATAAATGAAGTGATGGACAGACTAGACCTCTTGGACATTTACAGAGTTCTTCACCCCCGAAACCTGGAATACACATTCTTTTCAAATCCACACAACACATACTCAAGAATAGACCACATGTTAGGCCACAAAAACAGCATCAACAGATTCAAGAGTAATGAAATCATCCCAAGTATCTTTTCAGATCACAGGGTAGTAAAACTAACATTTAACAACAAACAGAAAATTCCTGAAAGACACAGAATTTAGAAACTAAACAACATACTGCTTAAGAACTACTGGATCAGAGAGACACTCAAGCAAGAAATTCAAATGTTCCTGGAAACAAATGAAGACACAACCTATCAAAATACATGGGACACAGCTAAAGCAGTATTGGGAGGGAAACTCATAGCCATACAATCACATATTAAACAACAAGAAAAAGTTCAAATAAATTACCTTACTGCACACCTTAAGGACTCAGAGGAAGAGGAACAAATGAACCCTAAAGCAACCAGAAGGACAGAAATTACCAAAATTAGAGCAGAAATAAACAACATCGAAAATAAGAGAACAATACAAAAGATCAATGAAGTCAAATGTTGGTTCTTTGAAAAATTAAACAAGATTGACATACCCCTAGCCAGACTTACTAAAAAAGGGAGAAGACAAAAATTAATAGAATTGTAAATGATAGAGGAGATATCACAACTGACACTACAGAAATACAGAAAATCATGCGAAACTTCTATGAAGAATTATATGCCACCAAGCTAGAAAATCTGGAAGAAATGGAAGAATTCCTAGAAACATATGTCTTCCAAAACTGAACCGAGAAGAACTAAAAAACCTAAATACACCAATCACAGACAAAGAAATCGAAACAGTTATTAAGAATCTGCCCAACAACAAAAGTCCTGGACCAGATGGCTTCACAAAAGATTCTACAAAACTTTCAGGAAACAACTAGTTAATACCAATACTTCTGAAGCTTTTCCATAAGATCAAAGAAACAGGAACACTTCCTTCCACTTTCTATGAAGCCATCATCACGCTGATACCAGCAAAAAAGAAAAACTACAGATCAGTATCTCTGATGAACATAGATACCAAAATATTAAACAAGATCTTGGCCAACCAGATACAGAACTATATCAAAAAGATTGTTCACCACGACCAAGTGGGATTTATCCCAGGAATGCAAGACTGGTTCAACATATGTAAGTCAATCAATGTCATCCACCACATCAATAAAAGCAAAACCAAACACCACATGATTATCTCAATAGATGCAGAGAAAGACTTTGACAAAATCCAACACCCATTCATGCTCAAAACACTGCAAAAAATGAGAATAGATGGGAAATTCCTCAAGATAGTGGAGTACAATGGACAGAAGCTGAAATCATTTCCCCTCAGATCGGGGACTAGACAGGGATGACCACTATCATCATTACGCTTCAACATAGTATTGGGAGTTCTTGCCATAGCAATCAGGCAAGAGAAAGAAATCAATGGAATACAGATTGGAAGGGAAGGAGTCAAGCTCTCGCTATTTGCAGATGATATGATAATATACATAGAAAAACCTAAAGAATCTAGTAGAAAACTGCTGGAGGTTATTAGGTGATATAGCAAGGTTTGAGGCTATAAAATCAATGTACAAAAATCAATGGCATTTCTTTATGTAAACACTAAATCAAAAGAAGAAGACATCCAGAAGTCATTCCCATTCACTGTTGCAGCAGAATCAATAAAACACCTAGGAATAAAGCTGACCAAATAAGTTAAAGACTTGTATACTGAAAACTGTGAGTCACTATTCTAGGAAATAGAAACTGATACCAAGAAATGGAAAGACATCCCATGCTCATGGATCAGAAGAATAAATATAAATATAAATATTCAAAATGAATATTCTCCCCAGAACCATATACAAATTTAATGCGATACCTATCAAAATTCCACCAGGCTTTTTTAATAGAATAGAACAAAAACTACAATAATTTATCTGGAGCCAGAAAACACCTAGAATTGCCAAAACCATCTTGAGAAAAAGAAACCGACATGGAGGCATCACACTCCCAGATCTCAGACTAAGCCATCATCATCCAAACAGCCTGGTACTGGAATAAAAATAGGCACACATACCAGTGGAACAGAATTGAAAGCCCAGATCTAAACCCCCAAACCTATGGACATCTAATCTATGATAAGGGGGCCCAAAGTATTAAATGGAAGAAGGAGGCTCTCTTTAATAAATGGTGCTTGGACAATCGGGTTGAAACATGCAGAAGAAAGAAACTGAACCACCTTATCTCACCAGAAACAAAAACAACTCCAAATGGATCAAGAGCCTGGATGTTCAACCAGAAACTATCAAGTGCTTAGAAGAAAACATTGGTAAAAAACTTTCCCACCTAAACCTCAAGGACATCTTTGATGAAACAAACCCAGTTGCAAGAAAGACTAAAGCAGAAACAAACAAATGGGGCTACATCAAATTGAAAAGCTTCTGCACAGCCAAAAAAACTATCACACAAAAAGACCCCTCACAGAATGGGAGAAGATCTTCACATGCCATACATCAGACAAGAGACTAATCACCAAAATACACAAAGCACTCAGCAAACTTAGCAACAGAAAAGCAAATGACTCCATCCAAAAATCGGCAGAGAATATGAACAGAACATTCACTCCAAAGGAGATCCAAAAGGCTAACAACAAACATATGAAAAACTGCTCCAGGTCGCTGATTGTCAGAGAAATGCAAATAAAGATAATATTGAGATACCACTCCTGTAAGAATGGCATACATCAAAAAGGACAGCAGCAACAAATGCTGGAGAGGCTGTGGGGACAGAGGAGCCCTTCTGCACTGCTGGTGGGAATGTAAATTGATCAAGCCTCTCTGGAGAGCAGACTGGAGAACTCTCACAAGGCTAGACATGGACCTTCCATATTACCCAGTAACTCCTCTCTTGGGAATATACCCCAAGGTTTCCATAATGTGCAATTAAAAAGATATGTGTACATCTATGTTCATAGCAACACAATTCATAATAGCTAAAACCTGGAAGGAACCCAGGTGCCCAATTACAGATGAATGTCTGAGAAAGCTGTGTTATATATACACAATGGAATACTATGCAGCTGTTAAGAACAATGAACCCACCTTCTCTGACTCATCTTGATGGAACTAGAAGGACTTATGTTAAGTGAGCTAAGTCAGAAAGATAAAAATGAGTATGGGATGATCCCATTCATCAACAGAAGTTGAGGAAGAAGACCTGAAAGGACAATGAAAAACAGTATCTGACTAAATTGAAAGTAGGGCACAAAAGTAAAAACCCTGTGGTGAGGGGGAGGGTGCACATTAGGCTTCCCTGGGTGGCAGGCAGGTGGCGGTGGGTTGTTGGAATGGGACACATTTTTTTGTTGGTGGGAATTGTGTTTCTGTACACTCCTATTAAAGTGTAGTCATAAAAACTACTATTTAACTAATAAGAAAGGAGAAAAATTGATCATATGTCTAGAACTTTTTAAAACACAGACTGAGTCTTTTTAATATATAGAGAGTCTTTTTAATATATAGAGAGTCTTTGACTCTCTCAAAAGCCTAGACAGAACAGAAAGAACAGAAGCAACCGGTGGCACAGCTATATACAAGATGCTGGTCCCTAACAAAGGGACCTTTCAAAGTTAACCCAATTATGAAATAATGTGATGATAAAAATAATTATCCATGGTCTTCTTGAGCCATAAGACTGCAGGAACCTCACATTTTCTCTATAGAGCCTATATTTCCCCCAGTCCTGCAACCTTAGGGTGGGGCCCACATTCCTGCATGCTTCTCTCAATTCATATCAAATAATATTGCATCCGCCCCGATGGCAACCTAATCAACGCAAAGTGTGCCACCCCAGCATGCTTCACTTCAGACTGTGTCCAGAGACTTCAGGTGGAATGCCAACCCTTCAGCTTCATTACTTGGGTGAGACCTTTTCTTTCATAGTATTCTCTAATTCCATTCCAGGTGGTTCACTTCCTAAGTCCCAAAACCTAGCTATAGACCAGATCCCCTGAGATAGAGCATATGTTCACACTTATCCATAAACTGGGGCAAAATATATATCAGAAAGCAAAAGTACACAATAGTCTTCAGTGAGTACCTGCCAACACTTCATCTGCACTATTCCAGCCTTCAGGTCCATATTGGTTCAACACTCTGTTTGGCTTTGAATGTTAACTTTCTTTTTAGCCACCAGGTTCCAGATGCCAGCATGATGTCTGTCAGACTTCCCTTGACAGACAACCCCACCAATGTGTCCTGGAGCTCTGCTTCCCCAGAACCCCACCCTACTAGGGAAAGATAGAGACAGGCTGGGAGTATGGATTGACTTGTCAACACCAATGTTCAGCAGGAAAGCAATTACAGAAGCCAGACCTTCCACCTTCTGCAACCCTCAATGACCTTGGGTCCATACTCCCAGAGGGATAGAGAATGGGAAAGCTATCATGGGAGGGGATGGGATATAGAGATTTGGTGGTGGGAATTGTGTGGAGTTGTACCCCTCCTATCCTACAGTTTTGTTAATGTCTCCTTTTTAAAATAAATAAATAATAAAAAAGAAACAGGTTGGGGTCTGGTTGCGGCACACCTGGTTGAATGCACATATTACAGTATACAAGGACCTGTTTTTAAACCCCTAGTCCTCACCTGCAGGGGTAAGCTTCATGAGTGGTGAAGCAGTGCTGCAGGTGTCTCTCTATCTCTCTCCCTTTCTATCACTCCCTTCCCTCTAGATTTCTGACTGCCTCTATCCAATAAGTAAATAAAGATAAAACAATTTTAAAAAAGAGAATTGAAAAAAACAGGTTGGGTATATGAGTTGACCTATCGATGTCCACATCCAATGGAGAAGCAATTACAGAAGCTAGCCCTCCCACCATGTGCATCCCATAAAGAACATTGATCCATAATCCCAGAGGGATGGCATAGGGGATCTTTCAATGGAGGAGATGGGATGTGGAACTCTGGTGGTGGAAATTGTGTGGGATTATACCTCTCTTGTCCCACAGTCTTGCCAATAATTACTAAATCACTAATAAAAAACATATATTTCATTATTTTTCAAAATGTGCTATTGACTAGGCTACTCTTTCTTCCTTGCTTCATATTTCAGCCATATTTATAAGACCTATGGCTTAATTTTACTGAGACAGTCATGATAACTTATACATATGGTTACCATTGGATGATGGTTAGTAAATTGGAGTCTCAGATTGTCAATTGAAACATAACCATATATACTGTGCATGAGGCTTGATTTTTTTACAGCACTGTATCTGAATATCAAGAAATGTTCCGAGGGTAAGAAATTTTAGAAGGAGGAAACAGAAGTAATATGTTGCTTTATAATACTGTCACTTTCTCTACTTTTTACTGGTTAAACTAGCAGAGTCTAGTACATTCAAAAGAGAAAAATAACTGTATTATGGTGTTGGGAATAATAAAAAAATGTATTTAGTCATTGTTTGGTTAAAATATTTTGACAAGGGGTTCTGGAGTCAGGGCTATGGAGCAGCAGCAGCTGTGTTTCTCTCCTCTCCTCTCCTCTCCCAGGTCAACTAGGAAAACCAAAGGGACCACAACAAGGCAGGCATAGAAGGACTACAGGAATCCACTAAATCACCAGTAAAATATACAAATTATTGCTTTTTATTAATTGTATTAAAAAGAAATATTTTAACATGCAAGATAAACCTTACAATTTTCAGATGTCCCAGTCTTATATCACTATTGTTTCAGGGTCAAAATCCAGAATCTCATTACATAAATTAAGTCCAGATGTGGGTAATATTTGTTTTCCTTTTATCTTAATATAGAATGTTGTGAATACATGCTATTTGACTCTACATGCAACACTGAGATGAGAATAAAATTTAATAAACATCACCAAACAACTGGAAGACTAACTGGATCATAGAAACCTTAAAATTTAGCTGAGCACCTGCTAGTTTCTTCTGATGTTCTTAAACTGGATGTAGTCCTCTTTTATTCTTACTTTTTTCATTAGTGATTTGCAGGATTATAAGATAATAGGGGTAGAGATCCACACTATAGTGAAAAAATAACAGTTCTGTTAGACTTTTGCTATGGGGTTTAACAAATGTCAGGTTTATTGCAATGTGGGTTTATTTAGGTACATAAAAACTATGGCAGGAAAATAAGAAGAGGGAAAGATCGACTAGCGATGTGGCACTGATCACATTTACTAAGCATTGTTTGGCCCTCTCAACTTACATTGAAAATGGATTCCAGAAGAATTTAAAGACGGGTAGTGTCTTTGTTGATCTCACAGCAGCCTATGACACGGTCTGGCACCGTGGTCTCCTAGTCAAGATCTCAAGATGCCTGCCTCCATGGGTGGCCAACACTATATCGTTTCTTCTCCAAAACAGAAGATTCCGGGTGCATCTGGGTGACAAGTCTAGCAGATGGAGACTTGTCTCAAGTGGCCTCCCCCAGGGCTCTGTTCTGGCTCCTAAGCTATTTAATATTTACATCAATGACCTCCCAGAAACTTCTTCAAGGAAGTTCATCTACGCTGATGACATCTGCTGTGCAACTCAGGCATCAAAGTTTGACATCCTCAAGGAAACACTCATGAAAGACATGTCTCTGATATCTGATTACTGTAAAAAATGGCAACTAATCCCTAGCACTGCAAAAACGGTATCATCTGTTTTCCATCTACACCATGCCTGGGCCTCTCATGAGCTTACTGTGCAGCTTGGCGATATGAGAATCCGGCATGAAGCCCAGCCAGTCTATCTTGGCGTTACTCTCGATCTCACTCTGTCATTTCAGGAACATCTCATAAAAACTGCAGCAAAGGTGGGCGTGAGGAATAACATCATTGCAAGACTGGCCAGCTCCTCATGGGGCGTGAGCGCTTCCACACTATGATCATCATCTCTGGCATTATGCTATTCCACTGCAGAATACTGTGCCCCAGTATGGTTCCATAGCCCCCATGTCCACTTGGTCGATTCCAAATTATATTCCTCCATGAGCATAATTTCTGGAACCATCCGTACCACCCCAGTTCCATGGCTGCCAGTTCTTAGCAACATCGCCCCACCAGATATTCGTCGGGATGCGGCATCATCTAAGTTCATTTCCCACGTCTACGCTCGACTGGACCTGCCAATATACGCGGATATCTTCGCCCACCCTGTCCAATGCTTGACATCTCGTCACCCAATCTGGTCCCCTATGACTACACTGAACTTCTCTGTTCCAGACTCTTGGAAACAGAGTTGGCAGTCAGCTGAGGTAAAGAACAAACACCTCATCACAGACCCCTGCAAGCGTCAACCCGGCTTTGACCTAGCACGTTATGATTGGGCCCTCCTCAATTGCTATCGAACAGACCATGGCCGGTGCGCCGCTATGTTCCATCGCTGGGGAGCCAGAGATGACCCGAACTGCCCCTGCGGCTACAGACAGACTATGACCCACATAGTCAACGACTGCCACCTCTCCAGATTCAAAGGAGGTCTCGAAACTTTACATCAGGCTCAACCTGACGCTGTTGACTGGCTACGGAAGAAGGGCAAACGCTAGAAGAAGAAAGCATTGTTTACCAGTGATCAGCTACAACATATGTAACTCCCAGGGATAGTGGCAGCATACAGGTCTGAGAAGTAGTCAGGCAAAGGGAAAGCAGGAATAAAAGAGCAACTTCCTCCAAATATTCATTTAAGTAACTTTCCATATTCCGTTGTGAGTTTGCATACATCTTATGCTTTTGATGTCAGGTTTTCATCAGCCATATGATAATTATATATGCTCATATCCCACAATACCTTTTGCTCACCCTGAGTGAAAACAATGTTTGGAACACCACACCATTCTTTCCAGAAAATTCTGTGCTCCTTACCCACTGATAAATACCATATTTCTCCAACATCTTAGATATGGGTTAGCTATATATTTTTTCAAGTTCATATGTTTCAAATCACATATGAATAATGCCATCTGATAATTATTCACCACTTCTCTACTTCATTGAGCATGACTGAAACTCAGTTCCATTCATTTTATCCTAAAGGACTATATATTAATTGCTGAGTAGACTCCATTGAGTAATAGTCCCATAACTTCATTATCAAATTATCAGTTGATGGGCATTTTGGTTGTTTGAATTTTTTGGCTGTTGTGAATAGTGCAGCTATGAACATGAGGATCCATATGTCTCTTTAAATTGGTGTCTGAGTGTCTTTTGGAGGTGCAATCTCAATGTTAACTCAATAGATTTTCAATTTAAACTCTGTTACCCTGATACTCCCAAATGGGACATCCTTTTACCTATGAGACAAATCAATTGTGCAGGTGAATCATTTTTTTAGATTGTATCCTGCTTGTTGAAAATTGATATTTCTTAAAAATATAATCCTTTAGAAACTATGGAATTCTTGAATGTAAAAATACAGTCCATTTTACTGGATAAAAGAAATTACTTTGTAAAAAGTTCCTCTTTACCTTAAAAGGAGAGTTATAAGCTTTGTTGTCTACACAGAGATTTCAAAGAGGCACAGTTACAAATAGTTACCAGTGTTTATCAAAGGCTTTCTATAATCCTCCACATGAGACCTTCAGTATTTCCAGCACAAGAGATTACCCCATGACCTCATAAATGCAAATCTCACACTACCACCTGAGTCACCTCTTTGGTCTCTCAAAAAACATTTGTTCACACCAGATCAAACTGACGGGGTTTACTCAACAATATGCACTTTTACCATATCTGGGAGCTACTCTCTTCTCAGATTCAGTTTTTAGCCCTTTTTCCAGCCATGGCATCTTCCCAGACATGGGTTCACATGCATTTCATAGGTCAGGCTCAGGATAAAAACAAACAAACAAACAAACAAAAAACAAGGAAAGTCATAGGCCCTTGGGAATATACCTAAAATAGACCTACTAGCTATTTCCAAAATGGAGACTACAAATCTTCAAGTGCAATATTCCAGACTTTAGGTTCACAATATGTTTGGCTTTATATGTTAACTCTTTTATTTAGCCACCATGTTCCAGTTGCTACCATGACGCCAAATGAACTTCCCTGGGCAGATGACTCCACCAATGTGTCCTGGAGCCCCACTTCCCCAGAGCTCTGCCCCACTAGGGAAAAAGAGAGACAGATCAAACATCTAACACCCACGTTAAGCAGGGAAGCTATTAAAGAAGCCAGACCTTCTACCTTCTGCACCCCATAATGACCCTGGGTCCATGCTCCTAGAGGGTTAAAGAATAGGAAAGCTATCAGGGGAGGGGGTGGGATGGAGTTCTGGTGGTGGGAATTATGTGAAATTGTACCCCTCTTTTCCTATGGTCTTGTCAGCGGTCCCATTTTATAAATAAAAATCTTTTTTAAAAAGGAGGTCAGGCAGTACTAGACCTCCTGGACTTTTTCAGAGTTCTTCACCCCCACAAACCGGAATATACATTCTTTTTAAATCCACATAGCACATCCTCAAGGATAGACCACATTTTAGGCCACAAAGACATTATCAACAAATTCTAGATCATTGAAATCATCGCAAGTATCTTCTCAGACCACAGGGGAGCTAACACTCCTCAAAAAACAAAAAAAATAATAATAAAAGTCACAAAATTTAGAAACTCAACAACATGCTGCTGAATAACTGCTGGGTCAAAGAAGAACTCAAGCAAGAAATTCAAATGTTCCTGGTAACAAATTAAAGTGAAGACACAAGCTATAAAATATTTGGGACACAGGTAAAGTAGTACTAAGAGGGAAACTCATAGCCATACAATCACATATTAAACAACAAGAAAAAGTTCAAATAACCAAACTTACTGCATGCCTTAAGCACTTAGAGGAAGAAAACATAGTAACCCCAAAGCAACCAGAAAGACAGAAATGACTAAAATTAGAGCAGAAATAACAACATTGAAAATGAGAAAATCATATAAAACATCAATGAAGCCAAATGTTGGTTCTTTGAAAAAATAAACAAGATTGATAACTCCCTAGCCAAACTCATTTAAGAAAAAAAAAGGGGGATAGGACTCAAATAAATAGAATTGCAAATGATAGAGGAGGTATCATAAATGACACCATGGAAATCCAGAAAATCATGCAAAATTTCTATGAAGAACTATACGCCACCAAGCTAGAGAATCTGGAAGAAATGGAATAATTCCTAGAAACATATACCCTTCCAAAATAAACCAAGAAGAACTACAAAACTTAAATACACCAATCACAGACAAAGAAATCAAAACAGTTATTAAGAATCTACCAAACAACAAAAGTCCTGGACGTGATGACTTTACAAAGGAATTCTACAAAACCTTTAGGAAACAGTTAATGCCTATACTTCTATTTTTTTTTAATTTAAAAAGAAATTTAAATTTCTTTTTTTTGGGAATTAATGTTTTACGTTTGACAATAAATAGAATAGTCTGTACATGAATAACATTTTCCGGTTTTCCATATAACAATACAATCCCCACTAGGTTCTCTGTCATCATTTTTGGACCTGTATTCTCCCCTCCACCCCCAAAACCACCCCAGTGTATTTTACTTTGGTGCAATATGCCAATTCCAGTTCAGGTTCTACATCTGTTTTCTATTCTGATCTTGTTTTTCAGCTTATGCCTGAGAGTGAGATCATCCCATATTCATCCTTCTGTTTCTGACTTATTTCACTTAACATGAAGTTTTCAAGGTCCATCCAAGAGCGGCTGAAAAAGGTGAACTCACCGTTTTTTCTAGCTGAGTACTATTCCATTGTGTATATATACCACAACTTTCTCAGCCATTCATCTGTTGTTGGACACCTGAGTTGCTTCCAGGTTTTGGCTATAACAAATTTTGCTGCTAAGAACATATGTGTACACAGATCATTTTGCATGGGTGTGTTGGGTTCCTTAGGATATATCCCCAGGAAGGAATTTGCAGGATCATTGGGTAGGTCCATTTCTAGCCTTCTGAGAGTTCTCCAGACTGCTCTCCACAGAAGTTGGACCAACTTACATTCTCACCAGCAGTGCAGGAGACCCCACAACCTCTCCAGCATTTGCATCTGCTACCTTTTCTAGTGTATGGCATTCTCACAGGAATAAAGTGGTATCTCATTTTTGTCTTTATTTGTATTTCTCTGGCAATCAAAGACTTGGAGATTTTTTTTTTTCATGTGTTTCTCAACCTTTTGGATCTCTTCTGTGGTGAATATTCAGTCCATGTCCTCTCTCCAATTTTGGATGAGGTTATTTGTTTTCTTGTTGTTGAATTTGGTGAGCTCTTTATAAATTTTGGTTATTAGCCTCTTGTCTGATGTATGACTTGTAAAGATCTTTTCCCATTCTGTGAGGGGTCTCCTGGTTTTGGCAGTGGTTTCTTTTGCTGTGCAGAAGATTTTTAATTTGATGTAGTCCCATAGGTTTATGCTTGCCTTAGTCTTATTTGCAATTGGATTCATTTCATTGAAGATGGCTTTAAAAATTATGTGGAAAAGAGTTATGCCAATATTTTTCTCTAAGTATTTGATATTTTCTGGTTGGACATCCAAATCCTTGATCCACTTGGAATTTACTTTTGTATTTGTTGAAATATAGTGGTTCAGTTTCACTCTTCTGCAAGTTTCAACCCATTTTTTTCAACACCATTTGCTGAAGAGACTCTGCTTTCCCCATTTAGTAGTCTGAGCACTTTTGTCAAAGATTAGATGTCCATAGGTGTAGGGGCTTATTTCTGGGCTCTCAATTCTATTCCACTGGTAAGTGTGTCTATTTTTGTTCCAGTACCAAGCAGTTTTTATGACAGTGGCCCTATAATACAATTTGAAATCTGAGAGTGTGATGCTTCCAGTTCTGTTCATTCTTCTCAAGACAGTTTTGGCAATTGTAGGTCTTATCTGGCTCCAGATAAACATTTGTAGGCTTTTTTATATTCTACTAAAACGCATGGTTGGTATCTTAATAGGCATAGCATTAAATTTGTATATGGCTCTTGGTAGTATATTCATTTTTTTTTTTCCCACCGCCCAATCTCCATATCCCACCCCCTCCCCCAATAGCTTTCCCATTCTCTATCCCTCTGGGAGCATGGACCCAGTGTCATTGAGGGTTGCAGAAGGTAGAAGGTCTGGCTTCTGTAATTGCTTCCTCGCTGAACATGGGCGTTGACTGGTCGGTCCATACTCCCAGTCTGCCTCTCTCTTTCCCTAGTAGGATGGGTCTCTGGGGAAGCTGAGCTCCAGGACACATTGGTGGTGTCTTCAATCCAGGGAAGTCTGGCCGGCATCCTGATGATACCTGGAACCTGGTGACTGAAAAGAGAGTTAACATACAAAGCCAAACAAATTGTTGAGCAATCATGGACCCAAAGCTTGTAAAAGTGGAGAGGAAGTATTAGGGAG
The DNA here is from genome assembly GCF_950295315.1 of Erinaceus europaeus. Lineage (NCBI taxonomy): Eukaryota > Metazoa > Chordata > Mammalia > Eulipotyphla > Erinaceidae > Erinaceus > Erinaceus europaeus. Next base: position 39,994,639 of record NC_080169.1, read on the forward strand.
GTACTCACTGCAAACTCTAGTATACTTCTGCTTTCTTACTTTGGTGCCATACTCCAAACTCAGTCAATTTCTGCTTTGCGTTTCTACTTCTTCTTTTTTTTTTTTTTTACATGCATAACATTCCCCAGATTCCCATTTAGCAATGAAACCCCCACTATTTCATTCATCATTTTTCATGGACCTGTATTCTCCCCACCCACCCACCCACCCCAGAGTCTTTTACTTTGGTGTAATACTCCAATTCCATTTCAGGTTCGACTTGTGTTTTCTTTTCTAATCTTGTTTTTCAACTTCGGCCTGAGAGTGAGATCATCCCATATTCATCCTTCTGTTTCTGACTTATTTCACTCAACATGATTTTTTCAAGGTCCATCCAAGATGGGCTGAAAACGGTGAAGTCACCATTTTTTACAGCTGAGTAGTATTCCATTGTGTATATATACCACAACTTGCTCTGAATGACTCTGAAAATGTCCAATAGTTCTAGGTTATCTATCTCTTCATTTAGCTCCCTTATGTCTTTACTGATTTTCTTCCTGGATGATATGTCAAGTTGAGATAGTGGGGTGTTGAAGTCCCCTACTATGATTGTGTTACTGTTAATATATTGCTGTAGCTCTTTCAGTAGAAGTTTGATGTATTTAGATGGCTTCTCATTGGGTGAATAGATATTAATAATTGTTAAGTCCTCTTGATTGACTGATCCTCTGAGCATTAAGTAGTGTCCATTCGTATCTTTTTTAATCTTATGTATTTTAAAGTCTATCATGTCAGATATGAGAATAGCTGTTCCTGCCCTTTTTTGTGGGCCATTGGCTTGAATGATAGTTTTCCATCCTTTCACTTTAAGTCTGTGTTTGTCTTGTTGCGTTAGGTGAGTTTCCTGTAGACAACATATTGTTGGGTTGTGTTTTCTGATCCATCTTCCTACTCTGTGTCTTTTAATAGGTGAATTCAGGCCATTGACATTTATTGATATCAAAGATTGAAGATATTTTAACGCCATTCTTGTAGAGTTTTAGAGTGTTTTGATATATGTTCTATTTGTGGTGGTCTGGTTGTTTATAGGAAACCTTTCAGAACTTCTTTCAAGGCAGGCTTGGTGATGGTTGCTTCCTTCAACTGTTGCTTGTCTGAGAAGGTTTTGATGCTTCCATCTAGTCTGAATGACAGTCTAGCAGGATATAGTATTCTTGGCTGAAAGCCTTTCTCATTGAGCACTCGATAGATATCTTGCCATTCTCTTCTGGCCTGTAGTGTTTGTATGGAGAAGTCTGCTGCTAATCTTATGGGTTTTCCTTTGTAGGTGACTCTTTGTTTTTCTCTTGCAGCCTTGAGGATCCTTTCTTTATCCTTATTCCTTTCCAATCTAAGTATGACATGTCTTGGTGTCTTTAGGTCTGGGTTAATTCTGTTTGGGACCCTCTGGGCTTCTTGAATCTTTATGTCTTTGGTGTTGTCTAGACTAGAGAAATTTTCAGCTATTATGGCCTGGAGAACGCTTTCTTCCTCCCCTTCTCTTTCTTCCTCTGGTAAGCCAATAATGCGTATATTGTTTCTTTTGAAGTCATCCCATAGGACTCTGTTGTTGTTTTCAGCATCTCTTAATCTCTTTTTGAGATCTCTTACTTCTTCTTTAGTTGTCTCTAATTCATCCTCAATCTTGCTAATTCTGTCTTCAGCCTCATTGATTCTATTCTCTCTGCCCTCTACTGCTTTCTGGCCTCTCCTCTCCTCTCCTGGATCAACTAGGAATACCAAAGGAGACCACCCGGACCGAAACAAGACAGGACTAGAATGACCACAGAAACCCAGTAAATCACCCGTGAGTACAAACACGCGTGGCTGGTGACAGAGAGGAGAGAAGGGCCTAAGGAGAGATTAAGTGACTGCTAACAGTTCGACAGTTTGTCAGTGGAGACACCACCTCCAGTCTGCTCCACCAACAAGGGGACAGCTGAAGGGAGGAAAGGACTCCCCAGAGACTCACCAAGTACAACTCTGAGTCTCCATTGCTACTACCCTCAGAATCTGGAGCAGCAACAGGGAGGGACACCAGGGCACAGAGATCTAACCGGGAAACTCAGGAGAAGACCTATACCTCGGTGGCATAGCTGAAGGGCTGTGAAAGTCTCTTTGCATAACCACTGGATTATCTCTGCCACACCCTGCTTTATCTCTTGGTCAGGAGTCATTGATTAAGCCAAGAAGCCTATTGATAGTTTAAAAGCCCTCAGGCTACCATAGCCTACAGGGGAAAAAAAAAAAGGCTTTTACACCACTGAACTCCAACTCAGGGATTGAAAAACCTCTTAACTTATATAAAATGGTTAAAACAACAAGAAAAAATAATGGAGACTCGAACCAGGACAAGAGTCCAGCTAAAAGTCCTCCAGAGGGCAAAGCACAAAACAACGAGTTCAACATCCAAACATTAGCTAAGGAAATAATAACAGGAGTGAGTAAAGAATTTGAAAAAATTGTAATCAGAACTGCAGGAACAACAAATGAGAATATGGAAGAAAATTCTAATTATCTCATGGTTATTAGAGAGCTGAAAGCTGAAATTGCTGAGCTAAGAAGGCAACTAGCTGAACAAGCTAAAACAGTATCAGAGCAGGGCAACAAAATAGATGAACTCCAGTATATTCATTTTTATGATGTTAATTCTTCCAACCCATGAACATGGACTATCTTTCCACTTCTTTGTGTCTTCTTCAATTTCCTTGAGTAGTGACTCATCATTTTCAGTATAGGAGTCTTTCATTTCTTTGGATAGGTTTATTCCTAGATATTTTATTGTTTTTGTTGCAACAGTAAATTTAGTGTTTGCATAGAGGAATGCCACTGACTTTTGAATGTTAATTTTGTAGCCTGACACCTTACTGTATTGCCTGATGATTTCCAAAAGCTTCATGCTGGATTCCTTAGGTTTTTCTATGTATACTATCGTGTCATCTGAAAATAGGGGGAGTTTGACTTCTTCTCTTCCAATCTGTCTCCCTTTAATTTTTTGCTCTTCCCTGATTGCTATGACGAGAACTTCCAACACTATGTTGAATAGTAATGGTGATAGTGGGCAGCCCTGTCTAGTACCTGATCTGAGGGGGAAATGCTTCCAGTTTTTCAACATTTAGTATGATGTCAGCTGTAGGTTTGCTATATATCGACTCCACTATTTTCAGGAATTTTCCATCTATTCCCATTTTTGGTAGCATTTGATTATAAAGGGTTGTTGTATTTTGTCAAAGGCTTTCTCTGCATCTGTTGATATGTCCATGTGGTTTTTGGTCTTGCTTTTATTATGTGGTGGATCACATTGATTGATTTAGTATATTAAACCAAACTTGCATCCCTGGGATAAACCCCACTTGGTCATGATGAACAATCTTTTTAATATACAGTTGTATCTGGTCGGCTAGAATTTTGTTCAATATTTCTAGCATTTATGTACATCAGAGATATTGGTCTATAGTTTTCCTTTTTGGTCATGTCCCTGTCTGCTTTTGGTATCAAAGTGATGTTGGCTTCATAGAAGCTGGAAGGGAGTATTCCAGTGTCTTCAAACTTTTGGAAGACTTTTAAAAGTAGAGGGATTAGTTCTTCTTTGAAGGTTTTGTAGAATTCATTTGTAAAACAATCTGGTCCAAGACTTATATTTTTGGGAAGTTTTTTGATATCTGTTTCAGTTTCATTAGCTATTATGGGCCTGTTCATGTTGTCTAGTTCCTATTTATTAATTTTTAGAAGTTCGTAGGTATCTAGGAAATCATTCATTTCTTCCAGGTTCTCTAGCTTGGTGGCATAAAATTGTTCATAGAAGGTTTGCATGGTATGTTGAATTTCTGCAGTGTCTGTTGTGCTATCTCCTTTTTCATTTATGATCTTATTTACTTGTGTCTTCTGACTTTTTTTGTTTTGTGAGCCTGGCTAAAGGTTTGATGATTTTTTCACTCTTTTAAAGAACCAACATTTATTTTCATTGATCTTTTGTATCGCTTTCTTATTTTCAATGTTGTTTATTTCTGCCCTAACTTTAGTAATTTCTGTTGCTTTAGGGTCCCTTTGTTCTTCTTCTTCTAGATCATTAAGATGGACAATCAGGTTGCTTATGTGCTTTTCTTGTTTCTTAATGTGTACTGTATGGCTAGGAACTTCCCTCTCAGTACTGACTTAGCTGTGTCCCAAATTTTTTTTTTTTGATATTTTTTTGATAGCTTGTGTCTTCATTTTCTTTGAACTATCCAAACATTTTTATTTCTTCCTTTATTTCCTCTTTGACCCAATATTTGTTAAGTAGTATACTTTTAAGCTTCCACATTTTGGGACCATTACTAATCTTTTGTTGATTTTTAAGTGTTAGTTTAATTCCACTTTGGTGTGAGAAGATGCTTAGGATAATTTCAATGCTCTTGAATTTGCTGATGCTGTCTTTGTGTGCTAGCTAACATATGGTCTATCCTTCAGAATAACCCATATGGACTTGAGAACAATGTGTATTCTAGTTTCTTGGGATGAATGACTGAAAATGTCCAATACTTTATCTATCTATTCATTGAGCTCTGTCATGTTTTTATTGATTTTTCTGCCTGGATGATCTGTCAAATTGAGAGAAAGGGGTATTGAAGTTCCCTACTATGACTGTGTTGCTGTTAATATATTGCTGTAGCTCTTTCAGTAGATGTTTGATGTATGTAGATGGCTTCTCATTAGGTGCATTGTTAAGTCCTCTTGATTGACTAAACCTATGAGCATTAAGTAGTGTCCATCCCTATCTTTTTTAACGTTATTTATTTTAAAGTCTTTTGTCTCAGATATGAGAATAGCTGTTCCTGCCCCCTTTTTTTGTGGGCCATTGGCTTGTACGATAGTTTTCCATCCTTTCACTATGTCTCTGTTTGTCTTATTAAGTTAGGTGGGTTTCCTGTAGATAGCATATTGTTGGATTGTGTTTTCTGATCTGCCTTCCTACTCTGTTCCTTTTAATAGGTGTACTCAGGCCATTGGCATTTATTGATATCAAAGATTGAAGATATTTTAATGCCATTCTTGTAGATTTCTGGAGTGCTCTGATATATGGCATATTTATGGTGGTCTGTTTATAGGAGACCTTTCAGAACTTATTTCAGGACAGGCTTGGTGGTAATTGATTCCTTCAAATGTTGCTTGTCTGAGAAGGTTTTCATGCCTCCCTCTAGTCTGAATGGCAGTTTTTCAGGATAGAGTAATCCTTGTTGAAAGCCTTTCTCATTGAGCACTCTATAGATATCTTGCCATTCTCTTCTGGTCTTTGGTGTTTGTATGGAGAAGTCTGCTACTAATATTATGGGTTTTCCTCTGTAGGTGACTCTTTGTTTTATCTTGTAGCCTTTAGGATCCTTTCTTTATCCTTATTCTTTTACATTCTAATTATGATGTGTCTTGGTGTCTTTAAGTCTTGGTTAATTCTGTTTGGGACCCTCTGGGTTTCTTGAACCTTTATGTCTTTGATATATTCTAGACTAGAGAAGTTCTCAGCTATTATGTCATAAGAAGAATTTCTTCCCCTCTCTCTTTTTCTTCCTCTGGTAAGCATATATTATCTTTTGAAGTAATCCTATAGGTCTTTGTTGTTATTTTCAGTATCTCCTAATGTCTTTTTGGGATCTCTTACTTCTTTTTCAGTTGTCTCTAATTCGTCCTCCATCTTGTTAATTCTGTATTCAGCCTCATTTATTCTATTCTCTCTCCCCTGTACTGATTTATGGAGTTCATCTATTTTTTTTACTATTTTCTGATACTGTTTTAACTTGATCAGCTACCTGTGTTCTTAGCTCAGCTATGTCAGCTTTTAGATTTATAGATATTAGTTTTACCATTTCAGACACTACCTCCAGTCTGTTTCACCAACAAAAACATGGCTGAAGGGAGGAGAGGACTCCCCCAACACTCACCAAATGCAACTGTGAATCTACATTGCTACTGCCCTCAGATTCTTTTCACTAATAACCTTAAAATAATTAATGTTTTCTTCCAAGGTCTCATTCATTGCTTCTGCATTTTTTATGACAATTCTTTCAAACTCTTTACTCATTCCTTTGATTATTTCCTTAACTAGTGTTTGGATGTTGAACTCTTTATTTTGTGCTTCAGCCTTTGGAGGGCTTTTAGCTGGACTCTTGTCCTTGTTCAATACTCCAATATGTCTTCTTCTGGTTTAACCATTCAATATAATATGTAATGAAGTCCCTCTCTCAGTACTTCTCAAATTACTGACCACTTTTGCCTGGATTGACTTGTGTCTAAGTAATGTAATTAAAGGGTTCACAGTTGTGGAAATTGACAGTTATTTCAATATTATTTGAATCCCTAAATTGGAGCACAGTGGCATAAGAGCCTCTTTTGTTCTTTTTCTTCCATGTAGGCTATGGGTTCCTGAGGGATTTTAAACTATAAGTAGGCTTCTTAGCTTATACACTGACTCCTGACCAAGAGATAAAGCTGAGTGGGGCAGAGATAATCCAGTAGTTATGCAAAGAGACTCTCACAGCATCAACCAAGTTATAGATCTCTCCTGAGTCTCTTCCTTACTTCTCTGTCCCTGGGTGTCAGAGACTTCCCCACCCACTGCTTCAGATTATGAGTACAGTAGCAATATAGATTCACAGTTACATTTGGTGAGTTTTTTGGGAGTCCTCTCCTCCATTCAGATGTGTTTTTGTTGGTGAAACAGACTGGAGGTAGTGTCTCAAATGGTAAAATAATACTTATAAATCTAAAATTCTTTCACAAGATCAAAGAAACAGGGAAACTCCCTTCCACTATCTATGAAGGCAGTATCACCCAGATAGCAAAAGAATATAGGGACAGAACAAAAAAGGAAAACTACAGACCAATATCTCTGATGAACATAGTTACCAAAATTTTGAATAAGATCCCGACCAATGGGATACAGCAGTATATCAAAAATATTGTTTATCACAACCAAGTGGGATTTATCCCAAGATTGAAAGGCTGGTTCAACATATACAAGTCAATCAACATCATTCACCACATCAATAAAAGCAAAACCAAAAACCGCATGATTATCTCAATAGATGCAGAGAAAGACTTTGACAAAATTCAACACCCATTCATGATGAAAACTCTACAAAAAATGGGAATAGATGGGAAATTCCTCAAGATAGTGGAGTCTATATATAGCAAACCTACAGCCAACAAAATACTCAATGGACAGAAGCTGAAAGTATTCCCCCTCAGATTGGGGACTAGACAGAGTTGTCCATTATCACAATTACTGTTCAACATAGTATTGGAAGTTCTTGCCATATCAATCAGGCAAGAGAAAGAAATCGGTGGAATACAGATTGGAAGGGAAGGAGTCAAGCTCTCACTATTTGCAGATGATATGATAATATACATATAAAAACCTAAATAATCCATCAGAAAACTACTGGGAGTTATTAAGCAATATAGCAAGGTGTCAAACTACAAAATCAATGTACAAAAATCAGTGGTGTTTCTTTATGCAAACACTAAATCTGAAGAAGACATCCAGAAAACACTCCCATTCACTGCTGCAGCAATTCAATAAAATACCTATAATAAAGCTGCCCAAAGTAGTGAAAGACTTATATATTGAAAACTATAAGTCATTATTCAAGGAAATGGAATATGATACCAAGAAATGGAAATACATTCCTTGCCCATGGATTGCAATAATTAATATCACCAAAATGAATATTCTTCCTAGAGCCATATTGCAAATTTAATGTGATTCCCATCAAAGTTCCACTAATCTTCTTTAAGAGAATAGAACAAAACTTACAATCATTTATCTGGAACCAGAAAACACCTAGGATTGCCAAGACAATCTTGAGAAGAAACAGAAATGGAGGCATCACACTCCCAGATCTCAAACTATATTATAAGGCCATCATCATCAAAACATCATGGTACTGGAACAAAAATAGACACACAGACCAGTGAAACAGAATTGAAAGTCCAGAACTAAACACCCACACCTATGGACATCTAATCTTTGATAAGGGGGCCCAAATTATTAAATGGAAGGAGTCTCTCTTTAATAAACGGTGCTGGGAAAACTGGGTTGTAACATGCAGAAGAATGAAACTGAACCACTTTATCTCACCAGAAACAAAAGTCAACTCCAAATGGATTGAAGACCTGGATGTTAGACCAGAAACTATCAAATCTTTAGAAGAAAACATTGGTAAAACACTTTCCCACATACACCTCAAGGACATCTTTGATGAATCAAACCCAATTTCAAGGAAGACTAAAGCAGAAACAAACAAATGGGACAATATCAAATTGAAAAGCTTCTGCACAGCCAAAGAAACTATCACACAAACAAAGAGACCCCTCACAGAATGGGAGAAGACCTTCACATGCCATACATCAGAGAAGAGACTAATCACCAAAATATACAAAGTGCTCAGCAAACTTAGCACCAGAAAAGCAAATGACCCCATCCAAAAATGGGCAAAGGATATGAACAAAACATTCACTTCAGAGGAGATCCAAAAGGCTAAAAAATATATGAAAAACTGCTCCAGGTCACTGATTTTCAGAGAAATGCAAATAAAGACAACACTGAGATACCACCTCACTCCTGTGAGAATGGCATACATCAAAAAGGACAGAAGCAACAAATGCTGGAGAGGCTGTGGAGACAGAGGAACCATTTGGCACTGCTGATGGGAATGTAAATTGGTCTAGCCTCTGTGGAGAGCAGTCTGGAGAACTCTCACAAGGCTAGACATGGACCTTCCATATGACCCAGTAATTCCTCTCCTGGGGATATACCCCAAGGACTCCATAATGCCCAACACAAAATATATGTGTACACCTGTGTTCATAACAGCACAATTCATAATAGCTAAAACCTGGAAGCAACTCAGGTGCCCAAAAACAAGATGAATGGCTGAGAAAACCCTGGTAAATATACACAATGGAATACTATGCAGCTATTAAGAAAAATGAATCCACCATCTCTGGCCCATTTGGATGGAGCTAGAAAGAATTATGTTAAGTGAGCTAAGTCAGAAAGACAAAGATGAGTATTGGATGATCTCACTCATAGACAGAATTTGAGGAAAAGAACAAAAATGTAAACTCAAGGCATTGGGTTTACTTTGAATGAATTTGGAGTAGGCCACCAAGCTAAAACTCTCTGGGTTGAGGGTGAGGGCAGAAGTTTGGCTTCACTGGGGGGTGAGGTGGTGTGGGCCAAGTTGGGATGGGACACAGTCTTTTAATGGTGGGAATGGTGTTTATGTACACTCCTATTAATTTGTAGTTTTATAAATCACTAATGAGAGGAGAAAATTCATTGAATGTCTCAAAAAATAAAAAAATAAATTAAAATAGGTCAGGCAGTAGAGGCATTGGGTTAAGTGCACATGGTGCATAGTGCATGGACTGACATAAGGATCTCAATTTGAGCCCCAGACTCCCCATTTCAGGGGAGTGGCTTCACAGGCAGTGAAGCATGTCTGCAGTTGTCTTTTTTCTCTCCCCCTCTCTGTCTTCCCCTTCTCTCTCCATTTATCTGTCTTATTCAACAATGATAATATAAATAACAACAACAACAGTAATAACTACAACAACAATAAAACAACAAGGGCAACCAAAGGGGGGGAAGCAAAAATTGAAAAAAAAAAAAAAGCATTTTTACAAAGGAATAGGCAAGATGGTGACCATCTAAGCAGCGCCATGACTATTCTCTACCAAACAGAGACAACAAAATATATGGAAACTTCTTTAACCAATAATAACTGGGATAAGTTGTGAACCACAAAAAACGGAACAAAAACATAATAAGAGAAGTTGAGGGAACTCCTGAGTGGAGGCAAAGGCAATTTAAAGTCACCAAGCTGCAGATGCTACTATAACATCAACCTGACTTCTCTAGACAGATGACCTCACCAATGTGATCTGAAATCCCACCTCACCAGAGCTCAGCCCCACTAGAGAAATATATAAACAGGCTGGGGGTATTGGTCGACTTGTCAATGCCCATGACCATGTGGAGTGTAGAAGCAATTACAGAAGCCAGACCTCCGACCTTCTGCACCCACAAAAATCTTTGGTCCATACTCTCAGAAGGAAAAAGACTATGAACTATTCCAGTGGAGGGGAGGGTATATGGAAATCTTGTTGTAGGAACTGTATGGAAAGGTACTCCTCTTATTATACAATCTTGCCAATAATTATTCAATCACTAATAAAATGCTTTTAAAAAGCTTTTGTCATAAAAAGTGACACATCTTGGATCTGGGTGGTGGCGCACCTGGTTGAGCACATATGTTACAATGTGCAAGGACCTAGGTTCGAGTCCCCTGTCCCCACCTGCAGGAGGGAAGCTTCATGAGTAGTGAAGCAGTGCTGCAGGTGTCTCTCCATTTCTCTTCCTCTCTGTCCCTCTTCCTTCTTGATTTCTGGTTGTCTCTATCCAATAAATAAATAAAGATAATTCAAAAAAATGACATGTCTCTCTATGGGCAAGATTTACCTGGATATTTGATTTTTGTAATTAAAATTTTTCAAATTACAAGTTTATACATTTACTGAGATGTATTTTTAAAATCTTATTTATTTATAAAAAGGAAACACTGACAAGACCATAGGATAAGAGGGGTACAATTTCCACCATCAGAGCTCTGTATCCCATCCAATCCTCTGATAGCTTTCCTATTCTTTAACCCTCTGGGAGTATGGACCCAGGGTCATTATGGAATGCAGAAGGTGGAAGGTCTGGCTTCTGTAATTTCTTCCCTGCTGAATGTGGGTGTTTACAGGTGGGTCAATACTCCCAGCCTGTTTCTCTCTTCCCCTGATGGGGCAGGGCTCTAAGGAAGCAGGGCTCCAGGACAGGGCTCTATTGGTGGGGTAATCTCTCCAGGGAAGTCTGGTTGTCATCATGGTAGCATCTGAAACATGGTGGCTAAATAAAAGAGTTAACATATAAAGCAATACAAATTGTTGAATAATAATGAACCTAAAGGCTAGAATGTTAAAGATGAAGATTTGGGGTCTCCATTTTGTAAATAGCTAGTAGGTCTATTTTAGGTTTATTCCAAAGGGCCCATGACATAATTAGTTTTTGCCTGAGCCTGACATCTGGTGTGCAGGTAGACACAGGTTATTGTCTGGGGAGAAGATACCATGGCTGGAAAAAGGACTAGAAAGCTGAATCAGGGTAGAGAATAGCTCTCAAGTATGGGAAAAGTGTATAAATATTGTTGACTGTAAACCCCATAGATTTGATCTGGGGCCCATATTCAGCATAGGAGCTTATGTAATCTCTGCATGTCTGTAGGTTTGAACTTGCATTCTGTGGTCATTTGTAGGAACATTCTGAGTTGAACCAATTTCAGGACCCATCTTCTTCAGGTGGTAAAGTATGTTATCCCTCCTTCAGAGAATGAAACATCCTTTACCATTGTTGATCCACATTGAAGGAAAGGTCCTATGGGGGCCCCCAAAGAGGTCCATTATGTTGTTCCTGATGGAGATTACCAGTGGTAATGGAGAGAGGGATCTATTCAAGGCCTAGGCTTATCGTGTTTGTGTGGGAATCCAAGGAGTTCCCAACTAGGGCCGCAGCTGATGGGGTGGCCTGATAGTGACTAAAGAGTCATCATTAAAGTGTGCCTGTCTCTTTTCCATATTCAGCTTTTGTAGTTCTTACTTTGATAAGGGTAGCTTTGGAGTGACTGAGGGAAGTATGATACAAAGTAGGTGAGGAGCATATATAAGTCTATGTAAAAACTATTTCATTAGGTACTTTAAGGTGTCTTTTTAGGTCTTTCTACTTGCTTGCTTCATTTTTTTATTTTATTTTATTTATTTTATTTTTTTAAATTTTCTTTTTTTTTAATTTTAGTTTATATTTATTTATTTATTCCCTTTTGTTGCCCTTGTTGTTTTATTGTTGTAGTTATTGATGTCGTCGTTGTTGGATAGGACAGAGAGAAACAGAGAGAGGAGGGGAAGACAGAGAGGGGGAGAGAAAGATAGACACCTGCAGACCTGCTTCACCACCTGTGAAGCGACACCCCTGCAGGTGGGGAGCCGGGGCTCGAACCGGGATCCTTATGCCGGTCCTTGTGCTTTGTGCCACCTGCACTTAACCCGCTGAGCTACAGCCGGACTCCCTTGCTTGCTTCATTTATTGACTCACTGCAAACTATTGTGCACATTCGCTTTAATGTATGTATTTTGTCCTAATTTATGGATACATGTGTATGAACATCTGCCTTATCTCATGGGACCTGGTCTATATCTAGGTTTTGAGACTTTGTTAGGAAGTGGACTATCCGAAATGGAATGTAGGAGTACTATGAGAAATGAAAGGTTTCACCTGAGTAATGATGCTGAAGGTTTGGCAATCCATGCCTGACATCTCTGGACACATTCTGAAATGAAGCATGCTGAGGTGGTACTCATTTGCATTGAATAGGTTGGGATCAGCAGATGCAGTTGGTATGAAGTATGCTGGAAAGTGAGCCCCACCCTAGAGGCTCCAGGATTGGGGAAAATTTGGGCTTTATAGAGGAAGCAAGAGGTTTTTGCTCTCTTAGGGTTTAAGAAGGCAATAGATAGTTACTGCTATAATCAAATTATTTGGCAACTGGGTTGACTCTTAAAATTCCATTGTAAGGATTAGCTGTATCATATACAACCTCACCGTAATGAGATGTCTTTTATGACAACTTTTTTTTTTTCCTTTAGGGTAGTCTATCATACTGGAGTAGCAGACCTGAATAGTGTCCACAAAGGTTTATACCCTGAAACTATTTTTTACCTAGTATTTTGTTATTTGGCTTAGATTGTCCAGATATTTTATTTCAGGCTCAGGGGAAAGCAAAACAAACAAACAAAAAGCTAGTATAGCCACAGGCTCTTTGTAATAAAACTAAAATACGCCTACTAGCTATCTACAAAATGGAGATTCCCCCCCCACACACACTCTTCATCTGTACTATTCCAGCCTTTAGGTTTATGGTTGGTCAACAATTTGTTTGGCTTTGTATGTTAACTCTCTTTTCAGCCACCAGGTTCCAGATGCCAGCATATTGCCAACCAGACTTCTCTGGACAGAAAACCCCACTAATGTGTCCTGGAGCTCTGATTCCCCAGAACTCCACCCCACTAGGGATAGAAAGAGGTAGGCTGGGAGTGTCAACCTGTCAACACCCACGTTCTGGGAAGGAATTACAGAAACCAGACCTGGCCACAATGAACTTGGGTCCCAGAGGGTTAAAGACTAGGAAGTCTATCAAGGGAGGGGATGGGATACAGAGTTCTGGTGGTGGGAATTGTGTGGAGTTATACCCCTCTTATCATATGGTTTTATTAGTTTCCTTTTTATAAATAAAAATATTAAAATATATTACACATATAATATAAATATACTGTGTGAATATATAAAACATGTATAAATATATGAAAATACTTTTTAAGGTCAACTTTCATTTCATTTTACTATTGCTTGAATGAGATTAGATTTATGAATAAAATATGAGTATATAATATATATATATATATATATCCATACTGTATCACATATATTTGATTAAACAGATGTAAACAAACACATGCACACACACAAATAGTAAATTTTGTACAAAGTTATAGATAATCATTTAACATTATACACAGATCAATCAATGTATTTGTTAGCAATAATATATTTTGGTAAGAAAATATTTTTCTTCACTATAATTCAGTTTTGGATATTTTATAATATTCCATATTATTTCTTCAAACTTATTCTGTAAACAGTAAAATATTTTTAAAAAACATTGCATGGTGCAGATGGAGCTCCCAAACTAAGGTATATTTATCACTGACAAAAAAGTTAAAAGTGAAATATATCCACAGTATGGATTAAGGTCAGTTTATACTAAGCTAGGTAAAATTGTGAATCAAACTTAAATCTTAATTTTATTACATGAAAAATGTAACATGCAGAGACATAACAGAACAAGGAGAAGTTTGAACATATCTTAAGTCCAGTTAATTTGACTTCTGAGTACTGTCATGTTTGTTTATTTTTTTTAAGTATAATACCTACTGTGTAATAGCATTCAGAATATTTGCTGAGTGGATATCTTGCTGTAATTTTATCTTTTGAGATTTTATTAATGAAAATAATCTTTTTCCTAGTCCACAAGGTTTATTGAGTAAATTAGTTAATTGCATTTCCAGTGTACTTTAGAATTATATGTCATGATTTCATGGAAAATATATGTTTAAGCTACTTTGAATAAGAATTATAAATTTAGATACTAAAAAGAGAAGTAAAAAACAACAACTTAAAAAACTACTTAATGTGAATTTTGGTAGAATAATATTATTTTATTCATTTCCAATCGGTTCCATGTTGTTGGAGCAAATGCATCCTTGACCCAAAATGAAATGTTTCATCTACTAGTTTAATGCCGTTTAAAAACTAACAACTTCGCTTTTAGCCAACGGTGCTTTCCTCTGCTGATTCACAAAGCTGCCTGAGAAATTCATTATGTCACTGCAATATCAGCTTGAATAAGGATAAAGTACCCATTTGGAGATCAGAAAATTTATTTAATTGGATAAAAGAGTACTCTCCTTTGATATAAAGAAAGACATTACACAATCTATTAAGGATGATTTATATTCTGTAGCCACCATCTTTTCTTGTTATAATTAGTATTTCATTTTAATTGTGCAGCTCTATAATTTCTGATGAAAAGATACTTAGTGTGAACTCTTAATAAGATTTTTACTACTATAAACTATATGTTCATGGAACTTTTCTACTTTTTCTTGGGTTATATATAAATAGAAGTACACAGATTGTTCCTTTAAGTGGTCCAAGAATTAGGTTATATTTTAAGCATTTCCTTCTTCTAGCTACCTCATTTGTTGCTGTTCTTCTATAAAAGAAAATGGATGTATGTACCTTTTTCAGTCAGACTGAGTCTAACAATGTCTAACAGCTTAAAATCTGTGTGCCATTCACAGTGCCATTCCACATAGCTAGTTATAGGAATATATTTACGTATTTTGATATTTATTTATTTATATGATAGAGACAGAGAGAAACTGAAAGGACAGAGTCAGAATGACAGTAACAACTACAGCACTGCTTCACTGCCGATGAAGCTTGTCCCCTGCAGGTGGAGGCTGAGGACTTGAACCAAGCCCTCCTGTATTTTAACATGTACACTTTAACAGATACACTACTGCTCAGCCATGCTCATATCTTCTTAAAATAAAGTGAAGACAATTTTTCTTTTTTTAAATATTAATTTTTGAGAGAAAGGAGACAGAGAGAGAGAGAGAGAGAGAGGCACTAAATCTCTATTCAGCTCTGTCACATGAAAGTGGATAAAGGACTGGACTTCTAGTATCTCAGGTATGCAATTCTGGTGTCCTAGAACTGCCCATCTTCTAGTTCTAGACAGTGTTTTTTTCTATTGGATAAAATATCAACTCATAGACTTTAGAAAATAAATTTAGGTTTAATTGTTCTATTTTTATATTAGTTATATCTCAGATTTATTTATTTATTTATTATTTTCAGGATTATTGTTGAGGCTTAGTGTCTACACTGTAAATCCACTGCTCCTGGTGGCAATATTTTTCCATTCCTATTGGATAAGGCAGAGAAATTGAGAGGAGGTGGGGAGATAGAGAGGAAAAGAAAAACACACTTACAAACCTGCTTTGCAGCTTGTGAAACATTCTCCCTACATGTGAGGAGCCAGGGACTCTAACCTGATTCCTTGCGCCAGTCCTTGTGCTTAGTACTTAACCAGGTAACCAACTGTCATCCCTCACCTGCCCTCACCCCTTCAGATATCTCTAAATAACTAATTCTATATAATTTCTCTCATCCAATGAATATTATTTTATTAATTGGTGAATTATTCATCACTTAATCTATGAAAGTTATGCTTTTTAGAATATTTATTTATTTCATTTTGTTGTCCTTGTTTTATTGTTGTAGTTATTATTGTTGTTGTTATTGATGTCATCGTTGTTGTATAGGACAGAGAGAAATGGAGAGACGAGGGGAAGACATAGACGGGGAGAGAAAGATAGACACCTGCAGACCTGCTTCACCACCTGTGAAGCAAACCCCCTGCAGGTGGGGAACTGGGGGCTCGAACTCAGATCTACCAGTCCTTGTGCTTTGTGCCACCTGTGTTTAACCCACTGCACTATAGCCCGACTCCCGAAAGTTATGTTTTTAAGTTGTGCTGAATGAAATATAAGTAAGAACATTACCTGTGATATCAAACAGGTTAGAAATTTAACGATGTGAGACCCAGGAGGTGGCACAGTGGATATAGCACTGAACTCTCAAACATGAGGTCCTGAGTTCAACTTCCAGCAACCCATGTGCCAGAGTGGTACTCTGATGTTCATTCTATCAGCTATCTGTCTGTGTGTCTGTCTGTCTATCCATCTATCATCTATTATTATCTATCTTTAAAAACTAAATATTAAAAATGAAAAAATAAGTCAAACATAGTAGGCTAGCAAGATAGCTTACCTAGGAGGGTGCCTGCGTTGTCATATATTAGACCTAGATCTGAGCCCAGCCCCCACTACTTTGGAGGAAGTTTTAGTAATATATTGTCTTTATTTCTCTCCCTGTGTTTCTCTGTCCCTAAGTGGAAAAAATCAGCCTTTATTGGTAAGCTTCACACAATGACAAAAAAAAGAAAGACATAAAATATGATAGAAATATAGTTAGATATTTCAGTAAAAGGAAGAAAAAATATATGATTTGTTTATAAAAGTTTCTATTACAGATGAGTTTTTTAAAATTTTATTCAAGTAGAAAAGTGGAGAGATACTCAACAAGGGAGTATCCCTCCACTTAGTTGCTGCTAAATATTAGACAGTGACTCATAGTGTATGCATCTTTTAATGAAGTCTTTTGAATAAGCAGAATTATTTAGCAAAATGGGATAAAGTATCTTAACCATCACCCCCCATTCCAAAGGGTGGTGTGCTCCCAGGACAAATAGCTAAGGATATTTTTGATATTTCAATACCGTTTTATAAGTAATGTACTAAATTTTAGGTGAGAACAACTTTCAGCAATAATCAATCATCACATAACATAGTCTTGGTAATATTTGGTGTTATTATATATTCAATTGTATCCCCCAAGTTATTTATTGATCTTCTAACTCTACTTTATAATTGTACTTAGCAAAAAAAATATCTTTTTTTCCAATGACCTTCACTGATATCCAATTTTTATTTTGAAATAATACATTTTAAAAGTAGCAAAAAACGTTGAAAGGAATCCTTTTTTTTTGTATTCATCCAGTATCAACCATGCTAATATCTTATACAATTGAAGTACAGAACCCAGATTTAAGCCTGGATTTCCCACTATCAAGGAGGAAGCTTCACGAGCAGTGAAGCAGATCTCCAGGTGGCTATTTTTCTCTTTCCCTCTGTCTCCTCCTTTGCTCTTAATTTCTCTCTGTCCTATCAAATAAAATAGAAAAAAAGAAAAAATGGCCGATTTCTATCCTACTCCAGAGTCCTTTGCTTTGGTACAATGCTTCACACCAAGGCCAAATTTCACACTGTTTTTCTTTACTCTCCTTGTTTCTTAAATTCTACCCACATTAAGATTATTCAATAATGGCCCTTCTTTTTCTGTACTATCTCACATAAGGATTGCTTTGGCTGTCCTGAGTATTTTCTGTTTCTTGATAACTTCTTTATCCTTGTTCCACTTTCTTAAATAAATTCAGTGGGACCTTAACAGGGATTGCATTAAGTCTGTATATGACCTTGAGTGGAATAATAATAGTAATTATTCTGAAAAGTCATTCATCATTCCACATTCTACATTTGGTAGAAAGGAAAGCAAAAGTTGAGTGTGAAGATCAGTACTTTATGAATCCTTTATAAATAAGATATATCTCATTTTTGTTGAAACTAGCAGGAAGTTGTCACTTGCAATTAAAGAAAATTGTCTTCAGTAATAAAAAATAAACAAATGTTAGATTTGTATAAAAGTTCTATCCTGTTTCCTTCTTATAAAACATGTAACCAATTATACAAAATAGCAACAGTATTTGATATTGCTGTCTCTCCTATTATTATTGGTCTTGCTACAGATTAAACTAAATTTTAGAAAAAGACAATGACATAAAAATAAGTTAATACATTCCCTGATGTAGTCTTAAAATTTAGGAAGTAATATTGTTGACTAATGACAATAATATATGAAAGACTAAATATTTCTTCATCACAATGAATGTCCATTCTGGTCTGGAAACCATTGCTTATTTGATCATCTTTGGAAAATATAAAATGTCAGAGCCATTATTTTTTATTAACTGTTTCTGGCATAGTCATAAATAGTAAATTAAACTATCTTATTGTGTGTGTGTGTGTGTGTGTGTATGTGTGTGTGTGTTGGGCATTAAGTGAAATACTAGGCTGAAAATATGTTCAGACTTAAAATGCATCATGCTGATACTTATAGGTGAGTGCAGTTATTTTTTAAGTATACTTTATTTTTTAATGAAAATCTCAGATAATTTTGGTAAAATACAAATAACTTGTCACACAAAGAATAGTTTGTGCATCTGGCTCATCACAATTTTAATTGCAAATCTCAGGAAATGCAGAATATGGCAATTAAGTTAGGAAGTGCTCAATGGATTGCAGAGTAGTACATTTTATTAAATTTTTTCATAAAACAGCATTGACAAATAAAATAACATTGACAAATAATCTAATATAGGGCTGTTTGTCCATTACTAGGTATTATTGAAGAAATAAATGAGAAGTTCCAAATTTAGTCAGTAGATGAGTTCTACTAGTTCCTGCTAGTAACTTACATGTTCTACTATACTATTTTTGAAGATATTTTGTTGTCTCTACATGAAGGTAGAATTTTAAAAGAAACATATATAATTGTTTCCAAAAAGCTTAATTCTATACAGTTTAGGAAATCAAGTATACAACTATATAGAGCTATCTTTAGCTTAGTTTTTTTTTTTACCTACAACATAGTTATTACTTTTCTCCTCCAGCTTTATTGGGGGGGGCGGGTTAGTGATTTAGAATCAACAATAAAATATAGTAGTTTGTACATGTGTAAGGTAATATTTCTCAGTTTTTCTTCATAAAACTAACCCCCCACCTAGGTCCTAATTAGCCATCATGTTCCAGGACCTGAACACGCCTTACCACAGAGTCCTTTATTTTGGTGCAGTACACCAGTCTTATTTATTTACATACTATAAGAAAGAAGGACTGAGTGATAAAGAGACGAGCATTGCTCAGTTCAGAAACATAATAGTGTTGGGATTGAAATCTACAGCCTCAGGGGTCTTGGGCATGTGAGTTCTGTACTCCAACAGGCTGAACTATTTCCCCAGCCTCCAATGACTCAGATGGCAATGATCAAGTATTATACAAATTTCAAAGGAGTCTGGAAAATGCATGGAAAAGATTATTTTTTAAAACAAAAGAAATTTAGCTTAATATGTTAATGTGGAATAAAAATAAGTATGAACAAATGAATAATATGATACATTTAGGACTAATTTGATATAAAAACATGGAGATTTGGGAGAAAAAAGAATGAATGAACTTGGGATTTACTTCTTTTTTCTTTAGCTAACTTGATTTTTGATGGTGTCAAAAGGCTGGAACCACATCCGATTTGATGTAGTTAGCTAATGCTAGAAATACAATAGAAGAATGAATTTTTTTTAAGAAAACTCACCTGTATGATATTATGGGGTATTTTCATAATTTCTAGAATGTTGTGACACTTATTGCAGTACAAGCTTACAAGTTGTAAAGAGCAAATACGAATTTATTATTATTATTATTTTAATATTTATTCCCTTTATTGTTGTAGTTATTATTATTGTTGTTGTTGTTGGATAGGATAGAGAGAAATGGAGGAAGGAGGGGAAGACAGAGAGGAGGAGAGAAAGATAGACACCTGCAGACCTGCTTCACCGGGATCTTTACACCAGTCCTTGCCCTTTGTGCCATGTGCACTACTGCCTGACTCCCACAAATACAAATTTAAAACATAGTTGCACACCTACTATTCATGTCAGACTTAATGTTTCTCTCAACATTTAATTAAGCATATATATGTAAATGTATGTATATTCTCGCAGAATTAAAGTTACCATTATAAAGTTTCAGTCAGTATCCCAGTTACTCTAAACAAAAAATGAACTGGATTTTTTTTGAATTAGCTAAAAATGGAAAAATATCAGCGCTATGAGAATTTAAATTAATGTTTAAGAATCTATATTCATCCGTGACTCTCATGACCATACGAGTACTTACTTACTTACTCACTTTTTTATATTTTACATTTATGTTTGTTATTGTATTGAAGATAACAAACATTGTTACAGGCTGAATGTTTATATTCTGCTAGAATTCGTATTTCAAAGTCCTATTCTCCACTAAATGGTATTTGTAGATGTCTATGAAAGAGAGAAACATGCCACTCTAAAATATGTCTTATTGACTATTTTGAGCTGCATTTGAAAAGAGCAGATGTACAGATAAGCTTTCTATTAACTCTTCGTATTTGTCTTAAAGACAAATCCTCTAAGAGAAATCAGTTGTCATAAATACCTCCATCAAACAGCCTTGAGGAGTATTTATTTACTTGCTTACTATGTTTAGTGTGCTTCCAAATATAGCCAACACTGCTGTTTTTTCCTTTGCTTCTAGTTTTGGTCTCATTACTGAGCTTCTTCAACCTTTTATCCTGGAGAACAATTTTGTTCTGACATAACGTAGGCCAAGGTTACTAGAAGCAATTCATATTAATTTATTAGTGTTTATCTGTTGTTTAACCTTTATCTGGATCAGCAACCTGTCTTGTAAACATAATGGTCTTCACTAGGACAACTCACGTGAGTAATTAGACCTTTCTTAAATGCACAGAATATTATTAAATATTTACAAAAATGATAAAAATAGTTTAATTTTAAAATAAGCCTCATTTACTCATACAAAAATGATACTTCTGCGGCTGGGTGTAGGTAGCACACTGGGTTAAGTGCACATGGCACCAAGTGCAAAGACTGGCATAAGGATCCGGGTTCAAACCCCTGGCTCCTGACCTGCGGGGGGGGGGGGGTCTGGAGGTGTCTCTTTCTCCCTGTCTTCCTCTCCTTTCTCGACTTCTCTCTGTCCTATTCAACACCAATGACAGCAATAATAACAACAACAATAAACAACAAAGGCAACAAAAGCGAAAAAATGGCCCTCAGGAGCAGTGGATTCATAGTGTAGGCACCAAACCCCAGCAACAACCTTGGAGGCAAAAAAATAAATAAATAAAATCAAAAGTGATATTCCACTTTACACCTGTGAGAATATGATGCATTAAAAGAGAGACACCATTTGTTGGAGAGGCTGTGGAACTCTCTGACATTGTTGGTTGGAATGTAAATTAATACAGTGCCCATAGCATTAGTTTTTATTTATTTATTTATTTCCTTTTGTTGCCCTTGTTGTAGTTATTATTGTTGTTGTTATTGATGTAGTCGTTGGATAGAACTGAGACAAATGGAGAGAGGAGGGGAAGACAGAGAAGGGGAGAGACATATAGACACCTGCAGACTTGCTTCACCACCTGTGAAGTGACTCCCTAGCAAGTGGGGAACCGGGGGATTGAACCGGGATCCTTATGCCGGTCCTTGTGCTTTTCACCACATGTGCTTAACCCACTGTGCTACTGCTCGACTCTCTAGTTTTTTTATATATAAATATTTTATTTATTTATTCCCTTTTGTTGCCCTTGTTGTTTTATTGTTGTTGTAGTTATTGATATCGTTGTTAGATAGGACAGAGATAAATGGAGAGAGGAGGGGAAGACAGAGGGGGGAGAGAAAGATAAACACCTGCAGACCTGCTTCACCGCCCGTGGAGCGATTCCCCTGCAGGTGGGGAGCCGGGGACTAGAACCGGGATCCTTATGCCGGTCCTCGCACTTCATGCCGGTCCTTGCACTTCATGCCACGTGCGCTTAACCCGCTGCTACCACCGACTCCCCCCCCCCCCTTTTTTTATAAGCCTTAGACCAAGACTCTGGAACTTATCAAATCATTTTCTTTTTTAATATTTTAACTTTATTTTATTGGATAGATAGAAATTGAGAGAGTTGAGGGAAAGAGAGAGACACCAGCATCCAGCTTCACCACTCTTGAAGCTTTCCCCCTGCAGGTGAGGGGGCACTTGGACCTGGGCCCTTGCACATTGTCATGTGTGCGCCTTACCAGGTGTGCCACCACCTGGACCCATCAAATCATATTCAAGGGGACTAATTCTTAACCACTCTCAGCACAGTTTCCCTAACTCTAAAAGAACATTAACCATCTTCTTGTGTGGGATTTAAAGATTAATTAGGTAAGATTGCAAAGTGCTTTACGCATAAAATACTGTATAATATAATAAAATAAATATTAACAATATCCTGTGAGAAATACAAAGACAGCCATTGTAAATTAACTTGGAAAAATAAATTACAGTGCTGGGTATTAAATTGAAAAATCACTAATGGAACAAAAGTTTGTTCATAGTAGGAGCACTGTTGCATCATGTATAATGTAAAACCAGATCATTTTCAATTGTTTTAATTGTGATGTGCAAATGATCTTTAAAGCTGTTCCTGACAAGCTTTTGCAAGATGTTAATGATTGTGAAATGGTGCCAAAGACCAGCATTATCCCCTATTGAACATTAAATGGTATCGACCTCTTTCACTGGGCCATCACTCAACAGATTCCTTAAGGTAATTTAGGACGCAATTAACAGTATTTAACTTTACACTCCATGCCCTAATTCTCTGCCTTTTAAAGACGTCAGACATTGAAGAACATAAAGAGAAAAAAAAACCTTATGAATTCTCTTTTCAAAGCCATCAATTAGGGTAAAGTGAAAGATTCCTAAATTTTTATAACTTTTATTCCCCACTTGCCACTTCTGCTAAGTCTGTCCTGTGCAAAGGTATCTTAAATGCCACTCAATACTGACAGAACCATTCATTCTTGTACTTCACATGGACTTTAAGACTGAGAGTGGGTGGGGCTGGCAGGATAGCTCACTTGGACACTGTGCCTCTTTTGTCATGTTCATATCCCAGGTTTGAGACTGAACTCCAACACACCAGAGGAAGCTTTGGTGCTGCAGTATCTTTTACCATTCTCCTGTCTTTGCCTCCCTATTAATATATGAAAAAGGTTTTCTTGGAATAATGAAGCCCTAGTGAGGATGAAAGAAAGACAAGACAGTAACATAAAAGAATGAAACAAAAAGCCCCAAGAGTAGTATCATCATCCAATGACAGATGAAACCATAAGTATCGAGTGAGATTACTTGTTCCTACAGAAGTATAATCCATATACATCTTATGCATGCCAGGGAAGAACTTAGCCTTGTCCTTCTCATCTTTTTTCTTTCTTTTTAAAAAAATTTCTTTATTGGAGGATTAATTATTTACAATCAACAGTAATATTCAATAGTTTGAACACATGTAACATTAGTTTTACACATAATAATTCACCCCCCACTAGGTCCTCCTCTGCCATCATGTTCCAGGACCTGAGCCCTCCTTCCCACTCCAGAGTCCTTTCCTTGGTGCAGTATACCAATTCCAGTCCAAGTTCTGTTTTGTGTTTTCCCTTCTGTTCTTATTTTTCAACTTATGTCTATGAGTGAGATCATCCCATTGCATCCTTCTCTTTCTGCATGATCTTACATGATTCGCTCAGGCTCCAACCAAGATAAGGTGAAGAAGGTGAATTCACCGTTTTTCTTTCTGAAAGCATGAGTCCTTTATTTTATGAATTTTAATATTAGCACTTTTGTGATTTTGAAATCATCTATACATACTATGCTTGTTCAGTGTTAATCTTCCTTTTCTCCAAAAGAAGGCAATCAAGTGTATAAAACCACTAAAAGCTAATGTAGATATTGTGGTAGCCCAAAAGGAATAAATCAGGTATTGTTGATTTATGAACCTACAGTTTTGATTAATTTTTTAAAAGTTGTTATTTATAAAAAGGAAACACTAACACGACCATAAGATAAGAGGGGTACAATTCCACATAATTCCTGCCACTGGAACTCCACATTCTATTCCCTCCCCTGATATCACCTTTAATAGCTGGATAGTAGAGTATTCCACTGTATAAATATCACTCATCTGTTGTTGGACACTTGAGTTGCTTCTAGGTTTTGACTATTACAAATTGTGCTGCTATGAACATAGGTATACAAAAATATTTTTGGATGGTTGTGTTTGGTTCCTTAAGATATATTCCCAGGAGAGGAATAGGGTAAGTCCACATCTAGGCTTTGGAGAGTTCTCCAGGGGGATCGGCAGTAGCACAGAGGTTTGTGCACATGGCACAAAGCCCAAAGACTTGCACAAGGATCCCAGTCCCAACCCCTGGTTCCCCCACCTGTATGGGTGACACTTCACAAGCGGTAAAGCAGGACTGCAGGTCTGCAGGTGTCTATCTTTCTCTCTCCCTCTCTGTCTGCCTCTCCTCTTTTGATTTCTCTGTCCTATCCAACAACAACAACAGCAGTAACAACAATAACAGCAAGGGCAACAAAATGAAAAAAAAGGCATCCAGGAGCAGAAGATTCATGGACTCACAGTGCAGACACTAAGCCCCTGCAATAACACTAGAGATGAGAGAGAGAGAGAGAGAGAGAGAGAGAGAGAGAGAGAGTTAGTTCTCCAGACAGCTCTCCAAAGGGGTCAGATCAAAATACATTCTCGCCAGCAATGCAGGAGGTTTTCTTTCTCTCCACAACCTGCTACATTTTCTTATTTGCATTTCTCTGGCAATCAATTACTTGCAGAATTTTTTTCATTTGTTTGTTGGCTTTTTGGATCTCTTCTGTTGAGAATAATCTGTTCATACCCTCTCTCATTTTTGGATGGAGTCATTTTTTTTGTTTTTATTGTTGCTGAATTTGGTGAGCTCTTTATATATTTTGGTTATTATCCTATTGTCTGATATTTGACATGTAAAGATATTCTCCCATTCTTTGAAGGATTTCTTTGGGTGATCATTTCTTTTACTGTACAGAAGTTTTTTTTTTTTTTTAATTTGGTGTACTCCCATTGGATTATTCATTGAATTTTTTAAGTCTTCTTTGTAATTGGGTTCTTATCATTGAAGATGCTTTGAAAATTTAGATGGAAAAGAGTTATGCCAATATTTTTCTCTAAGTATTTGATAGTTTCAGCTCTAACATCCAAGTCCTTAATCCATTTGGGATTTACTTTTTAATTTGGTGAAATATAGTGGTTCATTTTTGTTCTTCTGCATGTTTCAACCAATTTTTTTCCAACACAATTTTCTGAAGAAACTCTTTTATCCCACTTAATAGTCTAGGCACCTTTATCAAAGATTAGATGTCCATACATGTGGGGGCTTACTTCTGGGCTCTCAATTCTATTCCACTGGTCAGTGTGTCTATTCATGTTCCAGTACCAAACAGTCTTGATTAGAATGGCCCTATAATACAATTAGAGATCTGGGAGTGTTGACGCCTATAGTCTTGTTCTTTCTTCTCAAGATTGTTTTGACAATTCTAGGTCTTTTCTGGTTGCACATAAACATTTGTAGCTTTTGTTCTAGTCTCCTAAAAAATTTGGTTGGGATCTTGTTGGGGATATCATAAAACTTATATTTGGGTCTGGGTAGTATATTCATTTTGATGATGTTAATCCTTCCAACCCATGAACGTGGAATATCTCTCCACTTCTTTGTGTCTTTTTCTATTTCCTTGAATAGTTTTTTTTTTTTCTAACTATGACACCATCTTTCCAGACAATAATTTAGGTCACCTGCATGTTAGATGTCAAGCTCAGACAAAAACTAGTAGGGTCATGGGCCCCTTGGAATATACTTAAAATAGACCCAACAGCTTTTTCCAAAATGGAGACCCCCAAATATTCATCTGCAATATTGTTATTTAGGTTCATGATTAGTCAACAATTTGTTCTGCCTTATATTATTTTTTTTCAGCCACTAGTTTCCAGGCGCTATCATGATGCCAACCTGATTTCCCTGGGCAGCAGACCCCACCAAGGTGCCCTGTAATCCCACCTCCCCATATCCTTACCCCACTAGGGAAAGAGAGAGACAATCTGGGAGTATGGATCAACCTGTCAATGTCCATGTTCATAGGGAAGCGATTACAGAAGCCTGACCTTGCACCTTCTGCACCCCATAATGATCCTGGTTCCATACTCCTAGAGGGACAAAGAATAGAAAAGCTTTCAAGAGAGGGGATTGGATAGAGTTCTGGTTTGGTAATTATACGTAATTGTACTCCTCTTATCCTATGGTCTTGTCAAATATATATATATATATACCTTAGTAAAGTTGAAATAGAAGGAATCTATGTCAGTATAATAAAGGCCATATATAATGTAACATATCCATGACTATATCATACTCAATGGTAAACAACAAACATAAGTAAAACCAGCATATTAAAAAAAACTCACTGCACCAAAGTAAAAGACTGGGGTGAGGTGGGGGGAGAGTACAGGACCTGGAAAAGGATGACAAAGGACCTAGTGGGGTTTGTATTGTTATGTGGAAAACTGGAAAATGTTATGCATGTACAAACTATTATATTTATTGTCGACTGTAAAATATTAATTCCCCTCCCCCCAAAATAAGTTAAAAAACCTCACAAGCTAATATTAATGTCATTAAAGGATCTTTTAAATCATAAGTATTTGCTATGTTTGACACAAAATTGATTAGAGTTAAATTTCCTTTCCAACTGTACTGATCTACTTGGACTGCAATATGAGAATGAAAAGAAGAGTGAAACTTGACCAACAGATAGTGATATTCTCAGTTTTGGAGGTCAAAATTCCAAAATCAAGGTACCGACTAAGGTTACTTCAGGTGGTATTTTGCAGCTTTCAGATGATAACTTCTCCCAGTGACCTTATACAGCCTCTGTTTTGTGGTGTACATACTTTAATTTTATTTTACTAGTGTTTTAATAATGGTTTATATTAAGATTACAGAGGTCACAGAAATTTGGTGATGTGTGAGGTATACAACATATTATTATAATTTTTTTTTAAGAAAGGAGACATTGGTTAGAGGAAGATGGCGGACTGAGAAGCTGCTAGCAGCTTGTGCTCTGATCACATCTTCTGGAAACGGTAGGATTTTCTGCCTTTAGCAGGCCAGTCAATAAGGGGTCTTAGTGGTGACACCAAAGAGGTGACTATAATTTAATTTGGGTTAAGAATTAGAGTAAAGGTGGCATGGACTAGCGGGCGGGCTGCTCCAGACTTCCCAGGCGGTGCCGGGCAAGGCGGGTGCGATGGGCATTGTCCTCCGCCCGGGAAGGCGGCTCCTCCACCGGTTGCAGAGCACTGCTGGGTGGCCGGCAGAGGACCCGGAGGGAGCACTATAGCTCGGGAGCTTTCTCTTGGGAGTCTCCAGGGACCACAGCGACCCTGAGGGCGGATCCAAAGACTTCTTAAGTATAGCTCTCATTGGATCAAAGGACTTGGAGCTAGTTTTCATTTTCAAGAAATCCTTTAAAAAAGTAGGGAGGAGGGGTTTCCCGGAAGATGGCTGACTGAGAAGCTGCTAGCCGCTGAGCTCCGAACACATCTCCTGAAAACAGTAGGATTTTCAGCCTTTAGCAGGCCAGTCAATAAGGGGTCATAGCGGTGACAAGGAGGTGACTATAACTTAATTTGGGTTAAGAATTAGAGTAGGGGAAAAAATTCTTTTTTCTTCCTTTTAATTTTCAAGCATACCTCATCCCCCCCGCCCCCATAAGCAGTCCCTGTGGACCAGCTCCTAGCAGGATACCAAACACCACCAAACAGGGAGCTTTTTTGAATTCACTGATACACATTTGGGAAGTTCCTTGCACTGCTCTTTAATTACAACTCTTTTTCTTATCTTCTCCCTTTTCTCTCTCTTGTTTCTCTCTCTTTCTTTTTTTAATCTTGTCATACACTTCTTCCTTCTTCTTTGCCTTTCTGAATTTGTGAATTACTTTGGGGAAGAAATCTGACTCAGAGTGGACTCTCTATGTGTGTATCTCTGCTCTAGTTCCCTTTCCCCTCTTGTTACCCCTAGAATATACAGTGGATAGTAGATTTGCATAACTGTCTATTCTTGCTATCCTCTCTTTCTTTTCTCTTTCTTCACTGGGATTTGGTTACTATTTTTTCACAGACTGGAGAAATTGTTTGGCTAACTGGTAATGATTAAACTACTTCAATACTTACTTCAGTAGCTACTGTAATTCTGGAGGTTGGTGAGTGCAATTGTCATAAAGGTATTTAGTACAGTGTTACTTGTACTCAAGACACAACAACTGAGGAACAACAGAGCATAAAAAAAGAAACACATAAATAAAAAAAATGGGTAGATCAAAAACAAATAAAACTGCTACTCCAATGAATGAAGAAAAGAGCCCAGAAGAAACTACAAATCAGCTAGAAGTAACCATAGATAAGAAAAGTATGCAAGCAATAATAAACTTATTAATCACAGAAATGAAAACAACATTGGAGGAAAGGAATGGCAGTATTAGGGAAACAACAGTTGAGACCCCCAAGGAAAATACAGATTATCTTAAGGCAATTAGAGAACTGAAAGCTGAAATAGCTGTAATGAAGAAAGAAGCTGAGGCAAGGGAAATCAGACTAACAGAAGCAGAAAACAGAATTAGTCAGACAGAGGATGAGTTAGAGAAAACTAAGAAAGAGGTGAAAGAGCTTAAAAAGAGATTGAGAGACACTGAAAACAACAACAGAGACATATGGGATGATCTCAAAAGAAGTAACATTCATATAATTGGCCTGCCAGAGGAAGAAAGAGAGGAAGGGGAAGCAAACATTCGAGAGGAAATAATACAAGAAAACTTCCCAGACCTGAAAAGATATCAAGGTTCAAGAGGCCCAGAGAGTACCAAACAGAATCAACCCAGACCTGAAGACACCAAGACACATCATAGTCACAAGAGAAGAAGTAAGGATAAAGAAAGGATCCTAAATGCTGCAAGAGAGAAACAAAAAGTCACATACAAGGGAAAACCCATAAGATTATCTGCAGACTTCTCCACTCAAACTCTAAAAGCCAGAAGGGAGTGACAAGATATCTATCGAGCCCTGAATGAAAAAGGGTTTCAACCAAGGATAATATATCCTGCTAGACTTTCATTCAAGCTAGATGGAGGGATCAAAACCTTCTTAGATAAACAACAGTTAAAGGAGGCAACCATCACCAAGCCGGCCCTGAAGAGGTACTAAAAGACCTCTTATAAACAAGAACATCACTATAATACTTGCAATATATCAGAGCAAACAAATTTTTTTTAGAACACTGGCACTACAATACATTAAATCCATAATATCAATAAATGTCAACGGCTTAAACTCACCTATCAGAGGCACAGGGTGGGGGGATGGATCAGAAAACATAACCCAACAATATGCTGCTTGCAAGAATCCCATCTGTCACAAGATAAACACAGACTTAAAGGGAAAGGATGGAAAACTATCATACAGGCTAAGGGACCACAAAAAAGGGCAGGAACAGCCATTCTCATCTCAGACACGATAGATTTTAAATTAAATAAAGTAATAAAAGATAGGCAAGGACATTACATAATTATTAGAGGATCTATCAGCCAAGAAGACTTAAAATTATTAACATCTATGCACCCAACGAGGGACCATCTAAATAAATCAAGCATCTACTGAAAGAATTTCAAAAATACATCAATAGTAATACAATAATAGTGGGAGACTTCAATACCCCACTCTCACACTTAGACAGATCAACAAAGCAGAGAACCAATAAAGATACAAGAGAATTGAATGAAGAGATCGACAGACTAGACGTCTTGGACATTTTCAGACTCCTTCACCCCAAAAAACTGGAATACACTTTCTTTTCAAATCCACATAACACATACTCAAGGATAGACCACATGTTAGGCCACAAAGACACCATCAATAAATTCAAGAGCATTGAAATAATCCCAAGTATCTTCTCAGACCACAGAGGAGTAAAACTAACATTTAAAAACAAATGGAAAATTATTAAAAGACACAGAATTTGGAAACTAAACAACATACTCCTTAAGAACCACTGGGTCAGAAACTCACTCAAACAGGAAACTCAAATGTTCCTGGAAACTAATGAAAATTAAGACACAACCTAACAAAATATTTGGGAAACAGCTAAAGCAGTAAAGAGAGGAAAAGTTATAGCCATATAATCACATATTAAACAGAAAGAAGAAGCTCAAATGAACGACCTTACTGCACACCTCAGGGACTTAGAGTAAGAGGAACAAAGGAACCATAAAGCAACCAGAAGGACAGAAATCACTAAAGTTATGCAGAAATAAACAACATCGAAAATAAAAGAACCATACAAAAGATCAATGAAGCCAAATGTTGGTTCTTTGAAAGATTAAACAAAATTGACAAACCCCTAGCCAGACTCAGCAAACAAAAAAGGGAGAAGACTCAAAATAATAGAATTGTAAACGATGCAGGAGATATCACAACTGACATCACAGAAATCCAGAGAATGCTGCGAAACTTCTATAAAGAACTATATGCCACCAAGCTAGAGAATCTGGAAGAAATGGAACAATTCCTAGAAACCTATGCACTTCCAAAACTGAACCAAGAAGAACTACAAAATCTAAATGCACCAATCACAGACAAAGAAATTGAAGCCGTTATTAAGTATCAACCCAACAACAAAAGTCCTTGACCAGATGGCTTCACAAACGAATTCTACAAAACTTTCAGGAAACATTTAATACTCATACTTCTTAAGCTATTCCATAAGATTGAAGAAACAGGAATACTCTCTTCCACCTTTTATGAAGCCAACATCACCATGATACCAAAAGCTGATAGGGACAGAACAAAAAAGGAAAACTACAGACCAATATCTCTGATGAACATAGATGCCAAAATATTAAACAAGATCTTGGCCAACCGGATACAGGAACACATCAAAAAGATTGTTCATCATGACCAAGTGGTATTCATCCAAGGAATGCAAGGCTGGTTCAACATCCGTAAGTCAATCAATGTCATTCACCACATCAATAAAAGAAAAGCCAAAAACCACATGATTATCTCAATAGATGCAGAGAAAGCCTTTGACAAAATCCAACACCCGTTCATACTCAAAACTCTACAAAAAATGGGAATAGATGGGAAATTCCTCAAAATAGTGGAGTCTATATATAGCAAACCTACAGCCAACATCATACTCAATGGACAGAAACTGAAAGCATTCCCCCTCAGATAGAGGACTAGACAGGGCTGTCCACTGTCACCGTTACTCTTCAACATAGTATTGGAAGTTCTTGCCATAGCAATCACTAAAATGAAAGAAATTAAAGGAATACAGATTGGAAGGGAAGAAGTCAAGCTTTCACTATTTGCAGATGATATGATAGTATACATAGAAAGACCTAAAGAATCCAGTAGAAAATTACTGAAAGTTATTAAGCAATATAGCAAGGTAACAGACTACAAAATCAATGTACAAAAATCAGTGGCATTTCTTTATGCAAACACTAAATCTGAAGAAGAAGACATCCAGAAATCACTCCCATTTACTGTTTCAGCAAAATCAATCAAATACCTAGGAATAAAGTTGACCAAAGAAGTGAAAGACTTGTATGCTGAAAACTATGAGTCGCTACTCAAAGATATAGAAACTGATACCAAGAAATGGAAAGATATCCCATGTTCATGGATTGGAAGAATAAATATCATCAAAATGAATATTCTCCCCAGAGCCATATACAAATAAAATGCAATACCCATCAAAGTTCCACCAAGCTTCTTTAAGAGAACAGAGCAAACACTACAATCATTTATCTGGAACCTGAAAACACCTAGAATTGCCAAAACCATATTGAGGAAAAGAAACAGAAATGGAGGCATCACACTCCCAGACCTTAAACTATATTATAAAGCAATCATCATCAAAACAGCATGGTACTGGAACAAAAATAGGCATACAGACCAGTGGAACAGAATTGAAAGCCCAGAAGTAAATCCCAACACCTATGGGCATCTAATCTTTGATAAGGGGGCCCAAAGGATTAAATGGAAAAAGGAGGCTCTCTTCAATAAATGGTGCTGGGAAAACTGGGTTGAAACATGCGGAAGAATGAAATTGAACCACTTTATCTCACCAGGAACAAAAATCAATTCCAAATGGATCAAAGATCTAGATGTCAGACCAGAAACAATCAAATACCTAGAGGAAAACATTGGTAAAACACTTTCCCACATACACCTCAAGGACATCTTTGATGAATCAAACCCAATTGCAAGGAAGACTAAAGCAGAAACAAACAAATGGGACTACATCAAATTGAAAAGCTTTTGCACAGCCAAAGAAACTATTAAACAAACAGAGAGACACCTCACAGAATGGGAGAAGATCTTCACATGCCAGACATCAGATAAGAAACTAATCACCAAAATATATAAAGAGCTCAGCAAACTTAGCACCAAAAAAAATGAATGACCCCATCCAAAAATGGGCAGAGGATATGAACAAAACATTCACCTCAGAGGAGATCCAAAAGGCTAACAAACATATGAAAAACTGCTCTAGGTCACTGATTGTCAGAGAAATGCAAAGTAAGACAACACTAAGATACCACCTCACTCCTGTAAGAATGGCATACATCAAAAAGGACAGCAGCAACAAATGCTGGAGAGGTTGTGGGGACAGAGGAACCCTTTTGCATTGCTTGTGGGAATGTAAATTGGTCCAGCCTCTGTGGAGAGCAGTCTGGAAAACTCTCAGAAGGCTAGACAGGGACCTTCCATATGATCCAGTAATTCCTCTCCTGGGGTTATATCCCAAGGACTCCATAACACCCAACCAAAAAGAGGTGTGTACTCCTATGTTCATAGCAGCACAATTCATAATAGCTAAAACCTGGAAGCAACCCAGGTGCCCAACAACAGATGAGTGGCTGAGAAAGCTGTGGTATATATACACAATGGAATACTATGCAGCTATCAAGAACAATGAACCCACCTTCTCTGACTCATCTTGGACAGAGCTAGAAGGAATTATGTTAAGTGAGCTAAGTCAGAAAGATAAAGATGAATATGGGATGATCCCACTCATCTTGGACAGAGCTAGAAGGAATTATGTTAAGTGAGCTAAGTCAGAAAGATAAAGATGAATATGGGATGATCCCACTCATCAACAGAAGTTGACTAAGAAGATCTGAAAGGGAAACTAAAAGCAGGACCGGATCAAATTGTAAGTAGGGCACCAAAGTAAAAACCCAGTGGTGAGGGGTAGACATGCAGCTTCCTGGGCCAGTGGGGGGTGGGAGTGGGCAGGAGGGATGGGTCACAGTCCTTTGGGGGTGGGAATGGTGTTTATGTACACTCCTAGCAAAATGTAGACATATAAATCAGTAGTTAATTAATATGAGAGCGGGAAAATCAATTGTATGTCTCAAAGTTTCTCAAAACACAAACTGAATTTTTTTAATATATAGGCTGTGTAATTGATATGCGGACTCTCTCAAAAGCCTAGACCAAGTAGATTAGAAGCATCCAATAGCACAGCTATATAGAAGACTAGATACTGTACTGCAAACCATAAGAAAAAGACTTTTCAAAGTTAACCCAATTAACAAATAATGTGATGATAACATTAACTATTGATTGTCTTTTTGAACCCTAAGACAGCAGGAATCTCACATCTCCACTATAGAGCCCCTACTTCCCCCAGTCCTGGAACCCTTGGATAGGGCCCACTTTCCCGTATACATCTCCCAATCCAAACCAAATAATATTGCATCCGCCATTCACAACCTAACCAACGCAACGATTGCCACCTCAACATGCTTCACCTCTGACTGTGTCCAGAGACTTCACGTGTGGAATGACAACCCTTCAGCTTCATTACTCGGGTGAGACCTTTCCTTTTATAGTACACTCTAATTTCATCTCAGGTAGTTCACTTTCTAACAAAGTCCCATAACCTAGATATACACCAGTTTCTGTGAGAGAGAGCTTATGTGCACACGTATCCATAAACTACTGCAAAATATATACCTGAAAGCAGAAGTATACTAGAGTTTGCAGTGAGTACCTCCCTAACACTTCCTCTCCACTATTCCAAGCTTGGGATCCATGATTGCTCAACAAATTGTTTGGCTTCGTATGTTAACTCTCTTTTCAATCACCAGGTTCCAGATGCCACCAGGATGCTGGCCAGGCTTCCCTGGATTGAAGACCCCACCAATGTGTCCTGGAGCTCAGCTTCCCCAGAGACATACCTTACTAGGGAAAGATAGAGGTAGACTGGGAGTATGGACCGACCAGTCAACGCCCATTTTCAGCGGGGAAGCAATTACAGAAGCCAGACCTTCCACCTTCTGTGACCCACAATGACCCTGGGTCCATGCTCCCAGAGGGATAGAGAATGGGAAAGATATCGGGGCAGGGGGTGGGATATGGAGACTGGGTGGTGGGAATTGTGTGGAGTTGTACCCCTCCTACCCTATGGTTTTGTTAATGTCTCCTTTTTTAAAATTTTTTATTTAAGAAAGGATTAATGAACAAAAACATAAGGTAGGAGGGGTACAACTCCACACAATTCCCACCACCCAATCTCCATAACCCACCCCCTCCCATGATAGCTTTCCCATTCTCTAGCCCTCTGGGAGCATGGACCCAGGGTCATTGAGGGTTGCAGAAGGTAAAGGTCTGGCTTCTGTAATTGCTTCCCCACTGAACATCGGCATTGACAGGTCTATCCATACTCCCAGACTGACTCTCTATTTCCCTAGTAGAGTGGGGTTCTGGGGAATCAGAGCTCCAGGACACATTGGAGGGGTTGTCTGTACAGGGAATTCTGGTTGGCATCATGCTGACATCAGGATCCTGGTGGCTGAAAAGAGAGTTAACATACAAAGCCAAGCAAATTGTTGAACAATCGTGGACCTAAACGCTGGAATAGTGCAGATGAAATGTTGGGGGGTACTCACTGCAGACTCTTATGTACTTCTGGTTTCAGAAGTTGAGAAAGAAGAACAGAAAGGGAAACTAAAAGCAGCAACTGATTAAATCGAGAATAGTGCACCAAAGTAAAAACCCTGTTGTGAGGGGGAGGGTGGACATTAGGCTTCCAGGGACAGCAGGGGTGGGGTTGGGTAGGTGGGATGGGACACACACAGTCTTTTGGTGGTGGGAAAGTTGTTTATGTACACTTCTATTATAGTGCAGTGATATAAACCACTATTTAATATGCGAGGGGAAAATTGATCATATGTCTTTTTAAAACACAGGCTTTTAAATACATAGGCTGAGTCTTTGATATGTTGATTCTCTCTCTCAAATGTCTAGACCAGGTAGAACAGAAACAACTCGTGGCACAGTTATATACAAGATGCTCAGTACTATACAGCAAACCCTGACAAAGGGACTTTTCAAAGTTAACCCAATTACCAAATAATGTGATGATAACAATAACTATGTATTATCTTCTTGAACCCTATGATAGCAGGAACCTCACATTTACACTATAAAGCCTATATTTCCCCCAGTCCTGGAACCTTAGGGTGGGGCGCACTTTCCTACATGCTTCTCTCAATTCATATAAAATAATATTGCATTGCCAATTGCAACCTAACCAACGCAAAGAGTGCCACCCCAGCATGCTTCACTTCAGACTGTGTCCAGAGACT
This sequence comes from Erinaceus europaeus, assembly GCF_950295315.1. Classification (NCBI taxonomy): domain Eukaryota; kingdom Metazoa; phylum Chordata; class Mammalia; order Eulipotyphla; family Erinaceidae; genus Erinaceus; species Erinaceus europaeus. The sequence continues at coordinate 40,030,444 of NC_080169.1, forward strand.
TCAGGTGTGGAAAGACAACCCTTCAGCTTCATCATTCAGGTGAGACCTTTCCTTTCATAGTATTCTATAATTCTATTCCAGGTGGTCCACTCCCCAATAAAGTCCCCAAACCTAGATATAGACCAGTCCCCTAAAATAGAGCATATGTTCACACGTGTCCATAAACCAGAGAAAAACTGTTATAATTTTTTATATGATACAGTTCTACCACTTAGAGATAACAAAGTCTTTGGGCATTCTTTGAATCAACCTCTGAAAAACAAAGAAGTTGATGTATTCCCATTGAGAAGTCTGTTGATAATATTATGACTACCTCTGTATGTTACTCTTTGATTTTTTTTTGCCACTTTAAGTAACTTTTCTTTATCGTTGGTCTTTTCAAGTTTAATTATAGTGTGTCTTGGTGTGTACCTCTAGATTAATTCTGTTTAGTATTCTCTAAGATTCTTGTATCTTTATATGGTTTCTGTTTTTTGTTTGGGGGAGGTTCCGTGATATTATTTCATAAGTATTCATCCATTTGTTTCTTCGTTTCCTTCTGGTAAGCTGATAATTCTAATGTTGTCTGTTTTAAGTTATCACACATGTCTCTGGTGTTATTTTTGTTGTCTCTTAGTCCCTTCTTTAGGTCTGCCACATTTTTTTTTTAGTGGTTCCTATTTCTGTTTCACTCTTGCTCATTCTTTCTTCAGCCTCTGTTGTTCTGCTAGGAAGTTCCTCATACCTATTTGTTAGTTCATGTATTTTGTCCTTTTTCTTAGATATTTTAGCTTTTAGTTCACTTATTGTGTAACTTTGTCCTTTTGTGGCTTTTAGCTTTGCTAGTCTACATTCACTTTGACAAATAAACTCCCTTATTTTGGCAGCTGGTTCTTTTCTTACTTCTAATTTTTGACTCCTAGTCTCCTTTAGAGTCTTGTTTGTTAGTCTTCCTTTTTCATTGGTGTTTTCTTCCATAAGTTGTTTCAGTTCCATGCAGATTTCTTAGCTGAAACCAGAAGGGAGTGGCAATATATCTATAATGCTAAATGAGAAATCCGTCCAATCAAGAATACATTGTTCTGTAGACTCTCCTTCCAATTGGAGGGAGGAATAAAAATACTCTCAGAAAAGGAGCAAGTGAAACAGTAAATTACAACCAAACCCACCTTGCAGGAAGTTGCAATGAGACATTTATTTTTTAATTTATTATAACTTTATCTTTTACTAATTTATTAGACAGAAATTGAGAGGAAGGGGAGATAGAGAAGGAGTGAGGGAAAGAGACACTTGCAGCACTGCTTTACCACTTGTGAAGTTTTCCCCCTGCACGTGCGGACTGAGGTCTTGAACAATAGTCCTCCTACATTGTAACATGGGCATTCAACCAGGTACATCATCACCCAGCCACCCTAAAGGGATTTTTATAAAATCAAATACACACTAGAACACTCAACAACCACATGAAATAACGGCACTGAAACACCTCAAATCTCAGTAATTACATTAAGTGTTAATGCCCTGAACCCACAAATCAAAAGACAGAGTTATAATGTGGATTAAAAAAATGATACAACCATATTCTGTCATCAGGAGACACACTTGACTCAGCAAGACAAAAATAGGCTCAAAGTGAAAGAATGAACAACTCTCATATAAGCCACTGGAACTCAAAAAATGCAATGAACTTCAAAATAATTAAAACAATATAAGACAATGATGGACACTATTTCATGCTTAAAGGATTAGTCACCCAAGAAGAGATCACAATAATCAACATGTAAACCACAAACAAGGAAACAGCAAAATATGTAAAAAAACTACTAAGAGACTTGAGGGAGTACATTGATAGCAATACAATGATAGTACGTGACTTTAACTCCCCATTCTCTTAAATAGATAGATCAGTCAGAAGATAAACAAAGTAATAAGATAACTAAATGAAGAGATAGATAGGTTAGACCTACTAGACATCTTTAGAGCTCTTCATCGCAAAAGAGTAGAATATACGTTCCTATCAAATACACATTCTCATGGATAGATTATATGCTAGGCCACTAATACAGTATCAGTAAATTTAGGAGCATTAAAGTCATCCCAAGTATCTTCTCAGACCACAGTGGAATTAAACTAATATCCAGCAACAAACAGATGACTAGAAAAAACTCCCAAAATATGGAAAATTAGCATTACACTACTGAATAAACATAGGATGAAAGAGTCAATTAAAGAGGAAATTAAATGTTCCTGAAGGGGGGTTGGGCAGTGATGCAGTGGGTTAAGTGCACGTGACACAAAGCTCAAGGGCCAGCATAAGGATCCCAGTTCTAGCCTCTAGCTCCCCACCTGCAGGGGAGTCACTTCACAGGCTGTCAACCAGGTCTACAGATGTCTGTCTTTCTTTCCCCCTCTGTCTTCCCCTCCTCTCTCCATTTCTCTCTGTCCTATCCAACAACAAACAAAATCAACAACAACAATAATAACCACAACAAGACTACAACAACAAGGGCAACAAAAGGGGGGGGGAAGTTCCTGAAGTGGCCGGGTGGTAGTGCTACAGGTTAAGTACACATGTTACAAAGTGCAAGGACTGGCATAAGGATTTTGGTTTGAACCCCTGGCTTCCCATATGCGGGGGGCGGGGTCACTTCAAAAGTGGTGAAGCAAGTTGGAAGGTGTTTATATCTCTCCCCCATCTTTGTATTCCCCTCCCCTCTTTATTTATCTCTGTCCTACTCAACAACGACAGCAATCACAACAACAATAATACCAACAAGGGCAACAAAATGAAAAAAAAAAGGCCTCCAGGAGCAGAGGATTCATAGTGTAGGTCCCAGCAATAACCCTGGAGGCAAAAATGTTCCTGAAAACAAATGAAAATGAAGACATAAGCTATCAAAATATCTTGGACACAGCTAAAGCAGTTCCAAGAGGGAGATTCATAGCCATACAGGAATACATTAATAAACAAGAAAAACTCAACTAAGCAGCCTGACTACTGAAGGACTGAGAAAAAGAAGAGCACAGGAAGTCCAAAACAAGCAGAAGTGAAATAATAATAAAAAGAACAGAAATTAACAACACTGTAATCAAAGAACCGTATAAATGATCAAGTGAAGTTATGAGCTGAAAGGGTAAACAAAATATACAAACCCGTGGCCAGACTCACTAGAAAAACAAAGGGAGAAGACCCAAATAAGGTGTTCCATGTACAAAAGGGGAGAGATCACAACAGACACCACAGAAATCCAGAGCATTGTAGAGGCTTCTATGAACAGTTTTATTCCACTAAACTGGAGAACCTGGAGCAGATGGATAAATTTCTAGACAAATATCCCTTTCTGACACCAAACATGGAAGAACTGCAAAAAACATGAATAGACTAATTATAGCCAGAGAAATTAAAGTAGTCATTGAAAAACCTTCACAACAACAAAACTTCAGGCTCAGACAGTTTTAAAACTAAATTCTACCAGACCCTTAAGAAAGAGCTATTGCCTACACTCCTCAAGCTATTTCAAAATATTAAAGACAAAGACAAAAGAGTATTCCCTGAACCTTCCACAAAGCCAATATCATTCTCCTGCCAAAATTAATACAACTAAAAAAAAAAAAAAACTAAAGACCAAATAACCTTGGTGAACATATATGCTCAAATATTTGACAAGATTCTGGCCAATCAGGATTAAAAGAACATTAAGAAGACTGTACATCATGACCAAGGCTTTATCCCAAGGATATAAGGCTGGTTCAACACTCATAAATCAATAAATGTGATTCACCCTATCAAAAAAAAAATAAAAAACATATGATTATTTAAATAGACACAGAAAAAGCCTTTGACAAGACCCAACACCTGTTTATGATCAAAACATTTTTAAAAAGTAGTAATATATGGGAAATTCCTCAAATTTATTGAGCCAACATTATAATTAATGGTGAGAAGTTGAATGTATTTTCTCTCATATCAGGTCCAAGACAGGGCTGCCCATTGTCACCATTACTATTTGGAAGTGCTAGTCATAGCAATTAGGCAAGAACAAAAAAGAGTCAAAGGCATTCAGATTGCAAAAGTTCAGTTTTCACTATTTGAAGATTATATGGTTATATATATATATATATATATATATATATATATATATATCCATAAAGATTCCAATAAAAATCTCCTGGAAATTATTGAATGCAATAAATTGGCAGACTACAAAATCAATATACAAAAATCAGTGGTGTTCTTCTTTGCAAATACTAAATTCGAATAACAGTATATTCAGAAATGTATCCCTATTCCTAAAATATTTAGGAATAAAGTTTAAAAAAGATTGTGAAAGACTTGTGTGTTGAAAACTGAGTCATTTTCCAAGCAGATATAAAGAGATAGAAAGAAATGGAAAAATATTCCATGCTCCTGGATAGAAAAATTAACATAATCAAAATATCCAGAACCATACAAGGATTTAATTCAGGGTCAGGCTGTGGTGCAACTGGTCAAGTTCACAGAGTAAGTGCAAAGATCCCTCATAAAGATCCAGGTTTGATATCCTGGCTCCCCACCTGCAGAAGAGACCTTTCAGAAACCTGAAGTAGGTCTGCAGGTGTCTATCTTTCTCTCCTCCTCTCTATCTCTTCCTGATCTCTAAATTTCTCTTTGTCTTATCCAATTTAAAAAAAAAAAGCTGCAAGGAGAAGTGGATTCATAGTGATGGCACTGAGATCCAACAATAATCCTGGAAGAAAAAAGAGAGATAGATTTAACTCTGGCCCCATCAAGATATTGTCAAATTTCTTCAAAGAGATAAAAGAAAAGCTACCAAGATATATCTGAAACCAAAATGTCCCTAGGAGTGTCAAATCAACCTTGAGAAAAAAAAAGAACAAGACTGTAAGAATCACACTCCCTGACCTCAAATTTTAATATAGAGTTACTATAATCAAAACTGTCTGGCACTGTAATCAAAACAGACATACAGATCAGTGGAATAGAACTGAAAGTCCAGAAATAAGTCCCCATATCTATAGGCAACTCATTTTTGACAAAGAGGCTCAGAACACTAAGTGGAAAAAAGAGTGCCCCTTCAAAAACTGTTTCTGGGTAAATTGGGTTGCAACATGCAAACAAATGAAATTGGACTTCCACCTATCACCTTGCAAAAAAAGTCAACTCTAAGTATTTCGAATACATTGGTACTAGACCAGAAACTATCAAATGTGAAAAAGAAAACATTTTCAGAACACTCATGACTTATGCTTCAAAAGGGTCTTCAGAGATTCAAATCCAACAGCAAAGAAAACAAAAATTAAAATAAATCAATAAGCCTACATCAAATTGAAAAGCTTCTGCACAGCAAACTAACGGAAAAACACCCTTCCATGTGGGATAAGATCTTTATATAATGTACTTCAGATAAGGGACTAATAACCAAAATTCATAAGGAACTCAGCAAACATAACACCAAGAATACAAAAAATCCCCATAAAAATGGGGTGAGGATATGAACAGAAACTTTACAGAAGAAGAGATCCGATCCAGAAGATCAACAAATACACAAGAAAGTGCACAAAGTAATTAAATATCAGAGAGATGCAAATTAAGACAATGATGAGATGCCACTTTACACTTGTGAAAATGCCATATATTTAAAAAGTAAATGGGGCCAGGTGGTGGCGCACCTGGTTAAGCACACACATTATAGTGCGCAAGGACCTGGGTCCAAGCCCCTGGTCCCCACCTGCAGGGAGACTGCTCCCCACCTGTAAGGAGAAAGCTTCACAAATGGTGAAGCAGGGCTGTGGGTGTCTCTCTGTCTCTTTCCTTCACTTTCTCCCCCTTCCCTCTCAATTTCTCTCTGTCTCTAGCCAACTATATATATATATATATATATATATATATATATATATATATATACAGTAACAACATATGTTTGAGAGGATACAGCAAAAAAAAAGGAGGGGGGATGCCATTACACAGCTGGTGGGGTGTAAATTGGTCAAACCTTGTGGAAGACAGTTTGGAGATTTCTCAGAACACTAGAAATAGACCTACCGTATATGACCCAGCAATTTCTCTCCTAATGATATATCCAACCAAAAAAACATATGAAAAGAGATTTTTTGTATGCATGTTCATAGCAGCACAATTTGTTACTGTTAAAACTTAGAAACAACCCAGATATCCAAGGACATATGTGTGGTTAAAATAAACTGTGGTATATATACAGGATGAAATACTATTCAGCTGTTAAAAATGATGATGTCATCTCCTTTAGATTATCTTGGATGAAACTGACAGGACATCATGGTAAGTGAAACAGAAGAAATCCTTATTAATTGGGGTCAGGGAAGAAGAAAACAAAGTGAAACATGAACTTGGAATACTATATTTCATCAAAGCAAGGGACTCTGGATAAAGGGGAAGGGCATAGATGGGTGGAAAAGAACTGTGAGGACCAGGTATATAATAAAATTATATACATGTGACAATGACTGAACTGTAAAGCATTAACCCCCTCAATAAAAAAAAAATTAAAAGGTTGAAGTGCTAGGCATCCCAAGAACAAATTTGATTTAGTATGCCCACTGCCATTCAGTAGAGATGAACTGATCTTGGGAAGTCTTAATCCTCTACCAGCTGGTGATGAGTTTCAGAGCATGAGAACTAGGTCACTGGTAATTATACACCTTTAGTTGAAGGTTATAATTTCATGACCATCACTGTAGAAATATAAACTAACACCTACAACAGATTACTGTCAGAAATGTCATAAACTTTATTTTTAAGAAGTTTCTTATAAAGCAAAATTAATTGGTACATCAATTGGCAGGTGCAGGTTAATTATATGGGTACTTAATTGCTAATTTCCTATGCAAATCAATATTTGAACTTTTAATTCTCAATTGAGCATGCATCAAATAGGATTTTAACTGCTTAGACTCACTGCAAAATATCTAAGTGTATTTTTGTGTATCCACATAAAGTTACTCTGACACTGTCAATACAATTTGTAGTTTGAAAGCATAACATTAGTAAAACCCTTTAATAAAACGTATGTTCTAAATGGGATTTTCTTGTTTCTGGAAACTTCTTGGTATGTTTTAAAATATATTTTGCTTGTAAAATATAACACCATCCATTTATAAAAAATAACTAATTATTAAGAACCTAATATTAAATCACATTTAAAACTATCACACAAATATATATGTATGTGTGTTTAATATTGTTGTATTTAGCTTTACAGAATGTGACCATGTGTTGAAATTTGTATTCAGTTCTTCATTTTTATGCAAATGGGGCATTGTTTCTTTGTTTCAAATCCATGGTAAGCAAATTTCTAACAGTCCTAATGACTTCTATTATAGGCACATGCCTTTCTCAAGTATTCAATGAAAACACTAATCTAGTTACCACTGGGAAGGAATTCTACATAAATATAGAAGACTGGGGCTGGTATACAGCACCAAAGAAAAGGACTATACGGGAAAAAGTGTGTGTGTGGGGGGGCGGGGTTTGGTGTTCTGGTGCATGATGCTGGAAAAGCACCTCTGTTGGAATGAGAGTGTTTTGCAGACACTTTTCATGATGAAATGAGACACTGTACACGTGTCAACCATACTGAAAAAAAATGACCCCTCAATAAAATTATCTTAAAAATAAGTGTGTATGAACATGTCATCGTTTTAAAAAATTATTATTGTTATTATTAATTATTATTATTATTTTGCCTCCAGGGTTATTGCTTGGACTCAGTGCCTGCAGTATGAATCCACCACTGCTCCTAGAGGCTATTTTTTCCCCTTTGTTGCTCTTGTTGTTTATTGTTGTTATTATTGTTGTTGTTGCTGTCGTTGTTGGATAGAACAGAGAAAAATCGGAGAGTCGGAGAGAGGAGGGGAAGATAGAGAAGGGGAGAGAAAGACACCTGCAGACCTGCTTCACCGCCTGTGAAGTGACCCTCTGCAGGTGGGGGCCCGGGTGCTCCAAACCAGATGCCTGCTCAGGTCCTTGAGCTTGGCGCCAATGTTCGCTTAACCCACTATGCCGGACCCCCGTCACAGTTTTCTATTGAAAATGAATATGACTATTCACAATTGCTAAAATGGCATAATGTTCTTACATTTTTTTTCCTGTCAGTGTTATTACTGGATTCCTACACAATGTTTCTATGGCTCCTGGCAGTTATTTGTTTGCTTTTGTTTTCTTCTTTCTAATAGAGACACCCATCAGCACTGCTCTGAATCTCCTGAAGTGTCCTCCTTGCAAGTGGGAACCAGGAACCTCAGCTGGCTCCTCAAGCATATTAACTCATGCCCTTTATCAGATAAGCTCTACTAGGCACACCAGTGCCAGGCCCCTAGTTCTTATAGTTTGTAGGGTTTTGTTTGCTTGCTTGTTTGTTTTTTGTTTTGTTTTGTTTTTGTCACTGCCAGGGTTTCACTGCTCTGGGATGACTCTGTGACAGTTTTTTTCCCCCCCTCAGAGACAGAAACAAAGAAATAAAAATTGATTGGGTTTCGGGATGTAGCAGCGGGTTAAGCACGTGGTGCAAAGCACAAGAACCATTTAGGATCTGGGTTCGAGTCCCCATCTCCACCTGCAGGGGGTTGCGTCACAGTTGGTGAAGCAGGACTGCAGGCGACTCTCTGTCTCTCTTCCTTTCTATCTCCCCCTTCTCTCTCAATTTCTCTCTGCCTCTGTCCAATAACAACTAAATAAATGAAAAATTTAGAAAATTATAGAGTGAAAGAGGCTACAATACTAAATTTTCTTCTAGTGGGTTGCTGCATATGACAAAGTAACATATTATCCAAATGAGCTATCTCATCAATCTTAAGATTTTGACTTTTATCAGAGTAATTGGAATATGCTTATTTCTCTTTTCAGTTTGTCAAAAGTTTGATTATATTTTATGTTTTCAGTATGATAGTTGAAGAATAATGTCTTACTTCTTGATTTGTACCTCTTTAATAATAAAATTATATTTCATATTGATGCATTAGACTGATTTATTTTGACCATTAATTTCTATATTAATGAATAATTGTAAGCATATGCAAATCTATTTATCCCTAAGAGGAATATTTACTTTTTTAAAAAACATATACTGAAAATATTTTCTGGCAGTATGTAATTTCCCCTTGACTTTTTTTCTAGCCCCGTTTTTGATTGCAAGAATGCTTAAAATTATTTATATTGGAAACTTATGTGCTAATATTTTCTTTTTTATTTCTTAATGCCACCAGGATTATCACTATGGCTTGGTTCCTGCACTACAAATCCACTTCTCTAAGTGACAATTCTTTCTTTTTTCTTTTGTTCTTTATTTTTTCTGTGTATTTAATTTTATTTCTATTTTATTTGATTTTGAGAGAGAAATTGGGGGCAGGGTAGATAAGGAGAGAGAAAGACTGACACTTGCAACCCTGTCTTTCCCTGCAGGCAGGAAACAGGTTCAATCTTCCATCCTTGAACTTGATAATGTGTGCACTCAACTGGGTGTGCCATCCCCTACCCCCTGTCTTATCTGTAAAGAATTTGATCTTCTAGATCTAACAATTTGTAATTAAACTTTAAACTTTTCATACCGATTTTCTTGCAAAAATTTACTTTATATAAAACCTCAATATTTTTTCACATTAACATTTAAAAGAATGTACCTATTCAAAGAATGTGCCAATTAAAAGATTGTACCTAATATACCAATTAAAAGAATTTATCAATTAAAATATTGTACCTAATTTAAACAACTGAAAGCGTATATATATATATATATATATATATATATATATATATATATATATAAGAGTTCACATTATTATTGTGTAATTAGTAAGAAATCCTTGTTAAATATTGTTTAAGTTTTGTTAAGTAATCTTACTTTAGCTGCAAGAGCAACTTTGGAGTGTCTAAAAGTTACCTTTGTTCTGCTAAGATATTATTTTCATTAGAGATGCAAATCAATTGAAAGATAGGTTGAAAGCATCAAGAAAAGCTTCAAAAATATAACCTTTCTGTAACTTTGCTTGCTGGTTTATTGTAGAGTCAACATCTCTAAAGGGGGAATGGCAAGACAGGTTGAAAAATACAGTGCTTGCTAATTTGTCTTATTATACCCTTTCCCTCCAAAATATTTTAACCCAACAATATATATGGAGTTAGCACATTACAATAAACCCAATCTATTTTAGGAGTGCATTGTATTACATTTACTGATGGAAAATGTAGAAAAAATACATCATGATTACAAACAGAATCATTTTTTAACTTTAGAGCTTTATTGAGTAATGGATTATAGTATATTCATTTTTTTCACCACCCCCATCAACAAAGGTCTATGTTTCCATCCACATCCCCATAGACAACCACTATAGTTCTCCCACTATATTCAGATATGAGTAACTGATTCTGTAGTTGTCCTTTACTTCTTTACTTGATTCATTATTTTTGTCCCTAATAGTAATATTTACCTCTTTCTGAAACGTATACTGAAAATACTTTCTGCCAGTATATAATTCCTTTTTGAATTTTTTCTAGACCCATTTTTAATCAAAAGAATGCTTAAAATAATTAATAGTGAATTCTGGATGTCTTCTTCAGATTTAGTGTTTGCATAAAGAAATGCCACTGATTTTTGTACATTGATTTTGTAGCCTGATACCTTGCTATATTGCCTAATAACTTCCAGTAATTTTCTGCTGGATTCTTTAGGTTTTTCTATGTATACTGGCATATCATCTGCAAATAGCAAGAGCTTGACTTCTTCCCTTCCAATCTGTATTCCTTTGATTTCTTTTTCTTGCCTGATTGCTATGGCAAGAACTTCCAATACTATATTGAAGAGTAACGGTTCTTCTTCTAGCGTTTGCCCTTCTTCCGTAGCCAGTCAACAGCGTCAGGTTGAGCCTGATGTAAAGTTTCGAGACCTCCTTTGAATCTGGAGAGGTGGCATTCGTTGACTATGTGGGTCATAGTCTGTCTGTAGAAGCAGGGGTAGTTTGGCTTGTCTCTGGCTCCCCAGCGATGGAACATAGCGGTGCACCGGCCATGGCCTGTTCCATAGCGATTGAGGAGGGCAATCATAACGTTCTAGGTCAAAGCCAGGTTGACGCTTGCAGGGGTCTGTGATGAGGTGTTTGTTCTTTACCTCAGCTGACTGCCAACTCTGTTTCCAAGAGTCTGGAACAGAGAAGTTCAGTGTAGGCGTAGGGGACCAGATTGGGTGACGAGACGTCATGCGTTGGACAGTGTGGGCAAAGATATCCGCGTATGTTGGCAGGTCCGGTCGAGCATAGACGTGGGAAATGAACTTAGATGATGCCGCATCCCAACGAATATCTGGCAGGGCGATGTTGCTAAGAACTGGCAGCCGTGGAACCGGGGTGGAACGGATGGTTCCAGAAATTATCCTCATGGAGGATTATAATTTGGAACCGACCAAGTGGACATGGGGGCTACAGAACCATACTGGGGCACAGTATTCTGCAGTGGAATAGCATAATGCCAGAGATGATGATCGTAGTATGGAAGCGCTTGTGCCCCATGAGGAGCTGGCCAGTCTTGCAATGATGTGATTCCTCGCGCCCACCTTTGCTGCAGTTTTTATGAGATGTTCGTGAAATGACAGAGTGCGATCGAGAGTAACGCCAAGATAGACTGGCTGGGCTTCATGCCGGATTCTCGTATCGCCAAGCTGCACATTAAGCTCATGCGAGGCCGAGGCATGGTGTAGATGGAAAACAGACGATATAGTTTTTGCAGTGCTAGGGATTAGTCACCATTTTTACAGTACTCAGATATCAGAGACATGTCTTTCATGAATGTTTCCTCGAGGATGTCGAACTTGGATGCCTGAGTTGCACAGCAGATGTCATCGGCGTAGATGAACTTCCTTGAAGAAGTTTCTGGGAGGTCATTGATGTATATATTAAATAGCGTAGGAGTCAGAACAGAGCCCTGGGGGAGGCCACTTGAGACAAGTCTCCGTCTGCTAGACTTGTCACCCAGATGCACCCGGAATCTTCTGTTTTGGAGAAGAAACAATATAGTGTTGGCCACCCATGGAGGCAGTCATCTTGAGATCTTGATTAGGAGACCACGGTGCCAGACCGTATCATAGGCTGCTGTGAGACCAACAAAGACAGCACCCGTCTTTAAATTCTTCTGGAATCCATTTTCAATGTAATTTGAGAGGGCCAGGGCTTGTAGAATTCATTTGTGAAGCCATCTGGTCAAGGACTTTTGTTGTTGGGGAGATTCTTAATAACGGTTTCAATTTCTTTTGTCTGTGATTGGTGCATTTAGATTTTATAGTTCTTCTTGGTTCAGTTTTGGAAGGGCATTTGCTTCTAGGAATTGTTCCATTTCTTCCAGATTCTCTAGCTTGGTGATGTAAAGTTCTTTATAGAAGTTTCGCAGGATTCTCTGGATTTCTGTGGTGTCAGTTGTGATATCTCCTGCATTGTTTACAATTCTATTAATTAATTTGAGTCTTCTCTCTTTTTTGTTTGGTGAGTCTGGCTAGGGGTTTGTCAATGGGAAAGCTATCAGGGGAGATGGTGGGATATGGAAATTGGGTAGTGGGAATTGTGTGGAGTTGTACCCCTCCTACCCTATGGTTTTGTTAATTAATCCTTTCTTAAATAAAAAAAAGGAAGATAAGAAGTTGTGTCTATGTCTTAAAACTATACTGTAAACCATTAAACCCTCAATTATAAAACCGCTGTAAATGTTGACAAGGAAACAACACATATAATTCAGTTCTCAAATCCTATACATATACTCTTTCTCTTTGCTTTGCTTTCTGCTTCTCCTTTAATGTAAAGCAGTGCTGGGGAACGAAACCACAGCATGGCACATGGAAGATATGAGTTCTACTGTTGCACTTTGTATTGGACTCTCGTTTCTTTAATTGTGGACTATGTGGCATTACAGTGATTATTTTTGCCTAATTCTTATCTCCTCCCACCTTTTTCTGCTATGTAATCCATAGTGGCATCTAATTTCAGTGTTATCCAAATGCTAAAGGAGTGTGGTGATAGTGAAGATATTGGACGGGAAAACAAGGTTCAGTTTAAGATTTTTATGTCTTCTGTTTGCTTTTTAAATAAAATTTAATTGTTTTATGAAAGAGAAAGGGAGTGAAAGAGCAAAAGGAGCAATAATTTTATGTGCTTTGGACTGTTTTGTTTCGCCACCAAGGTTATCTCTGGGATTCAGTATCTGCATGACAAATCCACTGCTCCAAGTGGCTATTTCTTCATTCATGTTATTTTCCATGAATAAGTGGCGTCATAATGGCTAGTGCTAAAAGAAGTGACATGGAACCCAGAACGGAGACCCACCAGGTTCCAGATGCTAGAATGATGCCAACCAGACTCTCCTGGACAGAGGACCCCACCAATCTGTCTTAGAGCTCAGCTTCCCCAGAACCCCGTCCCACTAGGAAAAGAGAGAGACAGGCTGGGAGTATGGATCAACCTGCCAACACCCATGTTCAGTGTGGAAGCAATTACAGAAGCCAGACCTTCCATCTTCTGGACTCCATAATGACCCTGGGCCCATACTCTCAGAGGAATAAAGAATAGGAAAGCTATCAGAGGAAGGGATGGGATATAGAGTTCTAGTGGTGGGAACTGTGTGGAGTTGTACCCTTTTATCCTATGGTTTTTGTCAGTGTTTCCTTTTTGTAAATAAAAATTAAAAAAATCAATAGTGAAAACTTATGTGCTAATCTTTTCTTTGTTCTTTCTTTCTTTCTTTCTTTCTTTCTTTCTTTCTTTTTTTTTTTTTTTTTTAATTGCTACCAAGACTATCGCTATGGCTTGGTTCCTGCACTGCAAATCTACTTCTCTCAATTATCATTCTTTCTTTTTCCTTTTGTTCTCCTTTATTTATTTTTTTTCTAGGTATTCTACTCTGAGTTTTTGGACAGGTGAATTTAGACCATTTTTATTTAGGATGATTACTGAAACTTTTTTAAAAAATATTTTTATATATTTATTGACTAAAGACAATCAGAAATCAAGAGGGAAGGGTGTGATAGAGAGGGAGAGAGACAGAGACCTGCAGCCTTGCTTCACCACTCACCACTCACAAAACTTTCCCCCCTGCATGTTGGGTCTGGGGGCTTGAACCAGGGGCCTTGCAGATTGTAACATGTGCACTCAAACAGATGTGCCACTACCTGGCCACAGGTGATTATTGATATACATAGTTTACTTAAATCCACTCTCAATTTTGTTTTAACTTTGTTTTAGGTTGTTGATTCTTTTCCCATTTGCTTCTATCTGTCCTTTTTTAATGGATGTTTTGCTTGTATTTTTTTGCTGCTTTCTATTCCTTGTTTTGTATTGTGGTTACCATAAAGGTAATAACTAACATATTGTATCTCTTAAGCCTTGGACTAACTAGTATTTGATAGTACTGTTCTTTCCATTAATTCCCTCCCCTTTCCTATTTTGTTGTTCTTTCTTTTCTTAAATTTTTTATTTATAAAATGGAAATATTGACAAGACTATAGGATAAGAGTTGTGCATTTCCACACATTTCCCACCCCCAGAACTCCATATCCAATCCCCTCCCTTGGTAGTATCTCTATTCTTTATCCTTCTGGGCGTCTGAACCCAGGATCATTATGGGGTGCAGAAGGTGGAAGGTCTGGATTCTGTTATTGCTCCATTGATTATGGGCATTGACAGGTGTTCCATACTCCTAGCTTGTCTCTCTTTCCCAAGTGGGGTGGTGATCTCGGGTGGTGAGGCTTTAAAATACATGGTAGGGGTCATCTGCCCTGGAAAGTGAGGTTAGCATCATGATGGCATCTGGAAATTGGTGGCTGAAAAAGAGTTAACATATAAGGCAGAACAAATTGTAGACTAATCATGAAGCTGAAGGCAAGAATATTGCAGATGAAGATTTGAGGTCTCCATTATGGAAAAAGCTAGTAGATCGGTTTAAGGTATGTCCCAAGTGCCTATGATTTTACTAATTTTGCCTTAGCCTGACAACTAATATGTATTATTGACTCACAGCAAACTATTGTGCACTTTTGCTTTAAGGTCTATATTTTCCCCTAACTTATGGATACATATACATATGGCCTATCTCATTGGCCATAGTCTATATCTAGGTTTTGAGGTTTTGTTAAGAAGTGTACCACAGGGGGGTTTCCGGAAGATGACGGACTGAGAAGCTGCTAGTGGCTTGAGCTCTGATCACATCTGGAAACGGTAGGATTTTCTGCCTTTAGTAAGCCAGTCAATAAGGGGTCCTAGCGGAGACACCAAGGAGGTGACTATAACTTAATTTGGATTAAGAATTAGAGTAGAGGTGGCACGGACTAGTGGGCGGGCTGCTCCAGACTTCCCAGGCAGCAGTGGGCAAGGCGGGTGAGCCAGGCACTGTCCTCAGCCCCGGAAGGCGGCTCCTCCACTGGTTGCAGAGTGCTGCTGGGAGGCCGGCAGAGGACCGGGAGGCAGCACTGTAGCTCGGGGGCTTTCTCTTGGGAGTCTCCGGGGACCACCGTGACCCTGAGGGTGGATCCAAGGACATCCTTGAGTACAGCTCTCATTGGATCAAAGGACTTGGAGCTAGTTTTCATTTTTTAGAAATCCTTTAAAAAAGCTCTGGGGGGGGGGGGGTCCTGGAAGATGGCAGACTGAGAAGCTGCTAGTGGCTGAGCTCTGACCACTGGAAATGGTAGGATTTTCTGCCATTAGCAGGCCAGCCAATAAGGGGTCCTAGCTTTGACACCAAGGAGGTGACTATAACTTAATTTGGGTTAAGAATTAGAGTAGGGAAAAAAGGGGAAAAATTTTTTTTCTTCCTTTTAATTTTCAAGCATACCCCCCCCCCATAACTAGTCCCTGGGGACCAGCTCCTAGCAGGGGAGGGGAGCTCCTTTTCTTTACCAAATTCCTGCCCCACCAGGGAGTATCATTAATTCTAAGTCTATACCCTTCTGAAACCTCTGGCCTTTTTTCTTTCTAAGTAGCCAACCCCCCCACCTCACCCCGCATAGCTAATTAAATAATTAAAAATAAATACATAAAAACCCTTTCCTTTCACTGCCCTTTTATGACTGTTCTTTTTCATATCTTTTTCTTTTTTCTCTCTCTCTCTTTCTTTTTTTTCTCATTCTTGTCATCCTTTCTTCCTTAATCCTACAGCTTCCAAAGTCACAGCCCCCAGCCTCCACACCACCAAACAGTGTGCTTTTTTGAATTCACTGATACACATTTGGGAATTTTCTTTCACTGTTCTTTAATTACAGCTATTTTTCTTATCTTTTCTCTTTTCTCTCTCTTGCCTCTTTTTTTTTTTATCTTGTCATACACTTCTTCCTTCTTCTTTGCCTTTCTGAATTTGTAAATTATTTTGGGGAATAAATCTGACTCAGAGTGGACTCTCTATGTGTGTATCTCTGCTCTAGTTCCCTTTCCCCTCTTGTTACCCCTAGAATATACAGTAGATAGTAGATTTGCATAACTGTCTATTCTTGCTATCCTTTCTTTCTCTTCTCTTTCTTCTTTACTGGGATTTGGATACTATTTATTCACGGACTGGAGAAATTGTTTGACTAACTGGTAACGATTAAACTGCTTCAATACTTGCTTCAGTTGCTACTGTAATTCCTGAGGTTGGTGAGTGCAATTGTCATAAAGGTATTTAGTACAGTGTTACTTGTATTCAAGACACAACAACTGAGGAACAACAGAGCATAAAAAAAAAAAGAAACATGGGGAGTTGGGCTGTAGCACAGCGGGTTAAGCGCAGGTGGCACAAAGCACAAGGACTGGCATAAGGATCCTGGTTCGAGCCCTGGCTCCCCACCTGCAGGGGAGTTGCTTCACAGGCGGTGAAGCAGGTCTGCAGGTGTCTATCTTTCTCTCCCCCTCTCTGTCTTCCCCTCCTCTCTCTGTTTCTCTCTGTCCTGTCCAACAACGACGACAATAATAACTACAACAATAAAATAACAAGGGCAACAAAAGGGAATAAATAAATAAAATAAAATATTAAAAATAAAAGAAACACATAAATAAAAAAATGGGTAGATCAAAAACAAATAAAACTGCTACTCCAATGAATGAAGACAAGCGCCCAGAAGAAACTACAAGTCAGCCAGAAGTAACCATAGATAAGAAAAGTATGCAAGCAATAATAAACTTATTAATCACAGAAATGAAAACAACATTGGAGGAAAGGAATGGCAGTATTCGGAAAACAACAGTAAAGACCCCCAAGGAAAATAATGATTATCTTGAGGCAATTAGAGAACTGAAAGCTGAAATAGCTGTAATGAAGAAAGAAGCTGAGGCAAGGGAAAGCAGATGAACAGAAGCAGAGAATAGAATTAGTCAGACAGAGGATGAGTTAGAGAAAACTAAGAAAGAGGTGAAAGAGCTTAAAAAGAGATTGAGAGACACTGAAAACAACAACAGAGACATATGGGATGATCTCAAAAGAAGTAACATTCGTATAATTGGCCTGCCAGAGGAAGAAAGAGAGGAAGGGGAAGGAAACATTCTAGAGGAAATAATAGAAGAAAACTTCCCAAACCTGAATAACAGAAAGGACATCAAGATTCCAGAGGCCCAGAGAGTACCAAACAGAATCAACCCAGACCTGAAGACACCAAAACACATCATAGTCACAAGAGAAGAAGTACGGATAAAGAAAGGATCCTAAAGGATGCAAGAGAGAAACAAAAAGTCACATACAAGGGAAAACCCATAAGATTATCTACAGACTTCTCCACTCAAACTTTAAAAGCCAGAAGGGAGTGGCAAGATATCTATCGAGCCCTGAATGAAAAAGGGTTTCAACCAAGGATAATATATCCTGCTAGACTTTCATTCAAACTAGATGGAGGGATCAAAACCTTCTTAGACAAACAACAGTTAAAGGAGGCAACCATCACCAAGCCAGCCCTGAAAGAGGTTCTGAAAGACCTCTTATAAACAAGAACATCACTATAATACTTGCAATATATAAGAGCAAACATTTTTTTTTTAGAACAATGGCACTACAATACATTAAATCCATAATATCAATAAATGTCAATGGCTTAAACTCACCAATCAAAAGGCACAGGGTAGGGGGATGGATCAGAAAACATAACCCAACCATATGCTGCTTGCAAGAATCCCATCTTTCACAGCAAGATAAACACAGACTTAAAGTGAAAGGATGGAAAACTATCATACAGGCTAACGGACCACAAAAAAGGGCAGGAACAGCCATTCTCATCTCAGACACGATAGATTTTAAATTGAATAAAGTAATAAAAGATAGGCAAAGACATTAAATAATGATTAGAGGATCAATCAGCCAAGAAGACTTAACAATTATTAACATCTATGCACCCAATGAGGGACCGTCTAAATACATTAAGCATCTACTGAAAGAATTTCGAAAATACATCAATAGTAATACAATAATAGTGGGAGACTTCAATACCACACTCTCACACTTAGACAGATCAACAAAGCAGAGAACCAATAAAGATACAAGAGAATTGAATGAAGAGATCGACAGACTAGACCTCTTAGATATTTTCAGACTCCTCCACCCCAAAAAACTGGAATACACTTTCTTTTCAAATCCACATAACACATACTCAAGGATAGACCACATATTAGGCCACAAAGACACCATCAATAAATTCAAGAGCATTGAAATCATCCCAAATATCTTCTCAGACCACAGTGGAGTAAAACTAACATTTAACAACAAACAGAAAATTTGGAAACTAAACAACATGCTCCTTAAGAACCACTGGGTCAGAGACTCACTCAAGCAGGAAATTCAAATGTTCCTGGAAACTAATGAAAATGAAGACACAACCTATCAAATATTTGGGACATAGCTAAAGCAGTACTGAGAGGGAAACTTATAGCCATACAATCACATATTAAACACCAAGAAGAAGCTCAAGTGAACGACCTTACTGCACACCTCAAGGACTTAGAGGAAGAGGAACAAAGGAACGCTAAAGCATCCAGAAGTTCAGAAATCACTAAAGTTAGAGCAGAAATAAACAACATCGAAAATAAAAGAACCATACAAAAGATCAATGAAGCCAAATGTTGGTTCTTTGAAAGATTAGACAAAATTGACAAACCCCTAGCCAGACTCACCAAACAAAAAAGAGAGAAGACACCTGCAGCACTTCTTCACGAAGCTTTCCCCCTGTAGGTGGGATCCAGGGACTCAAACCTGTCTTATTGCACACTGAAATATGTGCACTCAGCCATGTGTGCCACCACCCAGCCCCTTTATTTGTTTATTTTAAAGAGAGATAAAGAGATACCAGAACATTGCTCAGATTTGGCTTATGGGGTGCACTGGATTGAACCTGGGACCTCAGAGCCTCAGGAGTGAAAGTCTTTTGCATAACCATTATACTGTCTCCCCTGCCCAATGATTGACCTCTAACTATGGTTCTGTTGGAGGTTAGTACAACTTATCACGTCAAAAGATTATTTTCAATTAGATGATATGTGGGTCCATGCCAGGACTAATTTGTTGTGAGTGAGCTATGCAGAGAATCAGTCCTTAACAAGGGCAATATGATTTAACAGGACTTCTATTAAAGTGCTCACTCTGTGGGTGATAATGTCAAATTAATTAATACTCATTCAACTGATTATAATGTGATAATTATATAGGAAAAAGTCTTTAGCTGACACATGGTATTACTTTAAGATAAATAAATTGATTCATGATACTAATTTGAATGATAGTCTTAAAGCAAAAGTAAAGATAATATAATAGAGCTATTCTCTATATTTAAATGCAATCTGTCTCTGGTTATTCAAATTAGGGTTTTTCAGAACAATAGAATAACAAAAATTGAAAAGGATTTCGAGATTGATTTAGAGATTGATAAATATAAGCTAGCATATTTAGAAGTACATACTAAACTTTTGAATGTCAATAATAATATGTTAGTGAACTTTGTCACATTTGGGAAGCATATCAGATAGGATAGAAAAATTATTTGCACTTATCTTCTATAACACTGTTTCATTCTGATAAGGCATGCATAATACTTTTTAGGCACATGTGTGAGATGTTACTGTAGATTACTAATGAAAAGATAGGATAAAAAAATCCTAGGACTGCTTAAGGCAGTTCCATTTGCCTATTTCTCTCCATACTATTTCTGTTCAATCTCTGATAATAATTTTTAATTTGTTCTAACTACATAGGGATTTCCTCTAATATAATTTGCTAAAGACTTATTTTTGGTGTGTGTGTGTGTGTGTGTGTGTGTGTGTGTGTGTGTGTGTGTGTGTGTGTTGCAAGAAAGAGAGAAACTAGAGCATCACCCAGTTCTCACATGTGGTACTAGCAGTTAGACCTAGGACTTCATGCATCCAAGCCCTGCTTTCTGCTGCTGAGATCTCTTTAACCCTGTTATGTTCTTGCTTAAAGTACTTAGTTTTCTAACATGTAATTATTTATTTTTTATAAAAACTTGGAAAATATGTTCAGATTTATTTATTCAGAATTTAAATGCACTCTGCATTAATTCAGACTTTATACTTATTTATATCAAGCATCAATGTCCATATGTAAGCTTATATAAGTATAAATGCTTTAAAAGTTTTACAAATATGCCAGGACATCAAACCAACCCACCACTCCCCTGTCCCCACTGCAACAACTGTTCCTCCAATCCCTCCCCAGAGTCTAACACACCATTCTTTTTTTTTTTTTTTTTTTTTTTAGTATATCCACAGTTATACAGTTACTGCTCCAGTCAGTTCTAGGATGCTTTTTTTTTTTTTTTCCTCCAGGGTTATTGCTGGGCTCAGTGCCTGCACCATGAATCCACCGCTCCTGGAGGCCATTTTTCCTCCTTTTTGTTGCCCTAGTTGTTGCAGCCTCGTTCCGGTTATTATTGCCATTGTTGATGTTGCTTTGTTGTTGGATAGGACAGAGAGAAATGGAGAGAGGAGGGGAAGACAGAGAGAGAGGGGAGAGAAAGATAGACACCTGCAGACCTGCTTCACCGCCTGTGAAGCGACTCCCCTGCAGGTGGGGAGCCGGGGGCTCGAACCGGGATCCTTACACCAGTCCCTGCGCTTTGCGCCATGTGCGCTTAATCCACTGCGCCACCGCCCTACTCCCACACCATTCTTTTAAAAAATTTATTTATGGATGGCGGCCTGAGAAGTTGCTGACAGCGAGCGCTAAGACCGCATCGTCGGCAACGGTAGGATTTTCTGCCTTTAGCAGGCCAGTTAATAAGGGGTGACACCAAAGAGTGGGTACAATTTAATTTGGGTTAAGAATTAGAGTAAAGGTGACACGGACTAGCGGGGCTCCAGAATTCCCAGGGCGCCGGGCAAGGAGAGTGCGCCGGGCATTGTCCTCCGCCCGCCCAGGAAGGCGGCTCTTCCGCCGGTTGCAGAGCGCGCGGGCAGAGGACCCGGAGAGAGCACTTTAGCTCGGGGGCTTCCTCTTGGGAGAATCCAGGGTCCACCGCGACCCTGAGAGCAGATCCAAAGACTTCTTGAGTATAGCTCTCATTGGATCAAAGGATTTGGAGCTAGTTTTCATTTTTGAGAAATCCTTCAAAAAAGTCTGGAGGGGGGGGGTTTCCCGGAAGATGGCGGACTACGGAGAAGCGGCTAGCCTTTGAGCTCCGGACACATCTCATGTAAACAATAGGATTTTCTGCCTTTAGCAGGCCAGCCAATAAGGGGCCACAGCGGTCATACCAAGGTGTCTATAACTTAATTTGGGTTAAGAATTAGAGTAGGGGAAAAAAATTCTTTTTTCTTCCTTTTAATTTTCAAGCATACATCCTTCCCGCCGCTCCCCGCGCCCCACCATAAACAGTGCCTGGGACCAGCTACTAGCAGGATACCCCATACCACCAAACAGGGTTTTTTTTTTTTTAACTCACTGATACACATTTGGGAAGTTCCTCACACTGCTCTTTAATTACAACCCTTCTTCTTATATTCTCCCTTTTCTCTCTCTTATCTCTCTCTATCTCTTTTTTTATTTTTTATTATTACTATTTTTTTTATCCTGTCATACACTTCTTTCTTCTTTGCCTTTCTGAATTTGTGAATTACTTTGGGGAAGAAATCTGACCCAGAGTGGACTTTCTATGTGTGTATCTCTGCTCTAGTTCCCTTTACACTCTTGTTACCCCTAGAATATACACTGGATAGTAGATTTGCATAACTGTCTATTCTTGCTATCCTCTCTTTCTTTTCTCTTTCTTCACTGGGATTTGGTTACTATTTTTTCACGGACTGGAGAAATTTTTTGGCTAACTGGTAATGATTAAACTCCTTCAATACTTACTTCAGTTGCTACTGTAATTCCGGAGGTTGGTGAGTGCAATTGTCATAAAGGTATTTAGTACAGTGCTACTTGTGCTCACAACACAACAACTGAGGAACAACAGAGCATTAAAAAAAAAAGAGAGAGAGAAAAACACATAAATAAAAAAATATGGGTAGATTAAAAACAAATAAAACTACTACCCCAATGAATGAAGACAAGAGCCCAGAAGAAACCATAAATCAATCAGAAGTAACCATAGATAAGAAAAGTATGCAAGCAATAATAAACTTATTAATCACAGAAATGAAAACAACATTGGAGGAAAGGAATGGCAGTATTAGGGAAACAACAGTTGAGACACCCAAGGAAAATACTGATTATCTTTAGACAATTAGAGAACTGAAAGCTGAAATAGCTGTAATGAAGAAAGAAGCTGAGGCAAGGGAAAGCAGACTAACAGAAGCAGAAAACAGAATTAGTCAGACAGAGGATGAGTTAGAGAAAACTAAGAAAGAGGTGAAAGAGCTTAAAAAGAGATTGAGAGACACTGAAAACAACAACAGAGACATATGGGATGATCTCAAAAGAAGTAACATTCGTATAATTGGCCTGCCAGAGGAAGAAAGAGAGGAAGGGGAAGCAAACATTCTAGAGGAAATAATACAAGAAAATTTCCCAGACCTGAATAACAGAAAGGATATCAAGGTGCAAGAGGCCCAGAGAGTACCAAACAGAATCAACCCAGACCTGAAGACACCAAGACACATCATAGTCACAATGAGAAGAAGTAAGGATAAAGAAAGGATCCTAAAGGCTGCAAGAGAGAAACAAAAAGTCACATACAGGGGAAAACCCATAAGACTTTCTGCAGATTTCTCCACTCAAACTCTAAAAGCCAGAAGGGAGTGGCAAGATATCTATCGAGCCCTGAATGAAAAAGGGTTTCAACCAAGGATAATATATCCTGCTAGACTTTCATTCAAGCTAGATGGAGGGATCAAAACCTTCTTAGACAAACAACAGTTAAAGGAGGCAACTATCACCAAGCCGGCCCTGAAAGAGGTACTAAAAGATCTCTTATAAACAAGAACATCACTATAATACTTGTAATATATCAGAGTAAACAAATCGTTTTTTAGAACAATGGCACTACAATACATTAAATCCATAATATCAATAAATGTCAATGGCTTAAACTCACCCATCAAAAGGCACAGGGTGGGGGGATGGATCAGAAAACATAACCCAACCATATGCTGCTTGCAAGAATCCCATCTGTCACAACAAGATAAACACAGACTTAAAGTGAAAGGATGGAAAACTATCATACAGGCTAACGGTCCACAAAAAAGGGCAGGAACAGTCATTCTCATCTCAGACACGATAGATTTTAAATTAAATAAAGTAATAAAAGATAGGCAAGGACATTACATAATGATTAGAGGATCAATCAGCCAAGAAGACTTAACAATTATTAACATCTATGCACCCAACGAGGGACCATCTAAATACATTAAACACCTACTGAAAGAATTTCAAAAATACATCAATAGTAATACAATAATAGTGGGAGACTTCAATACCCCACTCTCACACTTAGACAGATCAACAAAGCAGAGAACCAATAAAGATACAAGAGAATTGAATGAAGAGATTGACAGACTAGACCTCTTGGACATTTTCAGACTCCTCCACCCCAAAAAACTGGAATACACCTTCTTTTCAAATCCACATAACACATACTCAAGGATAGACCACATGTTAGGCCACAAAGACAGCATCAATAAATTCAAGAGCATTGAAATCATCCCAAGTATCTTCTCAGACAACAGTGGAGTAAAACTAACTTTTAACAACAAACGGAAAATTATTAAAAGACATAGAATTTGGAAACTAAACAACATGCTCCTTAAGAACCACTGGGTCAGAGACTCACTCAAACAGGAAATTCAAATGTTCATGGAAACTAATAAAAATGAAGACACAACCTATCAAAATATTTGGGACACAGCGAAAGCAGTACTGAGAGGGAAACTTATAGCCATACAATCACATATTAAACACCAAGAAGAAGCCCAAATGAACGACCTTACTAGACACCTCAAGGACTTAGAGGAAGAGGAACAAAGGAACCCTAAAGCAACCAGAAGGACAGAAATCACTAAAGTTAGAGCAGAAATAAACAACATCGAAAATAAAAGAACCATACAAAATATCAATGAAGCCAAATGTTGGTTCTTTGAAAGATTAAACAAAATTGACAAACCCCTAGCCAGACTCACCAAACAAAAAAGAGAGAAGACTCAAATTAATAGAATTGTAAACGATGCAGGAGATATCACAACTGACACCACAGAAATCCAGAGAATTCTGCGAAACTTCTATAAAGAACTATATGCCACCAAGCTAGAGAATCTGGAAGAAATGGAACAATTCCTAGAAACCTATGCACTTCCAAAACTGAACCAAGAAGAACTACAAAATCTAAATGCACCAATCACAGACAAAGAAATTGAAACCGTTATTAAGAATCTCCCCAACAACAAAAGTCCTGGACCAGATGGCTTCACAAATGAATTCTACAAAACTTTCAGGAAACAGTTAATACCCATACTTCTTAAGCTATTCCATAAGATTGAAGAAACAGGAATACTCCCTTCCAGCTTTTATGAAGCCAACATCACCCTGATACCAAAAGCTGATAGGGACAGAACAAAAAAGGAAAACTACAGACCAATATCTCTGATGAACATAGATGCCAAAATATTAAACAAGATCTTGGCCAACCGGATACAGCAACACATCAAAAAGATTGTTCATCATGACCAAGTGGGATTCATCCCAGGAATGCAAGGCTGGTTCAACATCCGTAAATCAATCAATGTCATTCATCACATCAATAAAAGCAAAGCCAAAAACCACATGATTATCTCAATAGATGCAGAGAAAGCCTTTGACAAAATCCAACACCCATTCATGCTCAAAACTCTACAGAAAATGGGAATAGATGGTAAATTCCTCAAGATAGTGGAGTCTATATATAGCAAACCTACAGCCAACATCATACTCAATGGAGAGAAGCTGAAAGCATTCCCCCTCAGATTGGGGACTAGACAGGGTCGTCCACTGTCACCGTTACTCTTCAACATAGTATTGGAAGTACTTGCCATAGCAATCAGGCAAGAGAAAGAAATCAAAGGGATACAGATTGGAAGGGAAGAAGTCAAGCTCTCACTATTTGCAGATGATATGATAGTATACATAGAAAGACCTAAAGAATCCAGTAGAAATTTACTGGAAGTTGTTAGGCAATATAGCAAGGTATCAGGCTACAAAATCAATGTACAAAAATCAGTGGCATTTCTTTATGCAAACACTAAATCTGAAGAAGAAGACATCCAGAAATCACTCCCATTTACTGTTTCAGCAAAATCAATCAAATACCTAGGAATAAAGTTGACCAAAGAAGTGAAAGACTTGTATACTGAAAACTATGAGTCGCTACTCAAGGAGATAGAAACTGATACCAAGAAATGGAAAGATATCCCATGCTCATGGATTGGAAGAATAAATATCATCAAAATGAATATTCTCCCCAGAGCCATATACAAATTTAATGCAATACCCATCAAAGTTCCACCAAGCTTCTTTAAGAGAATAGAACAAACGCTACAATCATTTATCTGGAACCTGAAAACACCTAGAATTGCCAAAACCATCTTAAGGAAAAGAAACAGAAATGGAGGCATCACACTCCCAGACCTTAAACTATATTATAAAGCCATCATCATCAAAACAGCATGGTACTGGAACAAAAATAGGCATACAGACCAGTGGAACAGAATTGAAAGCCCAGAAGTAAATCCCAACACCTATGGGCATCTAATCTTTGATAAGGGGGCCCAAAGGATTAAATGGAAAAAGGAGGCTCTCTTCAATAAATGGTGCTGGGAAAACTGGGTTGAAACATGCAGAAGAATGAAATTGAACCACTTTATCACACCAGAAACAAAAATCAACTCCAAATGGATCAAAGACCTAGATGTCAGACCAGAAACAATCAAATACTTAGAGGAAAACATTGGTAAAACACTTTCCCACATACACCTCAAGGACATCTTTGATGAATCAAACCCAATTGCAAGGAAGACCAAAGCAGAAACAAACCAATGGGACTACATCAAATTGAAAAGCTTCTGCACATCCAAAGAAACTATTAAACAAACAGAGAGACCCCTCACAGAATGGGAGACGATCTTCACATGCCATACATCAGACAAGAAACTAATCACCAAAATATATAAAGAGCTCAGCAAACTTAGCCGCAAAAAAGCAAGTGACCCCATCCAAAAATGGGCAGAGGAAATGAACAAAACATTCACCACAGAGGAGATCCAAAAGGCTAACAAACATATGAAAAACTGCTCTAGGTCACTGATTATCAGAGAAATACAAATCAAGACAACACTAAGATACCACCTCACTCCTGTAAGAATGGCATACATCAAAAAGGACAGCAGCAACAAATGCTGGAGAGGATGTGGGGACAGAGGAACCCTTTTACATTGCTGGTGGGAATGTAAATTGGTACAGCCTCTGTGGAGAGCAGTCTGGAAAACTCTCAGAAGGCTAGACATGGACCTTCCATATGATCCAATAATTCCTCTCCTGGGGTTATACCCCAAGGACTCCATAACACCCCACCAAAAAGAGGTGTGTACTTCTATGTTCATAGCAGCACAATTCATAATAGCTAAAACCTGGAAGCAACCCAGGTGCCCAACAACAGATGAGTGGCTGAGAAAGCTGTGGTATATATAGACAATGGAATACTATGCAGCTATCAAGAACAATGAACCCACCTTCTCTGACCCATCTTGGACAGAGCTAGAAGGAATTATGTTAAGTGAACTAAGTCAGAAAGATAAAGATGAGTATGGGATGATCCCACTCATCAACAGAAGCTGACTAAGAAGATCTGAAAGGGAAACTAAAAGTAGGACCTGATCAAATTGTAAGTAGGGCACCAAAGTAAAAACCCAGTGGTGAGGGGTAGGCATGTAGCTTCCTGGGCCAGTGGGGGGTGGGAGTGGGCGGGAGGGATGGGTCACAGTCCTTTGGTGGTGGGAATGGTGTTCATGTACACTCCTAGAAAAATGTAGACATATAAATCAGTAGCTAATTAATATGAGAGGGGGAAATCAATTGTATGTCTCAAAGTTTCTCAAAAGACAAACTGAATCTTTTTAATATATAGGCTATGTATTTGATATGCAGACTCTCTCAAAAGCCTAGACCAAGTAGATTAGAAGCTTCCAATAGCACAGCTATATACAAGATACTGGGTACTGTCCAGCAAACCATAACAAAGGGACTTTTCAAAGTTAACCTAATTAACAAATAATGTGATGATAATATTAACTATTGAGTGTCTTTTTGAACCCTAAGACAGCAGGAACCTCACATCTTCACTATAGAGCCCCTACTTCCCCCAGTCCTGGAACCCTTGGATAGGGCCCACTTTCCCGTATGCATCTCCCAATCCAAACCAAATAACATTGCATCTGCCGATCACAACCTAACCAAAGCAACGATTGCTACCTCAACATGCTTCACCTCAGAATGTATCCACAGACTTCACGTGTGGAATGACAACCCTTCAGCTTCATTACTCGGGTGAGACCTTTCCTTTAATAGTACACTCTAATTTCATCTCAGGTAGTTCACTTTCTAACAAAGTCCCATAACCTAGATATACACCAGTTTCTGTGAGAGAGAGCTTATGTGCACACGTATCCATAAACTACTGCAAAATATATACCTGAAAGCAGGAGTACACTAGAGTTTGCAGTGAGTACCTCCCTAACACTTCCTCTCCACTATTCCAAGCTTGGGATCCATGATTGCTCAACAAATTGTTTGGCTTCATATGTTAACTCTGTTTTCAATCACCAGGTTCCAGATGCCACCAGGATGCTGGCTAGGCTTCCCTGGATTGAAGACCCCACCAATGTGTCCTGGAGCTCAGCTTCCCCAGAGTCACACCCTACTAGGGAAAGAGAGAGGCAGACTGGGGGTATGGACCGACCAGTCAACGCCCATGTTCAGCGGGGAAGCAATTACAGAAGCCAGACCTTCTACCTTCTGCATCCCTCAACGACCCTGGGTCCATGCTCCCAGAGGGATAGAGAATGGGAAAGCTATCAGGGGAGGGGGTGGGTTATGGGGATTGGGTGTTGGGAATTGTGTGGAGTTGTACCCCTCCTACCTTATGCTTTTGTTCACTAATCCTTTCTTAAATAAATAATTAAAAAAAATTTTATTTATAGAAAGGAAACACACAACTCCACACAAATCCTACCACCAGAACTCCCTATCTCATCCCTGCCGACGCCCTTGATAGTGTTCCTATTCTTTAACCCTCTGGGAGTATGGACTCAAGGCCATTGTGGGATGCAAAAGGTGGAAGGTGGCTTCTGTAATTGTTTCCCCTCTGAACATGGGTTTGATAGGTCAATCTATACTCCCAGCCTGCCTTTCTCTTTCTCTAGTGGGGTGGGGTTCTGGGGAATCAGAGATAAAAGGCTGAGCTGATGCCAGGCACTTGTTTAAATAGTTTCTAGTACCAATAATTCCTTGTGAGTTTACAAATGTCTGTGGTATGGTCTTGACATCAGGGTGATGTCAGCCTTATGCTAATTATGTTCATGTCCCATAAGTCACCATAAGTAAGAACAAAGTTTCCAACAAGGAAAAATTGTTTTGTGGTGACCGCTGACTGAATTTTACTACTTGAATAGCCTACTATATAGGTACATTTAACTGGGTAATATTAGACAGGAAAAAAGAAAACTTCCTCAAGGTCCAGTGATCCCTTTAACAATTTTTCAGCCGCTTCACAGGCTGTCTTTCTCTACCCCCTCTGTCTTCCCCTCTTCTCTCCATTTCTCTCTGTCCTATCTAACAATGACAACAACTACAACAACAATGAAAAACAACAAGGGCAACAAAAAGGGAAAATAAAAAACATTAAAAATTTAAGAAAACAAATTTTCAGTGACCTTCTAAAAGTGAATTTGCAAAAGTAATACAATAAAGTACAGCTAGAAATTATTTCTTAGGTAATTCATCATTCATTTATAACATACTGAATCCTAGCAGTAAGTATATTCTTATCGGAAATGCAGTCAGCACTATTTTCTCACATTTTATAAAACTACTCTCCCACATATTGTAAAACTACAGAGAGAAGACAATAATTAAAGTATGGGATGAAAGGGAGTGTGTGTGGGGGAAATAAACAAGAAATATGAGTGCTGAATATGGCATATGAGATTAAAAAGTCTCAACTATAGACATAAAAATAGTGTAAATGTGAGTAGTTAATATAGTGCATATTCAAAAGAATTTTATACTTAATAACTTACCCATAAATAGTAAGGAAGGATGTGTATTGACTTTAGACATAACTTTCATCTTTGATGGATACAATCTTTTTCATCAAGGTAGCATGCCCAGTTTCTTATAATCTTTAATCCCAGGACATGAAGTAGTAGCTTTATCCTGCCCCCTCCTTCTCCTTTTAAGAGTCCTCACTCTTTACAACTCATCTTCTAGCATTTATAAAATTCAGTTACCTGAGAAGCTGCTCATCTTTATGTGCATCAGTTCCAGTAAGAAAAATTCTCCTGAATTTCTGTATTTCTTGTGACTCACATTGAAGAAGCATCTAGTTTGTCTTTTTTGTAAGTGAAGAATTGTATACAGTCTCTAAAGTGTCATGACTTCAACATAATATTATCAGTATCTTTAGGTTTAACTTAATGTAACAGTAGCATTCAACTTCTAAGTCTAGAATATTGAAATGATTGTCCAAAGTATGTGGAAAAGATTACTGATAACTGTTTCTTAAGGAAACTGTACTACCAGTGCAATTGTTTGTAGGAGTGAAAGTGCTTGAGACTGCAAAATATGAATTAAAGGAATTTAAAGTTCATTTGGGAGAGAAATGTCTTGCATAGGCTGCCCTCAAATACTGAGCATCAAACAAAATTCACATCTAACATTTTATTTTAAAATTGTAGCATCAGCTTCACAAGGATGGAAAATAGGGTGATAAAATAAAGAAAGAAATAAATGAAATGTTATAGAACTAACTAAAATTTCAATATCAAAGGTAGGTTTCTCTCTATAGCCATATAATCCTTAACACACCAATCTCGTTTGATCTCAGAAGCTAAGCAGGGTTTGGCCTGGTTAGTACTTAGTACTTGGTTGGGAGAAAGGTAGGTTTCTTAAAATGTAATGTCTGGGTGGGTGGTCTAGAAAGACTTTCTCAGAGTTATCTATCAAGGAAGGGAAGGGGGTGAAATTATTGATCACAGACCCATTCCAATTACTGTTAACTTATAGACCCAAATATACACATGCCTATTAATTTCCAGTCACTCCACTGTGTTAGCAAAACTGTAAAAGCATTTAGCAGAGACGGGAAACTTTTTCTGCCAAGGTCATCTGTATATTTATAGCACTGTTCAAGCATCCCACAGAATTTTCAACTTAAAAATTAACTGATGCTGAGGCATTGTGTTGATGCAACTCATAAAACAAAAAGACAAAAATATACTCTACTATGCAGAAGGACCCAGGCTCAATGCTCTGCTCACCAATGGGGGCTAAGAGACAGAGTTTCACAAAGGGTGAAACAGTGTTGCAGGTGTCTCTCTATCTTCCTGTCCCCCTGTCCTTATTTATTTCTGTTTCTATCATAATTAAGATAAACAAAGTTTAAGAAAAACAGCTGATTCTCAAACCATTAAAGATTAATTATGAATTGGGCTTGAATTAGTGCCTGGAAATTGGATCAACCTGTCAACGCCCATGTTCAGTGGGGAAGCAATTACAGAAGCCAGACCTTCCACCTTCTATACCACATAATGACCCTGGGCCCATACTCCCAGAGAGACAAAGAATAGGAAAAATATCAGAGAAGGGGATGGGATATGGAGTTCTGGTGGTAGGAACTGTGTGGAGCTATACCCCTCTTATCCTTTGGTTTTTGTCAGTGTTTCCTTTTTATAATAAAAAATCTTAAAAAAAAAAGAAAAAAGAAAAATGTATCAGAGGCTTAAATAAATAAATAAGAAATTAGAAGAATATTATGTTTTTACCAGAATAGATCTAGACATAAGTCTCATTGGTCAGAGAGAGGATAATAATTAAAAATGCATGAGTTAAAAGTGGTGTATTAGTGTAGATGAACTCCAGCCTTTAGTTTCATGATTAGTCAACAACTTGTTTTACTTTATATGTTAACTCTCTTTTCAGCCACCAGGTTCCAGATGCTAACATGATGCCAACCAGACTTCCCTGGACAGACTAACTGGTAACGATTAAACTGCTTCAATTCTTGCTTCAGTAGCTACTGTAATTCCTGAGGTTGGTGAGTGCAATTGTCATAAAGGTTTTAGTACAGTGTTACTTGTATTCAAGACACAACACTGAGGAATAACAGAGCATAAAAAAAAAGAAACACATAAATCAAAAAAATGGGTAGATCAAAAACAAATAAAACTGCTAATCCAATGAATGAAGAAAAGAGCCCAGAAGAAACTACAAGTCAGCCAGAAGTAACCATAGATAAGAAAAGTATGCAAGCAATAATAAACTTATTAACCACAGAAATGAAAACAACATTGGACGAAAGGAATGGCAGTATTAGGGAAACAACAGTTGAGACCCCCAAGGAAAATACTGATTATCTTGAGGCAATTAGAGAAATGAAAGCTGAAATAGCTGTAATGAAGTGAGAATCTGAGGCAAGGAAAAGCAGCCGAACAGAAGCAGAAAACAGAATTAGTCAGACAGAGGATGAGTTAGGGAAACAAAAAAAGAGGTGAAAGAGCTTAAAAAGAGATTGAGAGACACTGAAAACAACAACAGAGACATATGGGATGATCTCAAAAGGAGCAACATTCGTATAATTGGCCTGCCAGAGGAAGAAAGAGAGGAAGGGGAAGGAAACATTCTAGAGGAAATAATACAAGAAAACTTCCCAGACCTGAATAACAGAAAGGACATCAAGATTCAAGAGGCCCAGAGAGTACCAAAAAGAATCAACCCAGACCTGAAGACACCAAGACATATGATAGTCACAATGAGAAGAAGTAAAGATAAAGAAAGGATCCTAAAGGCTGCAAGACAGAAACAAAAAGTCACATACAAGAGAAAACCCATAAGATTATCTGCAGACTCCTCCACTCAAACTCTAAAAGCCAGAAGGGAATGGCAAGATATCTATGGAGCCCTGAGTGAAAAAGGGTTTCAACTAAGGATAATATATCCTGCTAGGCTTTCATTCAAACTAGATGGAGGGATCAAAACCTTCTTAGACAAACAACAGTTAAAAGAGGCAACCATCACGAAGCCAGCCCTGAAGGAGGTTCTAAAAGACCTCTTATAAACAAGAACATCACTATAATGCTTGCAATATATAAGAGCAAACAAAATTTTTTTTGAACAATGGCACTACAATACATTAAATCCATAATATCAAGGCTTAAACTCACCCATCAAAAGGCACAGGGTGGGGGATGAATCAGAAAACCTAACCCAACCATATGCTGCTTGCAAGAATCCCATCTATCACAACAAGATAAACACAGACTTAAAGGGAAAGGATGGAAAACTATCATACAGGCTAACGGTCCACAAAAAAGGGCAGGAACAGCCATTCTCATCTCAGACACGATAGATTTTAAATTAAATAAAGTAATAAAAGATAGGCAAGGAAATTACAAAATGATTAGAGGATCAATCAGCCAAGAAGACTTAACAATTATTAACATCTATGCACCCAATGAGGGACCATCTAAATACATCAAGCACCTACTGAAAGAATTTCAAAAATACATCAATAGTAATACAATAATAGTGGGAGACTTCAATACCCCACTCTCACACTTAGACAGATCAACAAAGCAGAGAACCAATAAAGATACAAGAGAATTGAATGAAGAGATCGACAGACTAGACGTCTTGGACATTTTCAGACTCCTTCACCCCGAAAAACTGGAATACACCTTCTTTTCAAATCCACATAACACATACTAAAGGACAGACCACATATTAAGCCACAAAGACAGCATTAATAAATTCAAGAGCATTGAAATAATCTCAAGTATCTTCTCAGACCACAGTGGATTAAAACTAACATTTAACAACAAACAGAAAATTATTAAAGTCACAAAATCTGGAAACTAAACAACATGCTCCTTAAGAACCACTGGGTCAGAGACTCACTCAAACAGGAAATTCAAATGTTCCTGGAAACTAATGAATATGAAGACACAACCTATCAAAATATTTGGGAAACAGCTAAAGCAGTAAAGAGAGGGAAAGTTATAGCCATACAATCACATATTCAACACAAAGAAGACGCTCAAATGAACGACCTTACTGCACACCTCGAGGACTTAGAGGAAGAGGAACAAAGGAACCCTAAAGCAACCAAAAGGACAGAAATCACTAAAGTTAGAGCAGAAATAAACAACATCGAAAATAAAAGAACCATACAAAATATCAATGAAGCCAAATGTTGGTTCTTTGAAAGATTAAACAAAATTGACAAACCCCTAGCCAGACTCACCAACCAAAAAAGGGAGAAGACCCAAATTAATAGAATTGTAAACAATGGAGGAGATATCACATCTGACACCACAGAAATCCAGAGAATCCTGCAAAACTTCTATGAAGAACTATGCACCAACAGGCTAGAGAATCTGCAAGAAATGGAACAATTCCTAGAAGCATATGCCCTTCCAAAACTGAACCAAGAAGAACTACAAAATCTAAATGCACCATTCACAGACAAAGAAATTGAAACCGTTATTAAGAATCTCCCCAATAACAAAAGTCCTTGACCAGATGGCTTCAAAAACGAATTCTAAAAAAGTTACAGGAAACAGTTAATACCCATACTTCTTAGGTTTTTCCATAAGATTGAAGAAACAGGAATACTCCCTTACACCTTCTATGAAGCCAACATCGCCCTGATACCAAAAGCTGATAGGGACAGAACAAAAAAGGAAAACTACAGACCAATATCTCTGATGAACATAGATGCCAAAATATTAAACAAGATCTTGGCCAACTGGATACAGCAACATATCAAAAAGATTGTTCATCATGACCATGTGGGATTCATCCCAGGAATGCAAGGTTGGTTCAACATTT
Organism: Erinaceus europaeus; assembly: GCF_950295315.1. Lineage (NCBI taxonomy): Eukaryota > Metazoa > Chordata > Mammalia > Eulipotyphla > Erinaceidae > Erinaceus > Erinaceus europaeus. The sequence goes on from NC_080169.1 coordinate 40,064,963, forward strand.
ATAAGTCAATCAATGTCATTCACCAGATCAATAAAAGCAAAGCCAAAAACCACATGATTATCTCAATAGATGCAGAGAAAGCCTTTGAAAAAATCCAAGACCCATTCATGCTCAAAACTCTACAAAAAATGGGAATAGATGAAAAATTCCTCAAGATAGTGGAGTCTATATATAGCAAACCTACAGCCAACATCATACTCAATGGACAGAAGCTGAAAGCATTCCCCCTCAAATCGGGGACTAGACAGGGTTGCCCACTGTCACCATTACTCTTCACCATAGTATTGGAAGTTCTTGCCATAGCAATCACTAAATTGAAAGAAATCAAAGGAATACAGATTGGAAGGGAAGAAGTCAAGCTCTCACTATTTGCAGATGATATGATAGTATACATTGAAAGACCTAAAGAATCCAGTAGAAAATTACTGGAAGTTGTTAGGCAATATAGCAATGTGTCAGGCTACAAAATAAATGTACAAAAATCAGTGGCATTTCTTTATGCAAACACTAAATCTGAAGAAGAAAACATCCAGAAATCACTCCCATTTACTGTTTCAGCAAAATCAATCAAATACCTAGGAATAAAGTTGACCAAAGAAGTGAAAGACTTGTATGCTGTAAACTATGAGTCGCTACTCAAGGAAATAGAAACTGACACCAAGAAATGGAAAGATATCCCATTCTCATGGATTGGAAGATTAAATATCATCAAAATGAATATTCTCCCCAGTGCCATATACAAACTAAATGCAATACCCATCAAAGTTCCACCAAGCTTCTTTAAGAGAATAGAACAAACACTACAATCATTTATCTGGAACCTGAAAACACCTAGAATTGTCAATACCATCTTGAGGAAAAGAAACAGAAATAGAGACATCACAATCTCAGACCTTAAACTATATTATAAAGCCATCATCAAAACAGCATGGTACTGGAACAAAAATAGGCACACTGACCAGTGGAACAGAATTGAAAGCCCAGAAATAAATCCCCACACCTATGGACATCTAATCTTTAATAAGGGGGCCCAAAGGATTAAATGGAAGAAGGAGGCTCTCTTCAATAAATGGTGCTGGGAAAACTGGGTTGTAACACGCAGAAGAATGAAATTGAATCCCTTTATCTCACCAGAAACAAAAATCAACTCCAAATGTATCAAAGACCTAGATGTCAGACCAGAAACAATCAAATCCTGAGAGGAAAACATTGGTAAAACACTTTCCAATCTACACCTCAAGGACATCTTTCATCAACCAAACTCAATTGCAAGAAAGACTAAAGCAGAAACAAACCAATAGGACTACATCAAATTGAAAAGCTTCTGCACTGCCAAAGAAACTATTAAACATACAGAGAGACCCCTCACAGAATGGGAGAAGATCTTCACATGCCAGACATCAGACAAGAAACTAATCACCAAAATATATAAAGAGCTCAGCAAACTTATCACCAAAAAAGCAAATGACCCCATCAAAAAATGGGCAGAGGATATGAACAAAACATTCACCTCAGAGGAGATCAAAAAGGCTAACAAACATATGAAAACTGCTCTAGGTCACTGATTGTCAGAGAAATGCAAATTAAGACAACACTAAGATACCACCTCACTCCTGTAAGAATGGCATACATCAAAAAGGACAGCAGCAACAAATGCTGGAGAACATGTGGGGTAGAGGAACTCTTTTACATTGCTGGTGGGAATGTAAATTGGTATAGACTCTGTGGAGAGCAGTCTGGAAAACTCTCAGAAGGCTAGACATGGACCTTCCATATGATCCAGTAATTCCTCTCCTGGGGTTATACACTAAGGACTCCATAACACCCCACCAAAAAGAGGTGTGTACTCCTGTGTTCATAGCAGCACAATTCATAATAGCTAAAACCTGGAAGCAACCCAGGTGCCCAACACCAGATGAGTGGCTGAGAAAGCTGTGGTATATATACACAATGGAATACTATGCAGCTATCAAGAACAGTGAACCCACCTTCTCTGAACCATCTTGGACAGAGCTAGAAGGAATTATGTTAACTTAGCTAAGTCAGAAAGAAAAAGATAAGTATGGGATTATCCCACTCATGAACAGAAGTTGAATAAGAAGATCTGAAAGGGAAACTAAAAGCAGGACCTGACCAAATTGTAAGTAGGGCACCAAAATAAAAGCCCTGTGATGAGGGGTAGACATGCAGCTTCCTGTGCCAGTGCAGGGTGGGGATTGGTGGGAAGGATGGGTCACAGTCTTTTGGTGGTGGGAGTTGTGTTTATGTACACTCCTAGTAAAATGTAGACATATAAATCACTAGTTAATCAATATGAGAGGGGGAATATCAGTTGTATGTCTCAAAGTTTTTCAAAACACAAACTGAATCTTTATTATATATAGGCTGTGTATTTGATATGCGGACTCCCTCAAAAGCCTAAACCAAGTAGATTAGAAGCATCCAATAGCACAGTATATACAAGATACTGGGTACTGTACAGCAAACCCTAACAAAAGGACTTTTCAAAGTTAACCCAATTACCAAATAATGTGATGATAACATTAACTATTGATTGTCTTTTTGAACCCTAAGACAGCAGGAACCTCACATCTCCACTATAGAGCCCCTACTTCACCCAGTCCTGGAACCCTTGGATAGGGCCCACTTTCCCGTATGCCTCTCCCAATCCATACCAAATAATATTGCATCTGCCGATCCAACGCAACAGTTGCCACCTCAACATGCTTCACCTCAGACTGTGTCCAGAGACTTCACGTGTGGAATGACAACCCTTCAGCTTCATTACTCGGGTGTGACCTTTCCTTTTATAGTACACTCTAATTTCATCTCAGGTGGTTCACTTTCTAACGGAGTCTCATAACCTAGATATACACCAGTTTCTGTGAGAGAGAGCTTATGTTCACGTTTCCATAAACTACTGCAAAATATATACCTGAAAGCAGAAGTACACTAGAGTTTGCAGTGACTACCTCCCTAACACTTCCTCTCCACTATTCCAAGCTTTGGGTCCATGATTGCTCAACAATTTGTTTAGCTTTGTATGTTAACTCTCTTTTCAATCACCAGGTTCCAGATGCCATCAGGATTCTGGCCAGGCTTCCCTGGATTGAAGACCCCACCAATATGTCTTGGAGAACAGCTTCCCCAGAGACACACCCTACTAGGGAAAGAGAGAGGCAGACTGGGAGTATGGACTGACCAGTCAACGCCCATATTCAGTGGGGAAGCAATTACAGCAGCCAGACCTTCTACCTTCTGCAACTCTCAACCACCTTGGGTCCATGCTCCCAGAGGGATAGCGAATGGGAATGCTATCAGGGGAGGGTGGGATATGGAGATTGGGTGGTGGGAATTGTGTGGAGTTGTACCCCTCCTACCTTATGGTTTTGTTAATTAATCCTTTCTTAAATAAAAAATAATAAAATAAAAGTAATTTGAAATATAATCAATAGAGTACTACTGTCAGTGATTATAATTAGACTGTTAGGAAGTGAAGGATAACTATTGGATGTTTTCACTCATCAGTGAAATAAAGAATTGAAGCATATGAACTTGAAAAGTCCCAATGGGAAAATCAACTTCATTTCTTGAAAAAGCTGTATCCTTTTTGTGCAAGGAATTCATTTCTATCCCATTTAAAAGGATGTTAGACATTAAGAAAATGGGAATAAACATTCTATTAATTTGAGTCCTCTTCCCTTTTTTTTTTTTTTTTTTTAGTGAGTCTGGCTTGGGGTTTGTCAATCTTGTTTAATTTTTCAAAGAACCAACATTTGCTTCATTGATCTTTTGTATGGTTCTCTTATTTTCGATGATGTTTATTTCTGCTATAATTTTAGTGATTTCTGTCTTTCTGGTTGCTTTAGGGTTCAATTGTTCCTCTTCCTAGAAGCCCTTAAGTTGTGCAGTAAGGTCATTTATTTGAGCTTTTTTTGTTGTTTGTTTTGTTCTTTAATATGGCTGTGAGTTTCCCTCACAGTCCTGCTTTAGCTGTGTCCCAAGTATTTTGATAGCTTGTGTCTTCATTTTTCATTTGTTTCCAGGAACATTTGAATTTCTTGCTTGACTTTCTCTTTGACCAAGAGGTTCTTATGCAGTATGTTGTTTAGTTTCCAAATTCTGTGTCTTTTAATAATTTTGTTTGTTGTTAAATGTTAGCTTTACTCCACTGTGGTCTGGGAAGGTACTTGGGGTGATTTCAATGCTCTTGAATTTGTTCACACTGTCTTTGGGGCATACCATGTGGTCTATCCTTGAGTATGTGTTGTGTGGATTTAAAAAGAATTTGTATTCTAGTTTTTTGGGGTGAAGGACTCTGTAAATGTCCAGGAGATCTAGTCTGTTCATCTCTTCATTTAATTGTCTTGTTTCTTTGTTGATTCTCAGCTTTGTTGATCGAAGTGTGAGAGTGGGGTTTTAATGTCCCCCACTATTATTGTATTACTATTGATGTATTTTTGAAGTTCTTTGAGTAGGTTCTTGATGTATTTAGATGGTCCCTCATTGGGTACATAGATGTTAATAACTGTTAAGTCTTCTTGGGTGATTGATTCTCTAATAATTATGTAATGACCTTGACTATCTTTTATTACTTTATTTCATTTAAAGTCTATGGTGTCAGAGATGAGAATGGCTGTTCCTGCCATTTTTTGTGGTCTATTAGCATGTATGATAGTTTTCCATCCTTTCACTTTAAGTCTGTGTTTGTCTTTTCGGGTCAGGTGAGATTCTTGCAAGCAGCATATGGCTGGGTTGTGTTTTCTGAACCATCTTTCCACTCTGTGCCTTTTAATGGGTGAATTTAATCCATTGACATTTATTGATATTATGGATTTAATGTACTGTATTGCCATTATTCAACTTTTTTTTATTTGTTCTGATATATGGCAAGCATTATAGTGATGTTATAGTTTATAGGAGGTCTTTTAGTTCCTCTTTCAGAGCAGGCTTGGTGATGGTTGCCTCCTTTAACTGTTTGAGAAAGTTTGATGTCTCCATCTAGTTTGAATGAAAGTCTTGCAGGATATAGTATCCTTGGTTGAAACCCTTTTTAATTCAGGGCTCTATAGATATCTTGCCATTCTATTCTGGCTTTTAGAGTTGTTTTTTTTTTTTTTGCCCTTGTTTTTTTTTTAATTTTTTAGTTAAGAAAGGATTAATAAACAAAACCATAAGGTAGGAGGGGTACAACTCCACACAATTCCCACCACCCAATCTCCATAACCCACCCCCTCCCCTGATAGCTTTCCCATTCTCTATCCCTCTGGGAGCATGGAACCAGGGTCATTGAGGGTTGCAGAAGGTAAAAGGTCTGGCTTCTGTAATTGCTTCCCCGCTGAACATGGGTGTTGACTGGTCGGTCCATACTCCCAGTCTGCCTCTCTCTTTCCCAAGTAGGGCGTGTCTCTAGGGAAGCTGAGCTCCAGGACACATTGGTGAGGTCTTCAATCCAGGGAAGCCTGGCCAGCATCCTGGTGGCATCTGGAACCTGGTGATTGAAAAGAGAGTTAATATACGAAGCCAAACAAATTGTTGAGCAATCATGGACCCAAAGCTTGGAATAGTGGAGAGGAAGTGTTAGGGAGGTACTCACTGCAAACTCTAGTGTACTTCTGCTTTCAGGTATATATTTTGCAGTAGTTTATGGATACGTGTGAACATAAGCTCTCTCTCACAGAAACTGGTGTATATCTAGGTTATGGGACTCCGTTAGAAAGTGAACCACCTGAGATGAAATTAGAGTGTACTATAAAAGGAAAGGTCACACCCGAGTAATGAAGCTGAAGGGTTGTCATTCCATACGTGAAGTCTCTGGACACAGTCTGAGGTGAAGCATGTTGAGGTGGCAATCATTGCGTTGGATAGGTTGTGATCGGCGGATGCACTATTATTTGGTATGGATTGGGAGACGCATACGGGAAAGTGGGCCCTATCCAAGGGTTCCAGGACTGAAGTAGGGGCTCTATAGTGGAGATGTGAGGTTCCTGCTGTCATTTCCAGGAGATGTGGTCGGAGCTCAGCCACTAGCAGCTTCTCAGTCCGCCATCTTCCGGCTCTAGAGTTTTAGTGGAGAACTCTGCTGATAGTCTTATGGATTTTCCCCTATATATGACTTTTTGTTTTTCTTTAGGAGCCTTTAGGTCCTTTCTTTATCCTTGCTTCTTTTCATTGTAAGTGTGATGTGTCTTGTTGTCTTCATGTCTGGGTTGATTCTGTTATGGACTTTCTGGACCTCTTGAATCTTAATGTAATTAATTTCTGTTGTTCCGGTCTGGGAAGTTTTCTTTTATTATTTCCTCTAGAATGTTTACTGCCACTTCCTCTCTTTCTTCTTCTGGCAGGCCAATTATATGAATGTTATGTCTTTTGAAATCATCCCATATGTCTCTGTTGTTGTTTTCAGTGTCTCTCAATCTCTTTTTTGGCTCTTTTACCTCTTTCTTAGTTTTCTCTAGCTCATCCTCTGTCTGGCTAATTCTGTTTTCTGCTTCTGTTAATCTGCTTTCCCTTCCCTCAGCTTCTTTCTTCAGTTCAGTTATAATATTAGCTTGTTCTGCTAATTGACCTTTTAGTTCAGCTATTTCAGCTTTCATTCCTCTAATTACCTCAAGGTAGCTTGTATTTTCTTTGAGGTTATCCTCTGTTGTTTCCCTAATTCTGATAGCCCTTTCCTCCATAGTTGTCTTCATATCTGTGATTATTAGGTTTACTATTGCTTGCATACTTTTCATATCTATGGTTACTTCTGATTGATTTGGAGTTTCTTCTGGGCTCAATCCTGATTCATTGTGACAGAAGTTTCACTTGCTCTTGATTTAACCTTTTTTTTTTTTTTTTTGATTGCTGTGGTTTTTATTTTTCTGTTCTATCATTCTTCAGTTGTGTTTTGAGTACAAGCCACACTATACTAAAAACCTTTATGACAAATGCAGTCACCAACCTCAGAAATTACAGCAGTAGTGATTGAGGCAAGGACTGACGCAGTTAAACCAATTCCATTTAGCCAAACAATACCTCCAGTCCACAAAAAATAGCAACCAAACAAAAGAAAAAGAAAGAGACTGGAATAAAAGCTGAGTAAGAATATACAATTATGCAATTTTTTTCCACTATAAATTCTAGGGATATAAGGGGAAGTAGAGAAAAACCCCACACATAGAGTCCACTCCACATCAGATTTCTTCCCCTAAATAATTCATAAGCTAATATCAGTGAATTCAGAAAATAAAAGGAGGAAGAAAGAAAGGAATAAATAAAAAAGAAGGAAGAAAGGAAGAATGAAGAAAAAAAGAAGAGCAAAGAGTTTTTTTTTTTTTTTTTTCTAGCTAGGATTAGGGAAAAAGGAGAGTAGAGAGAAGAGGTAGAGAGAAAAAATTCCTCTCACAATGGATAGGACACCCAGTCGCCTAGCAATGGAAAAAAACAACAAGGATTAATTTTGGTCAACCTGAAGATGGATGGAAAAAGGGATACATGTTTATAATAATAGTAGTAATAAAATAAAATAAAACAAAATAAAATAAAATAGAGTATAAAACCCCTAACAGTCAGTCTGCAGCTTGGACTGCTGGATTGGCTGCAGACAACCTGGACAAAGACAGCCAATTGTGAGAGGAACCCAAAAACCCCTCCACATAGTCTTTCCCAGGCAAGGATGGGGCTCTGATTGGTCAGGTATTTTGTCACTCAAATAGAGCTCCTGCCACTTAAGAAAAAGAGTGAAATTAAAAGAAGAGGGTTGGGTTGGAATGACACCCCTGATGAGCCAGGAATCTTGTTAAAAAAAATAGCTCAGCAGGGAGCCTGCTAGGAGTGGCTGAGCTGCCCCTGCAGGCTGGTATTGGGGTGGGGGGAGTGAGCTCAAAAATGAAGGATTTTCCTTTGTTCCCCTGACCTCCATTTGTCAGCCCAAGATAGAGTTATAGGTCTGTATTTTGGTGTCTCTCTGACCAGCCTTTGTTCACCCTCCTACAGACAGCCCAATATCCTCCCAGATCCAGAGGAATCTGGGTTGCAGGCAGGCTACCTCTGGAGCTCAAGGAAACTATTGCTCCAAAGTCGCCATCTTGGCTCCCCCCAGGGGAATAAACATTCTAAAACATGTTTTGAGTTTATATTATTTAGTTTTCTGAAAGTAAGTATCATTAGCTATTTATTGTGACTCTCATGAGGTTCAAGGTAGAATGTAAAGATGCTCATGAAATATTTTTTCAGTGAAACGTAAGATACAGTTAAAATTACAAATATCTGAATGCATTAATTCCCTGGACAGTTTTATCATTTTATATGTATAAATCTCAATGTTAAAAGATTTCTGGCAATGAATCTGTTAAAATTCAGGTTTAATTAATTGAAGTAATTCTAAATTCTTTGTTTAAATTCATGACCATAATTTTACCATTAATGTGTGATTGGTATTTGCTTAACAGTAGGATAAGTTATAATTGGAGTGCTTTTACATAATCTTAAATTTAACTAGTGACTTTGACCAGAGATGCATAAGAAATATAAAACAGAGAAAAAGAAAAAAAATTAAATAAGCAGTATGATTGAACTATTAAGTGGTCTGATGTGATGTATGTGATATCACTTTTACATTTTGTATTTTTCAGGTCTTGCATTTCATTTCAACTACTAAAAATGGAGAACTGAATACTGTTTTTTTCAATGTTTTATGCCAATATAAAGGAAATGATGCTATGAAAGTCTATCAAATCTCATAATGATAACAAACTATTAGCCTTAAAAATATAAGTAAATTGGTGTATTGCATTAAAGTAAAGAACTCTTGTGGGGAGGGGTATTCAGGTCCTGCTGCACAATGATGGAGAAGGACCTAGATAGGGGTTAGAATGTTTTGCAGAAAACTTAGAAGTTTTAAAGTTTAATTAATTAATATTTTTATTTTTGCCTCTGGGGTTATCTCTTGGGCTTAGTGCCTGCACTACGAATCCACTGCTCCTGGAGGCTATTTTTCCCATTTTGTTACCTTTGTTGTTGCTCTTATTTTGGTTGTTATTGTTACTCTTATAGCTGTTGTTGTGGTTTTTCAAATTAATATTTTCATTTATTTTGGAAAATACCCAAAAGTGGAATTTATAGGTTTGTTGTTGTTTTTTGCCTCCAGAGTTATTGCTGGGGCTTGGTACCTGTGTTATGAATCCACTGCCCCTGGAGACTATTTTTCCCCTTTCTGTTGCCCTTGTTGTTTATTGTAGTTGTTTTTTATTGTTATCATTGCCGTCATTTGTTGTTGGAAAGGACAGAGAGAAATCAAGAGAGGACAGAATGACAGAGGGGAAAAGACAGCTAAGACATCTGCAGATTTGCTTCACTGCTTGCAAAGCGACCCTTCCTGTAGGTGGGGAACTGGGGGCTCAAACTGGGATCTTTATGCTGGTCTTTGCTTTGCACCATGTGCATTTAACCCACTGCGCTATTGCCCAGCCCCCTAATTTTTAAATCTTTATTTATTTATTGGATAGAGACAGCCAGAAATTGGGAGGGAAGTTGGTAATAGAAAGGGAGAGAAACAGAGAAACACCTACAGCCCTGCTTCACCACTCTTAAATCTTTCCCCTTGCAGATGGGCACCAGGGTCTCAAAACCCGGGTCCTTGTGCACTGTAACATGTACACTAAACCAGGTATACCACCACATGGCTCTGAAAACTGAGAAGTTTTACACATGTACAAACAATTGTATTTACTGTTGACTGTAAACTGTTAATCCCTCGAATAAAAAAATAAAAATAAACAACTGCATTTATACTATTATAAAAAAGACCTGAGGGGGGGGCAAAACTGTGATGCAGTGGGTTCAATGCACATAGTACAAAGTGAAAGGACCCACACAAGGATCCTGGAGGAGCAGTGGATTCATAGTTGAGGCACTGAGCCCCAGGACAACCCTGGAGGCAAAAACAAAAAAACAAACAAAGAATGACTTGAGAAAGTGGGTGGTAGGTAGTTCACCCCGTAAAGTTTGTTTCAAGCAATTCTTCTGCTGTTCTGTTTTACCAGGAGAGCAATGCATTATAGGATATCCCTGCTAGTCAACAGCCACACCTCCAAATCACCAGGAGAGTAGATTTTATCCTAAGTAGCACATCAGACCTTTGATGTCAATATGAGGTTTCCCTGCCACTGTTCTAACCTCTAAAGGGCAACAGCTGTGGAAAACTCATGAATTTTTGAGTTTAGGTGATTTTTTCCCCCTTTTTTAACAGTAATTTTGTTGCTAAAGCTCAGATCCAGATGTAGTATATCTCAGCTGGCAAGCTCCTTTACTAGCACTAGCAGTCCCTGAGTATGTAATCTTTTAGTTCCAGGAATCTCTCCCTCAAATCCCTTTCTGTCCAAGAGCCACATGTGTTTGTACCCACCTATGACTTGGCAAATTTATGGAGAGATCCTGGTCGTAAATTGTTGAATTTTCAGGTGATTATCATTGCTTGTGCTAGTTGATCTTAGAGGTATCTTTTATGCAAGAGGCCTTAAGTTCATTTCCTGAATTCTTTGTTTTTTTTTCTTGTTCATTCCTTTTCCTTTTTTTTTTCTTTTTTCTTTTCACTGGAGCACTTTTAAGCTCTTGCTTATGGCTTGAACCTAAAACCCTGGAGCTTCAGGGGCAAAAGCCTTTTGCATAATGATTATGCTGTTTCCCATGCCCTGACTCTACATTTTTAAAAAATGTAAGGAAGAAGGAGGTAATATCAAGGAATTTTAGCCTTCAGTTTTCATTTTATTATGTTCAAGACTCTTATTTCTATTGTTTATTTCTGATACTCTATGACATTTATTTCTCTGTAAGTACTGGATGGTTTTGCTTGCATGTACACACTCAATGTGAAGAACTGAAATCCATGAATTTGTACAAAAACAAATAGCCAGATTATTTCTAAAACTTCATGAGAACTAGGGTGGTTATCCTTAGGAGGTGAGGCACATACCTGTGGTGGTGGGTTGAGTATGGAAATATATCCGTGTAACCTTATAATCATGTAAATAATTATTAAGTCACTAATAAAGTTCTATAATAGTAACAAAATAATGGTAAAAATAAACATAGAATTGGTAGCAAATTTATCTCGCATTTATGTATTTTTATTACTTGCCAAAAAGCTGGTAAATGTTTTGCATATATTGTCCTATTAGTTGTTCTTGATAAGCAGTTATGCATGATTTTTAACTATTTATATATAAGGAACCTGATGAACCAAGTAAGTGCAAACTGTCTAATACAATATGAATGCTTAACAGTATAACAAAGGATGTATTTTCCCTAATTATATTTCAGTCAATAGAAATTATTGTAACCAAACTGTGATATCTCAACTGAGAACAAAGCAAAATTATTTGTTGGTTGCTCTTAAGAAAAGTTTAGGTAGCTGATTATACAATGTCACTGGCTCCAACACTAAACATCTGCACTTTCTGGTTTGTGATACAGAGCTTTACTTCATTTAAAAAGACAATTTGTGAGCCTGGGAAATATGATTAAGCAAAATGACTCTGATGACAAAGTCTCTGAGGTCTCATGTTCAAACTTTATCATAGTTAGAATCCATATTTGAAGAGCATTATTTCTCTTATTTTATTTTAAACAAAATCCATTTTCAATTTTTAAACAAAAATTAAAATTTGAAAAAAAATTGTGCCAGCAAATAGCTCATCTAGAAGCCTACCTGCATTGTCATGAACCCAGATTTAAGCCCTGGTCCCTGCCAGGGTGTGCTGTGATTACTCTCTCTCCCCCTCTCCCTCTCTCTTCCTCTCCATCTTTCTCCCTCTCTTCTTCCTCTGCCTCTCTGAAAAATGTAGTTCTGGAGCAGTGCAGATGATAAAGAATGTAAGTTGTGTTGGCGATTTCTTAAATTGTTGTTAAAATGATCTAACTGGCATCACTATTTATATTAATAGAAAATACCCCAGTACTTGGACTGAAAGGGAAAACATTGTTTATTGCTAAATTATATGTTTTAATATTTAGTTGAACTAATAAAAATAGCCTTATTTATAGCACCCAATAATTAAGTGCTTTTATGATCTAATGAGTAATTATCTTAAACATGCTTTTTAGATAGTAGTGTTTGTAATTCCCTTCTGAAGCAAAGAAGGAAACTAAAATGTAAACAAACATATTGCAAAGAATAAAGCTTTGATAGTCCTCTAGAATAGGTATATACCAGAACTCTGATATTGAGTCATATCACCCCTTTTGCTTTCATACTATGGACATGGAAACATGGGTACCTAGTATGACATAGAAAACTACAGATCTGTGAACAGGAGGCGGCTGTGCAGGTACATCATATTTTTTGCTTGTTTAAGGTCCTAGCTACCACATATGCCAGAGTTCTGTTCTAGTTCTCATACTTTCATACAAGAAATATATTGTCAATCACAAAAAAAAAATCTGTGTTGAAATTTGCTAACATTTATTAACCTTTAAGACACAAGGTCCCTATCTGTAAATGGGACTGTCAAATCTTTAATATTAAAGCGAATAAGAATTACTAAGAAAGTGTTAGGATAATCCATATCACATACTCACTTATCATTATTAATGATAACATATTTGAAGGTATTTGTACTCTCCTTTTTTGAAATGTAAAGGGATGTGTATGTTTGTGAGATTATTTACTTTTCAAGAATCTTCAGATATTCTTGATAAATGAAAGATATTTATGTATTCCAGCAGGATATTGCTGGGACTCAGTGCTTCCACAATGACTTCACTGTCCCCAGCAGCTGCCCCCCCCCCCCCGCATTTTTCTTTTGATAGAGGGGAGACAGAAAAAGATAGGGTGAGAAACAAAGAGGAGAGATACATACAGCACTGCACCAGTGCTCACAAAGTTTCCCCCCTGCAGGTGGGACCTGGATCTTGATCCTGTGTCCTTATGCATGGTAGAGTGTGTACTCTACATGGTGAACCACGACCCAGTTCTAATTATCAAATATTTTTGTAATTTTACCATTTACTCACATTTTTGGCTTTTTCTTTAAACAGTGATGGATTTATAATGTAAGTTTTATGTTTTTACATTTGAAATTCCATATTGTGGAAACATCTATTTGGAAGTCAAAATTAGATGATAGACATATGGACATTCTCTAAGGTTAGGCATTAATAGGAAAAGGATACTTTTTCAAGAAAGGGGTCAAGTATATTTCCAAGAGGCTGACTCCTATCCATTGGAAATTAAAGTGTAAATGTGCTCACCACTATTTTTCTTAATGTAGGGTGGGCTCACTTGCCAGTTGTCATTTGCTTACTTATTACAGTGTTTATAAAAAAGCTATAAACACAAAGGGAGGACAAAGTGAAAGTCACTGACATTCTTCATGAGTTGTCTGATGTAATATGACTTGAAGTTATATGAAATGGTGAAATGATGTAATAAGACAATATTCTGAAACAATGAAGGGCACATGTTCTTTTTCCCTTGTAAAGGATGGGACATTTAAAATTGTGCTGCTGTGGTAAAACTGGGTTCTGCTCTTTACTTGATATGTGTGACCACTGGCAAGTTATTTAACCTGTTAAGCCTTACTCACCTTCATCTTAAAACTGGGGAAATATCCATTTTATATGGTTGTCATAAAAATTCATTCATCTATTCACTGGACAGATATGTATTGATCATTTCCCAAGAACTAGGCTTTGCATTAAGTTCTAGGAATGATTTAGTGAATTAGAAAGAAAAAGGATCTGTGCCCTTATGAGTTTTATTATGGATGGAAGCATACAATATTTAAAAAAATAAATCAATATGAAAAAAATAGAATATTATAAGTTTCATGAAGGTAATATAAGAGGGAGAGATCAACAGTAGGTAGGATTATAGGCATTAACCTCCATGCAAAGGTGATTTATTGACACATGACTGGGATCATAAATGGTATTCATTCAAAAGTTATGGGGAATAGTTCCATATGTACAAGTGGAATACTTTGATGACTGGAAAGCTATCTTGGTTAGAAAAAATGAAATTGTAAATTCTGGAGTACAGAACCTGACATCATATGGCTATCTAGATGTCAAACATGCCATGGACCAGCTATTAATTATGTGATTCATAATTTTTCTTCATTTGAAATTGAGTACAGGGGCCCAGTGGTGGCAGATCTGGGTGAGCACACACATTACCATGTGTAAGGACTCTGATCCAAGCCTCCTGTGCATATCGGCAGAGGGAAAGCTTAATTAGTGTGAAGCAGTACTACAGGTGCTACAAATGTCTCTCTTTCCCTTTCCTACTTCTCTCTCTCCTTTTGATTTCTGTTTCTATTCAATAAAACAAAATATTAAAAATAAAATAATAAGAGAATTTGTCGCTGAGTTTATATGGTTTGTCATTGCATGTTGAGTGTATGAGAGACAAAATACTTGCCTTTTAAATCTTTAGATAAAGAGCTATAGTGAAGAACTAAACATAAGCATTCATATACACATTCAGACATGATTTAGAACATGAGCATAAATGTTGAATCTAAGGTCATAATTGAGTAAAATAATTAGAATGAGTATGATGGAAAAAGAAAAGTCAGCATGCCTCAAAAGTGGATTATGATAGTTTGAAAAAAACAGAATAACTGCAATAGTTTCTATTATGTTCCTTTGTTATATATCTTCTCTACTTCTTGAAGTATGATTAGGATACTGAGGACTGTGTAGATGGCACAGTGGTTATGCAAAAAGAGTTTCAAGTCTGAGGCACCAGAGGTCCCAGATTCAATTCCCAGTAGCACCATGAGCTAGAACTAAGCATAGTTTTAAGGGGAAAAAATAAGCATTAACATTTTTTCTGATTTTAAAGAGTAAATATAATGTTGAATAAGTAACTAAAGTTCTTAAGATGCCAATTACACATAAAAGAACTGGAGACTTCAAGTAAAGAGTATGAGGAGAGTTCTGTCAGGGTTTTCCTCTAAGTATTTGATGGTTTCAGGCATGATTTCCAAATGTTTGATTCCTTTGGATCTTATATTTGTACATGAAGGAATGTGGTGGTTCAATTGCTTGCTTCAAAATGTTTCAACCTATTTTTTTCAATACCATTTGTTGAATAGACTCTGTATTCTTCATTTCAGGTTATCCATAGGTGTGAGGGCTTATTTCTGGGCTCTGAATTCTATTTCATTGGTCTGTGTGTCTATTTTTCTTTCAGCACCAGTTTTCATTACAGTTTTGATTATATTTTGAATTGGAAGATTATGATGCCTCTGTCCATGCTCTTTTTTTTTTTCCCAGAACTGCTTTTGTAATCCTAGGTATTTTTTAAAATTTTTATTTATAAAAAGGAAACATTGACTAAACCATAGGATAAGAGGGGTACAACTTTGCACAATTCCTACCACCAGACCTCCTTATCACATCCCCTCCCCTGATAGCTTTCCTATTCGTTAACCCCCCTGGGAGTATGGACCCAAGATCATTGTTGGATGCAGAAGGATGAAGGTCTAGCTTCTGTAATTGCTTCTCCACTGAACATAGGTGTTGATAGGTCAATCCATACTCCAGGCTGTCTCTTTCCCTAGTGGGGAAGGGCTCTGGGAAAACGGAGCTCCAAGGAAAATTGGTTGAGTTGTATGTCCAGGGAAGTCTGGTCGCATCCTGCTAGCATCTGGAACCTGGTGGCTGAAAAGAGAGTTAACATACAAAGCCAAACAAATTGTTGAACTATCATGGACCTAAAGGCTGGAATAGTGCAGATGAAGAGTTGGGGGGTGGGGGTTCCTCCATTTTGTAGATAGCTAGTAGGCATATGTTAGTTATATTTCAAAGGGCCTGAAGTTATACTAGTGTTTTTTTGTTTGTTTGTTTGTTTTTGTTTTTTTCCGAGAGCCTGAAATCTGATATGCAGATGGATCCAAGTAATTTTCTGGGGAGATGATGTCATGGCTGATAAAAGGACCAGAAAGCTGGATCAGGGAAGAGAATAACTCCCTAATATGGGGAAGGGGTATAAATATTGTTGACTGTAAACCCCATCAATTTGATGTGATCTGGGGCCCATAATTAGTTTAGAAGCCTATGTAACCTCTGCATCCCAGTAGATCTGAGCTCACATTCTGTAGTCATGAGTAGGTACATTCCATGCTGCCCCAGTATCAACCCATCTTCCTTAGATGTAGCATAGAGTATGTTGTATATCCTCCCTCCAGAGGATGGAACATTCTCTACCATTTTTGATCCAAGTTGTGGGCAAGGTCCTATGGGGGCCCACAAAGGGGTCTATTTTGTTGTTCCTGATAGAAATGACCAGTAACAATGGAGAGAGGGATTTATTTGAGTTTTAGGCCCATCAAATCTGTCTGGAAATCTCATGACTCCCTAATTAGGGCCCCAGCTGGTAGAATGGCCTGATAGTGACTAAGGAATCATCATCATTAAAGTATGCCAGTCTCTTGCCCATATTCAGCTTTTGCTGTCCTTGCTTTGATAAGGTTAGCTTTGGAGTGAGTGAGACAACTGTAATAGGAAGTAGGTGAGGAGGATATCTAAGTCTAAATGGACGCTATTTCATTATGAACTTGATACTGACTCACTTCAGACTATTGTGTATTTATGCTTTCAAGTGTATATTTTGCCCTAATTTATGGATACATGTGAACATAGGCTGTGAGTACCCCCCTAACACTTCCTCTCCACTATTCCAAGCTTTGGGTCCATGATTGCTCAACAATTTGTTTGGCTTCGTATGTTAACTCTCTTTTCTGTCACCAGGTTCCAGATGCCATCAGGATGCCGGCCAGGCTTCCCTAGACTGAGGACCCCACCAATGTGTCCTGGATCTCAGTTTCCACAGAGACCCACCCTACTAGGGAAAGAGAGAGGCAGACTGGAAGTATGGACCGACCACTCAACGCCCATGTTCAGCGGGGGATCAATTACAGAAGCCAGACCTTCTACCTTCTGCATCCCACAATGACTTTGGGTCCATGCTCCCAGAGGGATAGAGAATGGGAAAGCTATCAGGGGAGGGGATGGGATATGGAGATTGGGTGGTAGAAATTGTGTGGAATTGTACCCCTCCTACCCTATGGTTTTGTTAATTAATACTTTCTTAAATAAATAAAAAAAACAATAAAATGTCTAGGACTAAACCTAATAAAATCTATGTAAGACTTGTATGCTGAAAATTAAAAGCTGCTATTTAGGAAACAGACAAAGATACACAGAAATGGAAAGATATACCACATTCATAGACTGGAAGAATTAACATTATGAAAATGACTATTCTACACAGAGCCATCTACAAACTTAGTGCAATCCCCATCAAGGTTCCAACATTATTTTTAAAAGAGAATAGAACAAAATCTATGAACATTTTTATTAGTGCTTTAAAAATGATCAACAAGATTGTTGGATAAAAGGAGCCCAATTCCTTACAATTCCCACCACCAGAGTTCTGCATCCTATCCCCTTTATTAGAAATCCCTTTATTCTTTATCCTTCTTGGAGTATGGTTCAAGTATGGAGTGGAGAAGGCAGGAGATCTGACTTATGTAATTGCTTCTCTGATGGACATGGGCATTGATAGGTCAATCCATGTCCCCATTCTGTTTCTGCCTTTCTCTAGTAGGGTAGGTAGGGCTCTAGGAGGCGGGATTCCAGATGTCCTCTGCCCAGGAAAGTCAGGTTGGTGTCATGGTAGCATCTGCAATTTGGTGACTGAAAAGCATTAAGATATAAAGCAGAGCAAAGCGTTTCATAATTAGGAACCTAAAAGTAAGAATATAGCAGATGATATTTGGGGTCTTCATGTTGGTAGAAGCGAGCAAGTCTATTTTAGATATATTCCAAGGGGCCCAAGACTTTACTAATTTTTTCCCACGCTCGATAACTAACTTGTAGGTGGTCAGAGAGTTGTTTCCAAATATGAGAAATTTATATAAATACCATTAACTATTGACCCCATAAATCTGACCTAGGAACCATGTCTATCCATACTAAGCACAGGAGCCTATCCAACATGCATCCCCACTGAAATGAACTCACATTCCATGGCCATATCTAGGAATATTCTTAAGCTACAAACATTTATCTGCAACAAGAAATTAAATAAAATTGCCAAAGCAAACTTGTGAAAACAGAACTGTAGACATCATGCTTCCAGATCTCAAACTATATTATAGGGCCATTATAATCAAAACTGCCTGATACTGGAACAAAAGTAAACACAGTGACCAGTGTAATCGAACTGAAAGCCCATTTATAAGCCCATACACCCATGGACATCTAATTTTTGATACAAGGATGCAAACTATTAAATGAAGAAAGAAAAGTCTCTTCAACAAGACTGGGATTCAACAATACTGAAAAAACTGATTTGAAGCATGCAGACTGATGAAACAAAAGTACACCACATAGAAAAGTAAACTCCAAGTGGATCAAAGGTTTAGATGATAGACCAGAAATTATCAAATACTCAGAGAAAATATTGGCAGAATTCTTTTCCATTTAAGATATATAGATATCTTAATATATATATACACACACATACACAGAGATGTAGATATAGATAGATATAGATATATTTTCAGGGGAGAAGTAATTACAGAAGCCAGACCTTCCATCTTCTGTACCCCAAATGATCGAGGCTCCATACTCACAGAGGGATAAAGAATAGGGATGCTATCAAGGAAAGGGATTGGATATGGAGCTCTGGGAGTGGGCATTGTGTGGAAATGTATCCCTCTTATCCTATAGTCTTGTCAATATTTCCATTTTATAAATAAAAATGTATACAGTGGAATAATACTCTGCAATTAAGAATGATGAATTCACCTTCTTCACCTGGATGGAGCTTAAAGGAATCATGTAAAATGAGATAAGCCAAAAAGAGAAGGATGAAAATGGAATGACCTCACTCATGAACAGAACTTCAGGAATAACAGAAAGGGTTGAGGTTGGGAGTGAGAGTGTTTTGCAGAAAACTGAGAAATTTTACAAAGTTCAACAACTGTATTTACTGTAAATTAATCCCCCAAATAGAATAATTTGATTATCTTGTGTACTTTCTTAACCTGATATTATTAACGCACTCATAATTCTGGAAATTTGGTAGATGTTCACAGCTGAGACTTTATTCATGTAAATTTTTAAAGCATACTTATACTAGCTTTTGAAATTTCTTTAATAATCAATTATTTTTATACTTTTGCACCAGAAAAATAGTGTTTATGTAGCAGGAAGTCTCATGGGTTAAGATTTGCTACAACTATACAACACTATGTAGTGAGTTCAGCAGGATAGTTCCTCAGAAAGCTAAAAAATATTATAATGAATTGGAAATTCATCTTAGAATGTATTTACTGACACATTTTAAATTTTGATTGCTCTAACTTCAAGGGACATTTTAGCAATCAGTTATGCATTTATTTTCTTGCATTGTCCTTGATGTTTTTGTATATCAAAGCAAATGATTCCTATATTATTTTTCCCATTTTCCTATTTTTTCTATTTCTCTTGTATGAACAAATGCATCAATTTATGTGGACTCTGTATTTACTTCTCTTCAAGGCTCAAAATTCTTTCTGATTAAGCATATTGTTTTGACTATTTCCTCTCCATACTCTTTTATACGGAGCAATTAAAATCCATATATACTTTGACTCTTCAATGCTAACTTTCACTTCATGTACTCATGTATCAGGCAATTTAAATACTACTTAGATATACATTCATGACAGGGATTTGACAGACCACTATGTTCTCAATGGCCTTTCTAAATGCTCAGTATAAGACACAATGAAATACTGTATCTAGCAGAATATTATATAACATTTGTATTCATGTTTTCTTGCCCCTGGAGTTAACATAGTAGACTAAAATGACTTGGTGTCTCTTTACCATACAACTATATCCTTTTTAGTAGCCATTTCATTCCTAAATAATACTTAAGTGGTTTTTATCTTTGGCCTGCTGACTGTTATAATGGCAAGAGCCAGTCACAGCATATTACAGTTTTCTCTGACAAGCTCTTTTGAAATAAATCACAAGTGGCTGCATATCTAAAGCTCACATAGTGTTCCTTTGTTGCTCATTTCTGAATAACCATCAACACATGTATTCTCAGGTCTTTAAAATCATGGTTCCAAAAGAACATGTTATTCTCTTACTGATTTTGCCCTTGAATTTGATTTTTGTAATGGAATTGTTTTTTACTGAATTGTCCTTGAACTCAATTGCAAACTATATTGAATTTTTCTTGGACACACCTGGCCTCCCAGTTCTCATTTTAGTTTTCCTACTGTGGAGTACAGCATTTTCCACTCTCTTTTTACTCTTTACCCCACCATTATCCATCACAATCTACTCTCTGGAAAGTTACCTTCCTCCTATTCATATAACATATTTAATTATGTGAGCTTGTGCATTCAGTCATATTTCTAGTTCTAATTTGGATGGTATTATTCAATGACACAGAGATTGCGGTACATGTAGAATCAAAAATAGAAAAGTAGGACCAAAGATGGGGTTCCAAAGACCTTGGTAAATATACCATTACTTGACCCGTGTTTTTACTTTACCCTAGGTAATTTGCTTATATGTTTGCATTGAAAGTATGAAAAAACATATTTTCTATCCATTCCTCTGTTATCTCTGTATTCACCATGACAGTGTCAAAATTCATGTGAGGATACTATATTAGGTAAAAAGCAAGTTGCTGTTAACTCAAATTCTAAGATCATCTGACCTGTCTTTTGCAAAGATATTAGTCTTTAGACGACTTTGGCAAGCTAATTAACTTTCCTAAGCCTCAGTTTTATCATTCAAAAATGCACAAATTACTATAGATACCCCTCAGAGTTCTCTCAGCATTAAATGAGATAATTCATATATAAATTAACTCAATACACATATTATAAGTCATAGCTATTATTGTCATTTCCTCATCTATAATATGGTAACAATTTCTTCTATATTCTTTGAAAAATGAATTGGAGGTCTTCAGCTAACAACAAGTGGGTTTTAATTAGTTTCAATCACTGGGAAAAATCAGAGTTGTGTGTTTTTGAACTTATTTTTTTTCATTGTTCCACTGTGATACTATTGGTTCATATTTATTGAAAACACCTAACAAATTTGTCATTTTAATTTAGTCTTGGTAAAAAAAAAGAAATATTCATAACTATTAGTTATTTCTGAGTTGGGAGCAGGGTCCATGAACCAAGAGGGAGTTAAAACAAAAAAGCTAAACTTTATAAACAATTTTGAAAATGAATTTTTAAAAAGTTGGCCAACTTTATATTTACTTAAAATATCAACTAATGGTCTTGTTTCTTCTTTTTAAAATTGTATTTATGACAACAAAGCTTAAAACTTACTATTTTTTATTTATAGCAAATATACATATATATAGCACTGTATATACATGTCACAGTGATTCTCATATTATTAAACTTCAGTCAATGGAGGACAATGTCCACTGTGTGACATAAAACATAAAACATGACCCACATGATTGTTAAGCCTACCATTTAAGAACATTATCAGATAACAGAAAAATAAAGAGTATAAGGAGGAAGACTTTGGAAGACCAAATACCCGAGAGAAAAAAGTATCACAGAGATTTGTACAGCTAACTATGTTTGTATGCAACTTTTGAAAACTGGTCAGCACGTATCTTAGTAAAACATAATCTAGGCTAGAAACTAAGCCAAGGAAAAAAAAGGTTTAAAGTGGGGGTGAGGGTGTTGGGCAATGATCATTGTTTGCATAGAATCCAGAAAAGGCTTCTTTTTCCCACTAAACAAAAAAATATACACTTTGTCTCAATTTTTGTGAGAAATATACAAAATATTATTCTTCACATCTTTCACACACAAAAAGGTTAAGAATATTTATAAAAATATAAACTTTTAGTACTCAAAGATAAATTAAAATGTCTGATACCCAAAACCTTAACAAAGAAGAATATTGTCCATAATAAGGTAAAATCATGCTTAGAAAAAATACCTATTGATACATGAAGCAAAAATCACAATTGAACCAAACAAAATGTATGTGTGATGCTTGATCCTATTATTATGCTGTTTAAACAAATACAAGTTAGTCTACTATATATAAAAATCAGATATATTATTTCCTACAACCCAGAGTGGGGGCAGGGAGTACTTGGGTAGCATTCCACCTAAAGGGATGAGGAAACTTCTGAGATTAATGCTCACTGTCTTGATTATTTTTCTGTGTAAGACAATAATTGGAAATTTTTTCTAATTCAGAACACAAGAATCACAAGTCCAATGTTTGATACAAATAGCATGATACTAGGGGAACCAAAACAAGCACTCAGGCTAGTAGAGTAACATAAATGAACATCCAATAAATAACAAAGGAGTCAAAGTTAACAAACAAGGGAGTAACTTTTTCAATAAATGGTATTTGAAAATCTAAACAATATTATTTAAAAAAAGAAAGAGAAACAGAAGAAAGGAAGAAAAAAATAAAGGAGGAAAGAGAGAAAGTAAAATAAAAATGGTCCATACTTTAACTGCATCACAAAAATTAACTAAGAAATGAACTAAAGCACATACATTTAGACCAGAACAGTAATATATAGGAGAAAACATACATGATCTATTGCTGAACAGAGACATCAGAGATTCACTCCCTTTGGCAAGGGCAAATAGAAAAACATAAATGAGAGAGTCGTGTGGTAGCACAGCGGGTTAAATGCATGTGGCGTGCTGCTCAAATACCAGCATAAGGATCCAGGTTGAGCCTCTGGCTCCCCACCTGCAGGGAAATCGCTTCACAAGTGGTGATGCAGGTCTGCAGGTGTCTATCTTTCTCTCCCACTTTCTGTCTCCCCCTCCTCTCTCCATTTCTCTGTGTCCTGTCCAACAATGACAACATCAATAACAACAATAATAACTACAATACAACAAGGGCAACAAAAGGGAATAAATAAATAAATAATAAAAAATAATACATAAGTGAGACTTTTGCATATTGAAAGGACTACCACAAAAATTAAAAGGCATTCAGAAAACTGAGAGAAGATATTTATACATTGGCTGTCTAACAAAACTTAGAATAAGAGATCAAGAAACCTAATAACAAAATTGTTAACAAGGTCTGCACAAAAATTCTCCAAGAAGGCAAACTGAAGGCCCAAATATTGATGAAAAATATGTTCACCATTACATATAATTTGGAAAATACAAATTACAAGTCATAAGGAGACCTTACCTCACACATGTGAAGTTGACCTGTATCAAAAAAGTTTGGTTGTTAGGCGCCAGGTGTTGGCACAGTGGGTTTGTGAGAGCTCTGGTTACCATGCGATAGGGCCCAGCTACAAGCCTCGCAGCACCCTCCTGCAAAGGGGAAACTTTATGAATGATGAAGCTGTGATACAAGTGTCTCTCTTTCTCCTTAATTATTCCCAACCATTCTCAATTTATTTCTTTCCTACCAAATATAAGAAAAATAACTCAAGTGCCAGGTGGTGGCACAAACATTCCACTGTACAGGTTACCATCTTTAAGGACATGGGTTTAAACCCCTAGTCCCCATCTAAAGGAGAAAAGCATTGAGTGAAGAATCATTGCTGCAGGTCTCTCTCTCTCTCTCTCTCTCTCTCTCTCTCTCTCTCTCTTTCTCTCCCAGAGCACTACTCAACTCTGTTTTATTATGGTATGTGGGATTAACCTGGACCTTGGAGCCTCAGGCACAAGTCTCTTTGTATAACCATTATGCTTTCTACTGCCACCCCCTCTCCCACCTCCCTCTTGATTTCTCTATGTCATTCCAATAAATGATAACTAAATAAATATTAAAAAATAAAATAAAGCCTTAAACATCTTTCTAAAAATGTTTGGAAATGTGTGCTAGTGAATATATTGGAGACAAAGAACTCTGGCACACTTTTGGTAAAGATATAAACTGCTGCGGTATTCTTATGGAAAATGGTCTGAAAAGGGGGCCTGGTGGTGACGCACCTGGTTAAGTACTAAGTGCAAGGACCTGCGCAAAGATGCCAGTTCCAGCTGCTGGCTCCCCAACTACAGAGGGGAACATTTCACAAGCACGAAACAGGTCTCTCTGTCCTGTCCAGTAAAATGGAAAAATGCCCTCCAGGAATAGAGGATTTAGTGGATTTGTAGTGGTGGCACTGAGACCCAGCGATAAACCTGTTAGGAGAAAAAAGAAAAGGTCTTAAGAGTCCTTCAAAATGATAATGGAAATCTCTTATGATCCAGCAGTACAACAACTCATGAGAATATCTCCAAAGTATAAGAAAACATTAATTTCAAGCAATATATGTATCCCTATATTCCTAAAAGCATCATTCACAACAGCTAAAGTATGAGATTAAATTCCCATCATTAGATGAATAAATATAATTTTTAAAAAGTTATTGAATGGATATCCAATAGAAAATTAAGATGATATTGTATCATTTGGACAAAATGGAGGGAACTATAGGTGATTATGCTAATGAAACAAGAAAAAAAAGAGCTGAAAGATAACCATATAGTTCTGTTCATTTGTGGAACATAAATATTTAAAATAAGCTTACCCAAAAATGGTAATACCTGACTCAGATTCTAAAAACTATGGTGGCTACTGGAAGTAATGAGGAAAGCCTGGAGGGAGCAGGTAGGAACACCTCTTTGGTGTTTGGCATAGCTGCACTGGAACTTTAGTGATGATGTGTGTACTAATTTATGTGCTTATATATCGCTGTGAAATTGTACTTCTAAAATAATGGGATATTGTAAACAAATACCAAATCAATTTTAAAACTGACAACATAAATTCATTTATAAAAATAAAAATTGGTGTGGGAGGTAGGGTGTTGATGTACCAGCTAAGCACACATATTATCAACTGCAAGGATCTGGGTTCGAGCCCTCGCTTCCTACCTGCAAAAGGGATGCACTAGCAGTGAAACAGGTCTGAAGAAGCTTATCTTTCTCTCTCGCTACCCCCCCCCTTCTTTCTCAATTTCTCTCTGTCTGTCAAACAAAATAAAGTAAGAAGATTATAAAAAAAAAAGTTTTCAGGAGCAATGGATTCCTAGTTCTGGCACTGATCACCAGCAATAACCTTGGTAGCAAACAAACCTAAATAAATAAATAGATAATAAAAATTTTAAGTGTGTGCAATTAGCTAACTGTTATCTCATATTTTGCTAGTTAATGTGTTAAACCTATTTGGTACAACTTTCCTATATAAGCTAAAATTTAATTTCTAAGATATGTCTTTTTAATTTTGGTTTACCTTATAGTATCTACACTGCTTACAGGAGTAAATAAGAAAAACATTTGTAACTTTTTTTTTCTTTTTTAAATAACCAGAGCACTCACTGCTCAGCTCGGGCTTACAGTAGTACAGGGGACTGAACCTGGAAATTTGGAGCCTCAGGGATGAGAGTCACTTTGCATAACCATTATTCTATCTACCCCCACCCAAAACTGTTTATATTAATGTGAGTTAAGTTCAAAATACTAATTCTGAAAAATTAATTTCTCACATTACTGAATATTTTGAGGTGTGGGATATCTCTGAATTTGCACTAAGATGTAACAAATACCACCATGTAATAATACATACAGCTAGGATAATAACTTTAAAGATAAGATTTTTAGAGTAAACAGTAAATACAAAACAGGTTTGAACATACCAAATTATTGCTTATCAGATTTTTACTTTCATTAATAATCACAAAGTTGTTGGGTATTAATAATTAGTTATAATTTAAAAGGTTAAAGTTACCATGAATTCCACCACCTTTAGTTGTTATAAAATATTTAAAATAGGGGAGTCGGGCTGTAGCGCAGCGGGTTAAGCGCAGGTGGCGCAAAGCACAAGGACCGGCATAAGGATCCCGGTTCGAACCCCGGCTCCCCACCTGCAGGGGAGTTGCTTCACAGGCGGTGAAGCAGGTCTGCAGGTGTCCATCTTTCTCTTCTCCTCTCAGTCTTCCCCTCCTGTCTCCATTTCTCTCTGTCCTATCCAACAACGACAACAACAATAATAACTACAACAATAAAAAAAAATATTTAAAATATTCTCTAACCTAAATTTAGCAATAATAATTGTCATTGAAACTACCATTTATTAGATAGAAATATGACTATATTTATATAATTCTCAAATTGTATATAAACAAGATAATGTTATTCAATATAAAACTTGAAACAGTGTTAGACACATTGGATGATAAAAACATCAGTAAAGGATTGGTGCAACAGATGACAAATTATCTTGTTACATAAAGCATGCTTCCAATCATGATGAGACTTTCTATTGGTGTAGTAGTATACATATTTACATTCACATAACAACTATATTTTTGATTAAGGAATAGATTGTGTTTTACATGAAATGTATTTCAACATAGAAGTTTGTGTATTCATTTAATCTTATTAACAGTTTAAATATATATATATATATGTTAAAGTATATAGTTTTGTACTGATATATTCAGTTATATTAAGTAGATATTAATCTATTCTACATAATAAAAGGCATAGTAGAAAATTGTATGATCCTCCATACATATGTATAATTTCTAGCTATTCCAGAGCCAGCAAATTGGTTTTGATATAGCATCTTATTTCATTGAAGAGAGTGGCATAATAAACAATGATACAAGTACTACTAGTAAGAAAATCAAGTAAACTCACAGTTAGGAAACCTTCTAAAATGTAAATTAACTTAGCTGTACATCATAACTACATGTTTTCACGTGTTTCTGTACCCTAAAAATGTCCACAACAAATTATCTATTGATAAGATAGCCTTCAAGGGAAGAAATAAATAACATCCAAAAGTAAAGGATTATGTGCATCTTTTTAAAAAAAGATTGGACTTTCATAGGATAAAAAATTAACAAACAAAATGATAAAATATGTCTAAGTAAATTAAATGACTACTATTTTATTAATTAATTACCTGAGCTAAATGCACACATACACACACAGCTAACTGGTAGACTGCTAAGAAAATTTTTATCATATACTGGGATTATAAGTGAACAAATTTCCAGTGACATTATCACATGCAAAAACAAATAGAGAAAATGGTATCATTTGATTAAATAATATCTTAACTAGGAATATTATAATGGATTAATAATAGCTTATAATTATGAACTAATTATATCAGTGGTAGTACAGATTTGAAGCATAAAAACTATTAAGAGTAAAAGGAAGTAAGCTTTTTTCCAGGTAGATACCATTTAGAGCAGGAAACAATGATAGGATATTGTAAATATCATCTTTTGCCTACCTTTGTACTTCAATAGTTCAATATAACCACATTTCTCCAAAGACTCATTATATTGTTGAAAGGTAATGATGGGAACCAACTTAAGAACATGTAAAATGCAAGATTTTTTTAATCAATGAGAGGCTATTAATTTAACCAACCCTTCCTGTAATAATATTGAGACAGACTGTCTGCCTGTTTTTACATTATAGCTAGCTTTGCAATCTGTGTAGAATTTAATGAGGTGTGTAATTTTTGTGAACGTATTGATTGTGAGAGATTCAAAGATTGTAATGCTACTGAATACTGAACATTCATATTTTTACCTGTCATTTATATTGTATAAAGACAATAATATTTTAATGCCAGCTGTTGACCTTTAAGTACTGCACTTATTATGCATTATCTACTTTTCTTTAAACATACATAGAAAATGTCCTTGGAAGATTATACAGTTTAGTGTGCTTCCTATTAAATTCTCTCCATTGTGAATTTAACAATCTTTCTTTTTTTTATTTACACCAAGATTTATTTAGAATTTTTAAGAACAACTTACTGTATTTAAAAGCGGGAAGTGGTGCACCTGGTTGAGGGCATTCATTATAACATACAGGGAATCAGGTTCACTCTCTACTCTAGTTTCCCTCCTGCTGGCAACAAGTGTCACGAGTGGTGTTAACAATGCTGCTAGTTTCTTTCTTTCTCCCTCCCCTTCCCATTCATTTTTTAAAAATTTTATTTATAAACTGGAAACACTGACAAGACCATAGGATAAAAGGTGTAAAACCCCACACAATTCCCACCACCAGAACTCCATTATCCCATCCCCTCCCCTGATAGCTTTCCTATTCTGGAAGCATGGACCAAGGGTCATTGTGGGGTATAAAAGGAGGAAGGTCTGGTTTCTGTAATTGCTTCCCTGCAGAACATGGGTGTTGATAGGTTGATCCGTATTCCCAGCCTGATTTTCTCTTTCCCTAGTTGGGTGGAGCTCTGGAGAAGTGGGGCTCTAGGATACATTGGGGGGGGGGAATCATCTGCCTTGGGAAGTCAGGTTGGCATCATGGTAGCATCTGGAACTTGGTAGCTGAAAAAGAGTTAACATATAAAGCAGAACAAATTGTTGACTACTCATGAACCTAAAGGCTGGAATATAGCAGAGGAAGATTTGGAGGTCTCCATTTTGTAAAAAGCTAGTATGTCCCATCTTTCTTGTGGGCCCCCATAGGATCTTGCCTTCAACTTGGATAACTTGGATCAACAATGGTAGAGAATGTTCTATCCTCCAAAGGGAGGATGGACAACATACTCTATCTTCCACCTGAGGAAGATGGGTTGGTATTGGGGCAGCCTGGAATGTTCCTACTCATGACCACAGAATGTGAGCTCAGATCTACAGGGATGAAGAGGTCACATAGGCTCCTAAGCTGAATATGGGCCCCAAATCACATCAAATCGATGGAGTTTACAGTCAACAATAATATTTATACCTCCTTCCCATATTAGGGAGCTACTCTCTTCCCTGATCCAGCTTTCTGGTCCTTTTTCCTACCATGACATTTCCCCAGACAATAACTTGGCTCCACCTTCATATCAGATTTCAGGCTCAGGGGAAAAAAGAAAAAAAAAAAAAAAAAACTAGTATAGCCACAGGCCCTTTGGAATATAACTAAAATGTGCCTATTAACTATCTATAAAATGGAGGACTGCCCCCAACTCTTCATCTGCACTATTACAGCCTTTAGGTCCATGACTGGTCAATAATTTGTTTGGCTTTGTATGTTAACTCTCTTTTCAGCCACCAGGTTCCAGATGCTAGCAGGATGCTAACCAGACATCCCTGGACAGACAACCCCACCAATGTGTCCTGGAGCTCTGCTTCCCCAGAGCCCTTCCCCTCTAGGGAAAGAGAGAGACATGCTGGGAGTATGGATGGACCTGTCAACGCCCATGTTCAGTGGGGAAGCAATTACAGAAGCCAGACCTTCCACCTTCTGCATACCACAATGACCTTGGGTACATACTCCCAGAGGGTTAAAGAATAGGAAAGCCACCGGGGAGGACATGGGATACAGAATTCTGGTGGTGGGAATTGTGTTAAGTTGTACCCCTCTTATCCTATGGTTTAGTCAATATTTTCTTTTTATTAAAAAAAAAAAAAACTCTCCTGTATCCACTCTTCGGTGATGTAATAGTTCTATTTATTTTTTTCCTTTTCTATTATTTTTCTAGAATGCCTGTATTTGGGTTTTAACTCATGAAATTTTATTTTATAATGAAACCTATATAAAGTCAGTGAAACTGTTCACTTGGATAGTGTGCTGCTTTGTCCAACCCCCACTGAATTCAAGGAAACTTTGATGCTGTGATCTCTTTCTCTCTGTGTGTTTCTGCCTCCTCTGTCTCTATCTAAAATAATAATAACAATAAAAAAACAGAACACACATATTTGGTGTGGCAAACATAATTAAAAAAATATATAAAAAACTTA
The DNA here is from genome assembly GCF_950295315.1 of Erinaceus europaeus. Taxonomy (NCBI): domain Eukaryota; kingdom Metazoa; phylum Chordata; class Mammalia; order Eulipotyphla; family Erinaceidae; genus Erinaceus; species Erinaceus europaeus. The sequence continues at coordinate 40,094,694 of NC_080169.1, forward strand.
TAAAATTTAAAGGGCAACTTTATAGGACTGCATTTTGTGATTACTATTTCACATGATTGGTCAACAATTTGTTTGGCTTTTAACTCTCTTTTCAACCACCAGGTTCCAGATGCTAGCAGGATGCCATTCAACACAAACCAAAGAATGTCGAGAGTATTTGCTTTATTGAATAGAGTTTCTGAACTATGCAAGGATGGTATCTGTGATATTTGCAAATTGACAACACTCATTTTTAAAATTTTTCATTAATCTACTCATAGAATAACTGTTAGGTTTCTAGCTCACAGGCTAGTAGCTCAGTTTTGTGAGGCACATTATTTTATCACACAAACCCTGGAAATATCAAATAAATGTTCTTATTGACTACTGAAGATACAGCGATTCAGCTCTTAATTATTTAATTTAACATAATGCAATCTAAATAAATTTTCATTTTAAGTAGGCAAGATAGAAGAGAAAGTTCCTACATAAAAGTGTCTAAAACCTTTGACTTGATTATAAATACCAATTTTAAGTCCTTGTGGATTCATCTACTAAAACCAGCATAAGTAATTCACTGATACTTTGATAGAGGTGACCAGCTACTAGAAAACCCACATATGCTTAATGGAGATTAGATGGTTTTAATGCTTGTTTTGTACCTATAACCAAACATTTCCCTCTCTTCCTTATTGATGCAGTGTGATCAATAAGCTTTAAATATCTTGCACATTTTTAAAACTCAGCATAAATTGCATCTATGCTTCATTTTTGTTAAACACTCTATTGTACAATTTTATAATACTATTCTTTATGGAAATTATATTATTCTCTTCTAAAAAATGTTCTGTGATCTGACTCACTATATACTTTGCCTGAAGTGCATTATAAAGAAAATCTTCAGTTATCAGATACCCTTTGAGGATCTGACAGATTATTTTGCAAAAACTATTCAAATACAGTGCATGATTTACCAAATTGTTTTCCTAAATTGTCCTTGTTTTAATGATGTAAAGAAAGGATACATTTGTAAAGGTTCTTGGAAGAAATTGGAAGAAAATATTAATTTTACTTTGGAAATCAGGGAATATTTCATGAAAAGGAGCTCTGTCAAAGTTTAATTTACTTATTCTTTACCCCAAATGGAACAGATCAAGCTTACATGAAACAATATTTCTGAATCATTTATATGTATCTTAGTCCCTAAAGGACTTGTTTAAAACATCAATTACTAGCCTTTAATTTCAGAATTTAGACTTTAAGTGGAATATGAAATTTCATGTTTTAATGAGATTCTCAAGTGATAGTGATTTTACTTATGTAGTTACTTATGTAGAGAGAATCTTGGGCTTCATATTTCCAAATGATCTCCATCATCATTTTTCTCTTTGTTTTTATCATTTTAATGAGGGTTTCATAATTTATGGTACATTTATTGATATGTGGGTACATTTTTTTTATCTCCCCATAAAATATATCTGCAAAATGCTCTCATCTCCAAATAAAGCCCTTTTTTTCACCATTCCCAGCAAGATTCAACACACTCTCCATTCACTCCATTTCTCTTCTTCCCCAAATTCCTTTCTTTATTTGAGTATCATTTTGATAACTTAATATAGGCTTTGGATTCCTTTAGATTATTCACTTTTATCCAAACATTTTCTAATTTTGTAAATTTAACTTGAAAGTTGTTGATCAACAAATTGCTGTTTTCTAGAACTATTTTATGAGAGAAATTAAAATGACTATTGTTCAGGACAATCTGTATAAAAAATGAAAAGAATAAATGCATCCACAAGCCCCTTTTTTCTATGTACACAAGTGAATCCCATTGGGCATTATATGCCCCCCACAACCACTTTTTAAAAAATATTTTTTTAATATTTACTTATTTTCCCTTTTTTGTTGCCCTTGTTGTTTAACACTGTTGTGGTTATTGATGTTGTTGTTGTTGGATAGGACAGAGAGAAATGGGGAGAGGAGGGGAAGATAGAGAGGGGGAGAGAAAGACAGACACCTGCAGACCTGCTTCACCACCTGTGAAACAACTTTCCTGCAGGTGGGGAGCCTGGACTTTAAATAGGATCCTTACCTTGGTCCTTGAGCTTTGTGCCACGTGCGCTTAACCCGCTGCGCCACCACCCCACTCCCCCATAACCACTTCTTAACTGTGAGTATGCAAGTGACACAGGATATGGAATTATGTGACTTTCAGTAGGAAAATTACAAACTTTTTACTTTTATTAAAAGGTGCTTGAAGGTCATGGAGAAGTAGGCTACACCTAGTGACAGGGGAAGATGTAAAAAGAAGAAGAAAAGAAAGAAAAAAGTAGAGAAAGAAAGTAGAATATATATTCTTTTCAAATTCACATGGAATGTTCTCATGCATCAACCACATATGAGGCCACAAAGATAGTATTAATAAATTTTAAAATATTTAAATTATTCTAATTATCCCCGCTGACTACAGTAAAGTTAAAATAGCATTCAACAATAAACAGAAAACTAGAAAAAAAAAACCAAATGTGGAGACTTCATAGTACTCTATTTAACAACTACTGGGTCAGAAAGGAAATTAAAAATGTTCCTGGAAATAACTTGAAAAGAAAATATGAGCTACCAGAATATTTGAGACACTTCTGAAGAAGTACAAAGAGGGAAATATAACTATAAAGGCACACATTAGGAAACACGAAAGGAAAAAAAATCACATAAATAATCTAACTAAATGTCTTAATGAATTAGAAAAAGAAGAACAATGAAAACCCAAAGATAATAGGAGTTAAATAATAAAAATTAGTGCAGAAATAAATGATATTGAAAACAAAAAAAAAACATATATAACCCCATTGTGAATCTAGGAACTAGTTCTTTGAAAGTGTTAAAAAATATCCATATGGCCAGAATGACCAAAATAATAAATAATAATAATGATAATAATAATAATAAAACAAAAACAGAAAAGATGAAGACAGTGCAGATGAAGAGTTGGGGGGTCCTCCATTTTATAGATAGTTAACAGACATATTTTAGTTATATTCCAAAGGGCCTGCGGCTGTACAATTTTTTTTGTTTTTTCCCCTGAGTCTGAAATCTGATATGAAGGTATATCCAAGTTATTGTCTGGGGAAATGATGTCATGGTTGGAAAAAGGACCAGAAAGCTGGATCAGGGAAGAGAGTAGCTCCCTAATATGGGAAGGGGGTATAAATATTATTGTTGACTGTAAACTCCATCGATTTGATGTGATTTGGGGTCCATATTCAGCTTAGGAGCCTATGTGACCTCTGCATCCCTGTAGATATGAGCCCATGAGTAGGAACACTCCAAGCTCCTCCAATTTTGGCCCATCTTCCTCAGGTTTAGCATAGAGTATGTTGTCCATCTTCCCTTCGGAGGAAGGGACATTATCTACCATTGTTGATCCAAGTTGATGGCAATGTCCTATGGGGGCCCACAAAGAGATCTATTGTGTTTTTCCTGATATAAATGACTGGTAACAATGTAGAGAGGGATTTATTTGAGGTCTAGACCCATCATGTTTCTTTGGGAATCTCAGGACTCCTCAAATAGGGCCCCAGCTGATGGGGTGGCCTGATAGTGACTGAAGAGTCACAGTTAAAGTGTGCCAGTCTCTTGCTCTTATTCAGCTTTTGCTGTCCTTGCTTTGATAAGGTTAGCTTTGGAGTGTGTGAGAGCACTGTAATAGGAAGTAGGTGAGGAGGGTATCTGAGTCTAAATAGACACTATTTTATTATGAATTTGATACTGACTCACTACAGACTATTGTGTATTTTTGCTTTCAGATATATATATTTTGCCCTAATTTATGGATCCATGTAAACATATTCTCTATCTCATGGGACTTGGTCTACATCTAGGTTTTGGGACTTTTTTAGGAAATGAACTTCCTGGAATGGAATCAGAGAATACTATGAAAGGAAAGGTCTCATCCGAGTAATGATGCTGAAGGGTTGACATTCCAAGCCTGATGTCTCTGGACAGTCTAAAGTGAAGCATGCTGACGTGGTTCTCCTTTCATTGACTACATTGGTATTGGCAGATGGAATATCATTTGTTATGAATTGAGAGAAGCATGCAAGAAAGTTAGCCCCACCCTAGAGGTTCCAGGACTGGGGGAATATAGGCTCTACAGAGGAAATGGGAGGTTCCAGCTATCTTAGGGTTTAAGAGGAGTATAGATACTTATTGTTATAATCACATTTATTTGGTAATTGGGTTAACGTTGAAATATCCCTTTGTTAAGATTTGCTATATCATAAACAACATAATTTATGTCATTTGAAATTATTTGTATATAACTATGCCACTATTTGCTTCTGTTCTTCCATGTCAAAGCTTTTAAGAGAGTCAACATATCAAAAACTCATCCTATGTATTAAAGAGTCAGTCTGTGCTTTAAAAATTTGAGAGATTAAATCAATTTTCCCCTCTCATGTTAATTAAATAGTGATTTATATGATTACAAATTAATAGGAGTGTACATAAACACCATTCCCACACCAAAAGACAGTGTCCCATTCCACCACCCCCCCACGCACCCTGTGAAGCCAAAAATTCACCCTCACTCTCAACCCAGCTTTTTTACTTTGGTTCCATACTCCAATATGCAAGATTTTTATGAGCAACAAAATGCCACCAAATAGAGAACAGGGAAGAAAGGGTAACTTCATTGAAGCATGCAACTTCCCTAGACTGAGCAAGAAAGACCAAGAAAAGATGAATAGAACTATTACAGCCAAAGAAATTGAAGCAGTGTACTAGGGAAAGAGAGAGGCAGACTGGGAGCATGGACCGACCAGTCAACGCCCATGTTCAGTGGGGAAGCAATTACAGAAGCCAGACCTTCTACCTTCTGCAACCCTCAATGACCCTGGGTCCATGCTCCCAGAAGGATAGAGAATGGGAAAGCTATCGGGGGAGGGAGTGGGATATGGAGATTGGGTGGTGGGAATTGTGTGGAGTTGTACCCTTCTTACCCTATGGATTTGTTAATTAATCCTTTCATAAAAAAAAAATTAAAAAAAAAAAAAGAAATTGAAGCAGTCATCAAAGCCTTCACAAAAATAGCCCAGACCCGCTGGTTCCCTGAAGATGGAGGACTGAGAAGTTGCTAGTGGCTGAACTCTGACCACATCTCCTGGAAACGGTAGGATTTTCTGTCTTTAGTAGGCCAGTCAATAAGGGGTCCTAGCGGTAACACCAAGGAGGTGACTATAACTTAATTTGGGTTAAGAATTAGAGTAGGAAAAAAGGGGAAAAAATATTTTTCTTCCTTTTAATTTCTAAGCATACTTCCTTCCCCCCCCCCCTCATAACCAGTCCCTGGGGACCAGCTTCTAGCAGGATCTCCTGCTAGGAGCTCCTTTTCTTTACCAAATTCCTGTCCCACCAGAGAGTATCATTAATTCTAAGTCTATATCCTTCTGAAACCTCTGGCCTTTTTTCTTTCTAAGTAGCCAACCCCCCCACCTCACTCCGCATAGCTAATTAAATAATTAAAAATAAATACATAAAAAACCCTTTCCTTTCACCGCCCTTTTATGACTGTTATTTTTCTTATCTTTTTCTTTTTTTATCTCTTTATTTTTTTCTTTTTCTCATTATTGTCATCCTTTCTTCCTTAATCCTACAGCTTCCAAAGTCACAGTCCCCCATCCCCCACACCAACAAACTGTGATTTTTTGAATTCACTGATACACATTTGGGAATTTCTTTCACTGCTCTTTAAGAACAGCTCTTTTTCCTATCTTTTCCCTTTTCTCTCTCTTGCCTCTCTTTTTAAAATTTTTTATCTTGTCATACACTTCTTCCTTCCTCTTTGCCTTTCTAGATTTGTGAATTATTTGGGGGGAATAAATCTGATTCAGAGTGGACTCTCTATGTGTGTATCTCTGCTCTAGTTCCCTTTCCCCTCTTGTTACCCCTAGAATATACAGTGGATAGTAGATTTGCATAACTGTCTATTCTTGCTATTCGTTCTTTCTTTTCTCTTTCTTCTTCACTGGGATTTGGTTACTATTTATTCATGGACTGGAGAAATTGTTTGGCTAACTGGTAACGAAAAACTGATGCAATACTTGCTTCAGTTGCTACTGTAATTCCTGAGGTTGGTGAGTGCAATTGTCAGAAAGGTATTTAGTACAGTGTTACTTGAACTCAGGACACAACAATTGAGGAACAAGAGCATAAAAAAAAAGAAACACATAAATAAAAAAAATGGGTAGATCAAAAACAAATAAAACTGCTACTCCAATGAATGAAGACAGGAGCCCAGAAGAAACTACAAATCAGCCAGAAGTAACCATAGATAAGAAAAGTATGCAAGCATTAATAAACTTATTGATCACAGAAATGAAAGCAATATTGGAGGAAAGGAATGGCAGTATTAGGGAAACAACAGTTGAGACGCCCAAGGAAAATACTGACTTTCTTGACACAATCAGAGAACTGAAAGCTGAAATAGCTGTAATGAAGAAAGAAGCTGAGGCAAGGGAAAGCAGACTAACAGAAGCAGAAAACAGAATTAGTCAGACAGAGGATGAGTTAGAGAAAACAAAGAAAGAGGTGAAAGAGCTTAAAAAGAGATTGAGAGACACTGAAAACAACAACAGAGACATATGGGATGATCTCAAAAGAAGCAACATTCATATAATTAGCCTGCCAGAGGAAGAGAGGAAGGGGAAGGAAACATTCTAGAGGAAATAATACAAGAAAACTTCCCAGACCTGAATAACAGAAAGGACATCAAGATTCAAGAGGCCCAGAGAGTACCAAACAGAATCAACCCAGACCTGAAGACACCAAGACATATCATAGTCACAATGAGAAGAAGTAAGGATAAAGAAAAGATCCTAAAGGCTGCAAGAGAGAAACAAAAAGTTGCATACAAGGAAAACCCATAAGATTATCTGCAGACTCAAACTCTAAAAGCCAGAAGGGAATGGCAAGATATCTATGGAGCCCTGAATGAAAAAAGGTTTCAACCAAGGATAATATATTGTCGTATGCTTTACATTGGTTTGTTCTATCCCTCCCCCGCCAAGAGAATTGGATCAGTCCAGTTAATTTCGTGGGCCCACTTGGCCCCCCCCAAGGAACCCCGAGAGAGGGTTCCTGAGTCCGAGAGTTCCTGAGTTCCTGAGAGAGAGGGTTCCTGAGTCAGAGAGTTCCTGAGTTCGAGAGTTTCAGAGTAAGAGAGAGTTCCACAGTGGAAGAGTTTCAGAGGGTTCCCCAGTACGAGAGTTCCAGAGTTGGAGAGTTCCTGAGTTACAGAGTAAGAGGGAGTGCTTGTGCTGCCTCAAAGAGACAGCAGAGTTCTGTTTGGTGATTAGTTTGTCTTAGTTTATGAATCGTTGTTCCTGAATAAAGAAATACAGCTTCCCTGCCCAGCCGTTGTCTCCGCGTCTCTGTTACCCGCCCGTGAAGCCAACCTGCTGGCAAGAGCCTCCCGAATTTTAACAACAAATGGCGCCCAACGTGGGCCGGCCAGAGCTTACAAATTTTAACAACAAATGGCGCCCACGTGGACCTGACCTGCGCATCTCTCAGATAAGTAAAGACAATTTGGCTACCTATGCACTATGGCCTTCTCTTCTGCTTGTGAAGAGATCTCCAAAGGCCTCTGCTCTTTCTTCATGAGACTGTTTTGCTCTTTCTGGAACATTTATCTTTGGACCACTCTGTGGTTTCCACTCGCTCGGGCGAACTCAGAACAGCCAGCGGGAAGAGCCAGCGGGCGGGAGGCAAGGCACGGAGCTGCTGTTTCCACCTGGTTAAACAGCCAGCCAGCTGGCTGCGCCCAGACAACCCCGCGCACAGCGCCCGCAGCCCCGCAGCCCCACAGCCCGCAGGAGGCCGAAGCCAGCACACAAGAGCCCCTGGAGCCCGAGGCCAACACACAAGAGCCCAAGGCCAACATGCAAGAGCCCGAGGACAGCCCACAGGAGCCGGCTCTCCACCGCGTGGCGCAGGGCACTGGACATGTAATCCCTTCACGCTGCTCAGCCACTGCAAACAGGGCAGCAGACATGGCAGGGCCATGGGGCAGGGCCGTGGTGGCCTATCATGGCCTATCATTGCCGCCACCCCTGGGCACCTAGGCCCACACCTTCTGCAAAACTGGCCTGCCTGCCCTCTTTCTATGAATTCTGGAACCATCCCAGGCCTCCCAGACCCCCGGGCTCCCTGCCGAAACTGAGTACACGAGATCTCCAGCCGCCGGTCCGGTCTGAAGGCAGACAAGCTGGAGTATGCAGAGATTTGTGCAGAGATCGCAACCTGCAATTCGTAAAAGTGAAGCTGCGCGGGAAGCCACCTCCGGATGGTGAACCCCCCCCCAACAACTAAGTCAGTACAGATTTAAATTCGTGTTTAAAATGACATGTCTTCGTAACAAAGGTTTCTCTCCTTGTGTATTAATGACCATGTTTATGTGTATGTTTAAAGTTTGGTAAACAGTAGCTTTAAGGCTAAATTCTTACTAGTCAAAGTTAAATGAAAAAGGTTTTCAACGTAATTCTCATAAAGATAAAATTAACTTACATTTAAAGTCTGAGGTAAAAATTAGTTAACAAGCAATATATTTTGACTAAGTTAGGCTAAACAAAAGGTTAAATAGACTTGTTGATATGTAAAACTCTCCACTACCTTCTCTATTAGAAATGGTAGATCGCACAATGGCTATGCTAATTATTCTCATGCCTGAGGTTTCCTCTCAGGCCCACACCTAGGGTGTGTCTCCATCTTGAATGGGTGTAACAAAAGGTTAAAAGACGTTGTTGATATGTAAAAGTCTCAAATTCCTTCTCTATTAGAAACATTGGATCGTGCAGTAGATATGCTAATAACAAGTTTTGTTTCATAGTAAGTAAGTTGCAGCCAGCTGCCTGTGGGACTCTAGGCCGTTCCCCGCCCCCATGCAAATGCCCGTCGAAGAAAGTACGGCCCCCAGAGGCAAGAAATTTTTTTAAGCTGATAAAGTTTAGTTTGTGCCAGTTTCTTTTTTAAAAAATGCCTGTACGATATAGGTTTCTGTTCACCCCACACCCTTGATACTGTAGCCATTTAGTTAAAAAGAAAAGGGGGAATTGTCGTATGCTCTACATTGGTTTGTTCTAGCCCTCCCCCGCCAAGAGAATTGGATCAGTCCAGTTAATTTCGCGGGCCCACTTGGCCCCGCCCCAAGAAACCCCGAGAGAGGGTTCCTGAGTCCAAGAGTTCCTGAGTTCCTGAGAGAGAGGGTTCCTGAGTCAGAGAGTTCCTGAGTTCGAGAGTTTCAGAGTTACAGAGTAAGAGAGAGTTCCACAGTGGAAGAGTTTCAGAGGGTTCCCCAGTTCCAGAGTTCCAGAGTTGGAGAGTTCCCGAGTTACAGAGTAAGAGGGAGTGCTTGTGCCGCCGCAAAGAGACAGCAGAGTTCTGTTTGGTGATTAGTTTGTCTTAGTTTATGAATCGTTGTTCCTGAATAAAGAAATCCAGCTTCCCTGCCCAGCCGTTGTCTCCGCATCTCTGAACTATATGCCACCAGGCTAGAAAATCTGGAAGAAATGGAATAATTCTTAGAAGCATATGCCTTTCCAAAATGGAACCAAGAAGAACTACAAAATCTAAATGCACCAATCACAGACAAAGAAATTGAAACCGTTATTAAGAATCTCCCCAACAACAAATGTCCTGGACCAGATGGCTTCACAAACGAATTCTACAAAACTGTCAGAAAACAGTTAGTACCCATACTTCTTAAGCTTTTCCATAAGATTGAAGAAACAGGAATACTCCCTTACACCTTCTATGAAGCCAGCATCATCCTGATACCAAAAGCTGATAGGGACAGAACAAAAAAAAAAACTATAGACCAATATCTCTGATGAACAGAGATGCCAAAATATTAAACAAGATCTTGACCAACCGGATACAGCAACATATCAAAATGATTGTTCATCATGACCAAGTTGGATTCATCCCAGGAATGCAAGTTTGGTTCAACATCCAAAAGTCAATCAATATCATTCACCACATCAATAAAAGCAAAGCCAAAAACCACATGATTATCTCAATAGATGCAGAGAAAGCCTTTGACAAAATCCAAGACCCATTCAAGCTCAAAACTCTACAAAAAATGGGAATAGATGGGAAATTCCTCAAGATAGTGGAGTCTATATATAGCACACCTACAGCCAACATCATACTCAATGGACAGAAGCTGAAAGCATTCCCCCTCAGATCGGGGACTAGACAGGGCTGTCCACTGTCACCGTTACTCTTCAAAATAGTATTGGAAGTTCTTGCCATAGCAATCAGGCAAGAGAAAGAAATCAAAGGGATACAGATTGGAAGGGAAGAAGTCAAGCTCTCACTATTTGCAGATGATATGATAGTATACATAGAAAAACCTAAAGAATCCAGCAGAAAATTACTGGAAGTTATTAGGCTATATAGCAAGGTATCAGGCTACAAAATCAATGTACAAAAATCAGTGGCATTTCTTTATGCAAACACTAAATCTGAAGAAGAAGACATCCAGAAATCACTCCCATTTACTGTTTCAGCAAAATCAATCAAATACCTAGGAATAAAGTTGACCAAAGAAGTGAAAGACTTGTATGCTGAAAACTATGAGTCGCTACTCAAGGAAATAGAAACTGATACCAAGAAATGGAAAGATATCCCATGCTCATGGATTGGAAGGATAAATATCATCAAAATGAATATTCTCCCCAGAGCCATATAAAAATTAAATGCAATACCCATCAAAGTTCCACCAAGCTTCTTTAAGAGAATAGAACAAATACTACAATCATTTATCTAGAACATGAAAACACCTTGAATTGCCAAAACCATCTTGAAGAAAAGAAACAGAAATGGAAGTATCACACTCCCAGACCTTAAACTATATTATAAAGCCATCATCATCAAAACAGCATGGTACTGGAACAAAAATAGGCACACAGACCAGTGGAACAGAATTGAAAGCCCAGCAATAAATCCCCACACCTATGGACATCTAACCTTTGATAAGGGGGGCCAATACATTAAATGGAAGAAGGAGGCTCTCTTCAATAAATAGTGCTGGGAAAACTGGGTTGTAACACACAGAAGAATGAAATTGAACCACTTTATCTCACCAGAAACAAAAATCAACTCCAAATGGATCAAAGACCTAGATGTCAGACCAGAAACAACCAAATACTTAGAGGAAAACATTGGTAAAACACTTCCCCACCTACACCTCAAGGACATCTTTGATGAATCAAACCCAATTTCAAGGAAGACTAAAGCAGAAACAAATCAATGGGAGTACATCAAATTGAAAAGCTTCTGCACAGCCAAAGAAACTATTAAACAAACAAAGAGACCCCTCACAGAATG